>NC_134707.1:55126244-55472494 GCF_043290135.1 Rhipicephalus microplus
CGTTCGGTCACTGTGTCTCGCTGAGGTCTTCGATGATGATTCGATGATGATGGCCGGGCGATGAAGTGGTTGTGAGGTCTTCTCCTGTCGACTCGTGTGACGCTAGATAGATGCGGGAGACGTGGCGTGGCTCATACGCCATGTTTATTCTGTTCTGCGCTTCTTCCTCCTCTGCTTCTACCAACCATAACTTCATACGTCACACACACACACACACACACACACACACACACACACATATATATATATATATATATATATATATATATATATATATATATATATATATATATATATATATATATATATATATATATATATATATATATATATATATATATATATATATATATATATATATATATATATATATATATATATACATATATATATATATATATATATATATATATATAGTCTAATGAGCCATTTTGCAAGCCAGGACAGCTCTTTCATGCTAATATTTTTCCAGCTTCATTGCTTCAAAAGTTGGGGAAATAAAAATGCCCAATGAGACAATTAGGAACAAAACAAAATCAGTGTGACTTACTCCTTGAAATATTCGTAAACCCCCATTTCTTCGCAGAATCATAGATTTTATTGGCAGTATTTCAAAATCCTGGCGAGAGATATCTGGGGCGCCCTGTATATGAACACAATAAAGAAAAGCGAACTTCTGAACACACGAAGAACACAAGTTTCTGCACACATGCAAGGTTATTGCGTAGTACAAGCACAACTTGCAGTATTTTGTTGACCCACTATGGTGTCTTATAGTGGCTAAGGCACCCGACTGCTGACCCGCAGGCTGCGGGATCGAATCCCGGCCGTGGCGGCCGCAATTTCAATGCAGGCGGAATTACTTTAGGCCCGTGTGGTTCGATTGACGTGCAAGTCGAAGATCCCCGAAATTTCCGGAGCACTCCTCTACGGTATGACTCAAAACCATATTGTTGTTGTGGGACGCTAGAACTCAACAACCATTATCATAATATTTTTTTCAAAAAATCATCGAGGTGCAAAATCACGCTCCTTGCTTGGGAAAATGTTACTAAAATATACTCGCGTGTTTTTTCCGGCCGTATTGTAAGTTTTTTCCTCAGCAGCACTGATGAAGTCCCCCAGATTTGAATATTCAAATTGCAAAAGTAGTTTGCCGATATGGCGGCAGTAGAAAAGTAGATGTCATCGCGATCCTTAACTAATTTCTTGTAATATTTTGTTTTGATTAGCGATATCAATGATAACACTCTTGATGGCAGCATATAAAAGCAGCAAGTTAGGTGCAGTTTTGTTTCATGTTATTTTGCTTTTTATAGACAAGGTTGTCATCGTTTTTTCTGTGTCTGTTGCCTATATATTTTTTTAGGGAGAACACTTATACGGTAGCTCAACGCGTGATTGTGTGTTTGGCGTCGGTGTCGCCTGACAACTCCGACACATGCGCACTCTGTGCTTGCAGAATTAAAGTCTCTCAATACGCACAGCGCATGGCTCTCTTTGTTTACGATCAAAGTGCGCCCCCACCCCCTCCGAAAAAAAAAACTCTGCCAGGCTTCCCGCGGCACTGAGGATACATAAACGCTTACATTGCCATCTTGTATTGTGTCATCCCATCCAATTTTTTCCCTTTCTCTCAGAACTGAGAATGTCCCAGTAAATGTCCGTCTCCACTAGGACGGTGTTCATGTTGGGCTCGTTCTTTGCTTTAATGAACGTCCTATGCAAACGAAGCACATATCAGTAATATCATGCATTGATTCCATAATTGTTGTTATGATATTGCACATAACTCCTCTATGCGGTCTGTTTCTTTTAACACGGAATTGTTTTATACCTGGGTCCACCAAGATTTCAGTGACGTATTTCCGTCGCGGAAATGATGTCACGGAAAAACGCACGGTCAGAAGACCACAAATAAAGTGCCACCGTTATAAAAATAGTGAAAGTTGGGCTATTTCGTGGTTCATTCTTGGGATGTAGAAACAGCGCAAAAAATATAGACAAGGACAGAGGAAGAGACGACACCACGCTGTTTCTACATCCCAAGCAAACCACCATTATAAGTCGAACCCAAGACTTGGGTTCGACTTATAACCCATGCGCCATGGTCACGTACGTCAAAAGCTACAAAAATACGCCTTTTGTATCTATACCACTGTCTACCCACTGCGTTCTTCGTAAATTGCCACAAGGCATTATCACCATGATATCCATGGTTAGTTTCTTCAACGCATTGTTTCTAACAGTCCATCCCATTAGACGTGTTTCCAATGAAAGAAGCCCAATTCTGTAAACGCTTCAACACATCCCAAGGTGGCGACGTTTCTCCTACTGTCTTCGTCGCTCGTAGCATTGATCCAAATCAAATAATGCCTCTGCAATGCATAGTGCAACATGCCTACTTCGCCTGAACGTAACTCCGCTTTGCGGTAAACACTCGCCCCTTGAAAAATCATGGCCAGTCCACAGCAAAAACATAACGTGCATTGCGCTTCGTTCTGGTCGGGCGTGGTGTTCAATGACTCCAACATGCTTGAATAGGCGATCTTAGCCTGAGTTCGACGTCCAATCAGTCACTCTCTTCTGGTTGTCTCATCGCTTTCTGCGATTCCGCTTTCACCATTTCCTACAGCTACCACAAGCACCTATGATCACAAGGATGCGTTTAGTCCATAAGGATAGATTCCTATCGTCGGGATAAAGCTGTAAGACTAAGCATCAGTGTGGATGCATCCATGTTAAGTGGTGCTATAGCTGTCAAACAACAATATACATTGCAAAATCTCTCCTAAATCAACGTACAATAAACATTAAAGTACTTCTGTAAGGACAGGGTTTACTTTCGTGTTTTACTGACGTCTATGACGGAGAAATCAAACACGTTTTTTTTTTGTAGACTGGAGTGGTCTTCTCTACGTCTTCGTTTACATCATCCACTCACACACCCTAATTAGCGCTGTGAGAACTCACTCTTGAAAGGTCAACGTGTCACCTTTCCTAGTGCATTCACCTACTCATTATGTAATACACATACAGCGTGGCCTTCTAGGTAATAAAGTCAAAGTGAAGGCTTGCGTTGGCAGTACAATGATGACTTCGTCCCGTGCAACATCAACTATAGCGAAGCTATTCAGTGTCACCACAGCCTCGTGTGCGCAACGCCTACCCAGACACAAAATCTTAGCCAGAAAGCACGAAGGGTTTCTCAACTCAGCCAAAGAGGTCGTCTGCTTCTTTGGAAGGACCGTGAAAGTAGAGACTTTACGTAGAGTGAAAGGTGAGAGTGGCCACGTTAAACGTGAGCGTGATGACTGTCACTGCAGCTCGCCAGGCTGGCAAACGTGGCATAGCGTAATAAAGAGTAGTGTGGGGGTAGAGATAAAAAAACAGGGAATTCAGAGTTGGCGCGAGTCTGGAAAGCATCAATCAAGGCTGTACCAGGACGGGAGCACACGCCAGTCCACCTCCGCACCGTGGCTCGCCGTTCGGTCTGAGCGACAGTAATCTACGACGACTACACCGCGCCGCCAGACTGCCCACGCAGTGAGCAAATGGCACAACAGAGGGGCACGCACCGAAAGAGTCTGCCGTATATTTTCCCCGACACCCACGCTCCAGATGCCGTGTCCACATAGCCTGGCCGTTATAAGGGATTCGGCGCAGTCACGTAGTATACCCCTCAACATTTGAAGGCACAGTATATTGGCAGAAACACATTGCGCTCATCCGTGTGAGAAAAGTAGGAGGGTAAAGAAGCAGAGTGGTACAGAGACCCTGCTGATCGCGTCGCTAAATATTGTGTTAACGAATTGTGACGAGAGCGTCAGAATGAGGGAAATTGTGCTCTTCGGGAGGCAGGTGCGTGGGAAATTTGGGCACAATCAGTTCTACTACGCGGGAAGAAAGTGATTATGTAATGTTTGCCCGAGCAAGTTGGCCAGCACTTTCCATCCCCCTTTCTCACTGACAGAATAAAAATGCGTGAGGCTCAGCAATGAAGTTCCAATTTGTGTTGGAAAGGGCGTGGACCACGACATTTCTAACAAGGTTCCATAAATTCTGTAAAGCTCAGTGTGATGCCAACGATATTCTTTGGGTGTCTGGTCTAGAGTAACAATGAAAACTATATGTTACTTAGTCGCGCTCGTTGCAGTATTAGTCTAAAGCAATGTTTACGCTTGCAGTTCTTGTTCTAGTTCGTTCATGTGATTTCTGATTCCTGTCTCCTGCGTAAACTTATTTGCTTTTATTCATTTATTTATTTATTTAATTTTTTGTAACATTGAACCCTATCTTGTTACTTGTCCCCCCTTATGTAATGCCTTCGGGCCTTTAAGGGCGAAATAAATGAAATGAAATCAAATGAAATCGCTTACAATGAGTTCGAGTACGCGAACAGCATTCCACTCGAATGCAGACTTTTTTCCCGTCGTGCCGTGGCATCAGAAGGACAAAGACAAAGTGTGATACTTGCCAAAAGAAAGAGTGGGGGAGAGAACCATTGCTATAGTCGAAACGTAAGTGAGACACAAAAAAAGTTTTGCAATATACTATTATCAATCGTCATTCTGGAGGTGTAATGATAAACACCTACAAGCGCAAACCCTTCATACTAGTCGGCGACTTCTACATAGACAGTATGGATCTTACAATCTAGCTTTGTCGCCTACCCTCACTGTCTGCTGTCAGGCTATATAGAAAACCATTGATATGGGTTAAAGATACTTGTTTATGTGAATCAAAACGATTTACAATAGACGAAGATGAATTATAATCAAGACGGGGCGAGACAAAGCACCTACAAGCAAAAAGCCTTTATACTATTCGGTGAGCTTAACGTAGACATTATTGACAGTGACTGGCCTGTGCAGCATATATCTCGATACGCCTTACAATACATTTCGTACGACTGCAAACAATCAAAAGCCACCAGAAGAGCCTGCATAAACCTTGATTTTGCCAACATTAGATGCACTTGACGAACCGTTGACCCTTGACTTCACAGACACCAAAATAATGAAGTGAGAACGGAATTCAGAACTCGACACCATGGGGAAATTAGGGCAAGAAGATAAAATAGCATTAAAGAGGCAAAGAAATTTTAAATTTTTTTGTATACACTTTATGTCACTCAATATACATTATATGATAAAACGCTCTAATAACGCACGGTTACTTGCCGATACGACACTCAGATCTTCGCTCACTTGTCATGATTCGTTTCACGGAGGTACGTGGATTTTTTAAAAAGGGTTCCCAGAGATATAAGGTATCATCTGAGGTCGGAAGGCTCCTTAGTACAGTCAGCATCGACATCTCACTACCCTATTGGCCTCGTCAACGAGCTGTCGCTGATACTGAAGGTCCTCGAGGGGAGCTTTACTACCACGTTGCGGTTAGGCGCTTGCTGTTTGTTTGTCTTGCATGACCTATATCCGTTTTCAGTCATATTGCCGTTTGCATGACTAGCTTATTTTAGGCTTACGTGTGCCACGGTGCCAGGTACGTTGAAGATTGGGCAAATGCAGCTCTAGAGAATTGCGCCAAGATGAAGTCTAATGTTTCTGGAGTGTGTGTTGTTTCGTACACGTCTGAAGATCACACGCTCTTCTTCCTTCAGTTTAGGATGAAGCGGAGCACACAGCCGAAATTCCCGTCTTTATTGCAGAAAAAAAAGTGGTGAAGTTTGCATTAGACAAAAAGAAGTGTGACTTTAAGAGCAGCCCTAATACAGACCATTCAATTTCAGTCAAAATTGGTCAAAACAGAAATTGAAGTGCACACGACCTTTACTGGTCACTTGTGTTAAACGTAAACCGTCTATAACCTACTTCTTTTTCACATAATAACCCAATGAAGTAGATCTCCACTTGAAAAGGTATGTTATATTCAACAAAATGTTGATCTGAGGTAATTTTTCTCTCAATACTCGACTAACACCTTTTTGTGTGTTCCTTATCAAGCAAGATGCAAAATTTCACCTCCAGCATGTTCGCGATGACTAATTCACCCGATTTATTTGTATTTATTAACAAAACATTGTGAATGACCCTTAGTGAAAATGGCAGAAGCATAAATTGTATCAAAAATCGATTCCGCTGAGCAGAAGAACGACCCTTACCCAGGGTTGTATGCAGGAATGTTTTGGGGGAAAGAGAGTGGGGGCCGAGCAGGTAAATGGTCATTTCGTGCTATGTATACATGACGAAAAAAAAAACTTTCAGGGGGGGGGGGGCGGCCTGGAGTACCACTCTCTGACTACGCCCCTGTCGTTGATTATCTGAGCGTTCTATGCAGTACCGTTTCACTACTAGATGCTTGAAATATTGCTTTTGCCTCAACCTCTGTGCCAGCCACTAACTTAACTGGCAGGTATAATTGCAGGGCATGTTTCTTCTGTCTCACTGAGGTCATCGAGACGGCTCCTAGCGCACCCTTTGTTATTAATGAGAAAGACGTCAATGAAACTTGCTTGACGCACCTGCTTTCAACCCAACTTTCGGGGGCCCTTCGCAAGGTGGAGGACTCAAAGCCTGTACCATCTGCCTTGAATTATCTCGACGGTAAAACATGTCATGAAAAGGGAAACTAGGTCACTCCAGAATAAAGCGTGTTCACCGTACGAGAAACCTCATTCTTCATAACGTTTCCGCCAACAGAAGGTATTGACAAGGAGAACGTCGAGGAGAAAAAGAAATGTGAACTGAATGGCTTTCGTCGGCTTCTCTCTTTGTTTGTTTTTTGTGACAGCGAAGACTTTTTTTAATGTATTACATGTGTGTTTTCGAGGCCCGGTTTGCTCCCGCCTTTTTAGGTCGGGGTCGGGTCTGATGCATGGGAGCTGTAAGAACGGCACGTACTCGCTCGGAACAAATATATGGGGCACCCTATCAGTCAAACACCGTCTAGATGTTTAAAACACACGAACTCAATAGATCTCTCGCATGTCATGGGTTTGGCCCTTGTGGTTGTTAAGCGCAAAGTGTAGTTTCCCTGCCCTGGCTCACCGTATTTTGTGGACACAATATTTTTAGGGTGTTTGCTGGATGGAACTGAATTACTGCGATCGTTCGGCCGCCGCGTCAATAACGACAATACAGGGGCTTGCCTATTCCTCGAACTTGCGGGCTTCTTTTATTGTTCTTTTGGAGTGTTTGTTCTGGGTGAAAAAAGTGCTGGCTGTGAACCACGTGAGCTGATTTGAATTAGACAGCCTGAAAGGGAGAATGTTATGACGTGGACATTTTTCTGTATTTCCTTCGACCAAGCAGCTGACGCTCACCCGGAGACACGCTGATTCCAAAGAATGAAGCTTCCGTCTAGCCGTATACTTTACAATATAAACATGCGGACTGATGATCCATACACCACGTTTCCCGCTATCACAATATTTCCGCCCAGTAGGCTTTTATCAAACTATAAACTCTAAACAGAAAAACAGCTAGTTGGTAGTTTTTGGCTTCTCCTCTCGATCACGCTCATCCGTACATTGATTTATTGATTTGTGGGGTTTAACGTCCCAAAACCACCATATGATTATGAGAGACGCCGTAGTGGAGGGCTCCGGAAATTTTGACCACCTGGGGTTCTTTAACGTGCGCCCAAATCTGAGTACACGGGCCTACAACATTTCCGTCTCCATCAGAAATGCAGCTGCCACAACCGGGATTTGATCCCGCGACCTGCGGGTCAGCAGCCGAGTACCTTAGCCACTAGGCCACCGTGGCGGGGCCATCCGTACATTTTTCCACGCCCGCAAAATGGGTGCAACAAAACGCCCACGGAAGGGCACATATATAGCAAAAACTGAGCACAAACATTGCTCCCATTTTGGCTCACTGAATGCAACACGAGTTCTTATCGTTCTTACCTGGGAGTATTTTCCGTGTAATTGAGGCATTATTTTACGCCTGTGTAGGCGTTTTCAAGGGGCGGAATGGGAGTATTTTACTTACGTGACCACGTTATGTTTTCTTTACATTGGTTCAATGCCCTTATTTTTTTATTTTTGATGATCAGGGCAAAACAGCGACTTCAGTTCATTTTACCTCCTTGCAAGGAAGGTCATTTTTCGGGCTCAGGTGGAAAAAGGTCATATCCCCTGCTTAAAACTCCCTTATCGGCTAATTAATGTTTGTAGTGTAAGAGATCCCGTGAACGTTTATTGTCGAATTTCACTGTAAGTGCCCTTAAAGGGGCACCGAAGTAAAACAAATAATCAAATGAATGGAATAAGTAATGCTTGCAAACTCTATTTTACTCCATTCCAGTTTATTCATTGTTCATTATTGGAAGAGAAGTTCGAGGTTCGAGTTTCATTTTTCAATTTCGCGCCCTAAGGAATTTCAAACCGCTTTCCTGATAGATAGGTAGCATTGGTTAAACGAAATATCCTAGAACTTTGTGTGTTAGGTCTGTTGCCCATGCAGAAGACAATGCATATAGCAAATTGTATTTTCCTGAAACAATGCATTGGGTGCGTTGTCTTTTGCAAGGATAATGCACTTACTGCATTGCCTTCTGCAAGAGACAAGCGCAATCTTGCTGTGACATTCAGATGGCATCGCCACCAATATGTTGGTTTTTTTTGCGTTTTTTCCCTTATAGGTTGTCTTCTTGCTCAAATTATGGGGATTATTTTAGTGTTGTCAGGCCTTAAGTGACAAGTTCGGGAAAAGCCGTTTTTTTTTTTTTGTTCAGTGTCGCTTTAGGAGACGCTAAATCTTGTCTTTTCGGTTTACCAGATCTGAAAATGCTATTGCAGCGCACCCGGCCAAGGACTGAGGAATGGCACCTGAGCACGCGCAGTCGACGGGGCTTAGTCATCACGTTTTTATCTCATACCACGTTCTTTGTTGCAATTTTGGATGAATATTTTACCTAATTAACAGTCAATCATTCATCGATACAACCTTGATTGACCAAACAATATAAATACGTGCTTTGTGCGTCGATTAGTGCACTCGCTGACATGTTTCACGCGCGCTATCGAGAAAGTCATAGCACAGCTTATAATCATGAAGGACGCTGTTGGTTTGTTAGGTCGTTCTAGACTGGTTAACATCCCTGCCTTTCCTTTCCCTCCTGTTCTTCTTCTTCTTGTTTCGTTAGTTGGGTGTGACAAATATGTAAAACATGAGTGCTAGCAGTTTGTGAAGTGATAGTTTTATTCCCAATATATGCTAACTACTGGTAATATTAGTAATAATAGATGAAGAAATAAGGAATATGTCCTTCAAGAACAAACACGACAGAAATCCACAGGATTATGAGCATTTATATGGGTGATGGTGAAGCAAGGACTGAAATAACATATAACATACAGTGATGATACCCAATACCAAATATTGAGTGCGTACCTTGAGTTTCATGCGCAAACAAACAACGCAAGATGAAAAAAAAGAAAAGCATGAATACAACGCTGTAGTGTCTTCAAGGGTCTGCATGCGTGTAAAGGTCTGCATTGTTTCGCTACAGTGTACTGTAGTTTCGCGCATGCTGCATGCAGACTTTTGCTTCTTGTATATTTCTGTCTTTCGTCTGTGAAACCTCATGCGATGTGAGTTCCTGTCCATAACTTTCTGCTTGCTTCGTTAGAATCTACGTGATTGTTTTTACGACACATTCATGCCAACTTGCTCATACCCTTTCAAAAGAAAAGTGGCTGCATGCGGAAACAAATACAAAAAACGGGGAACATTCTCTGTTACACGTCAACCTGCATGTGGTCCGCCATCATTACAGAAGACGGCTTAGTCTATTAGAACATAAAAGTTCCAGGACAGACTGCGGGTTTCATACCAAGAATAGATGTATGACCTTTGAGGTTGGTGAAATAAAAACACTGCTGTAAAGTAGGAAAGCGCCACGACTGCAGAATGGTCATTATCCTAATCAACGCACACGTAAACAGCCGTAATTCACCTACCGAAGACCTATTGTCCGAGATATTCCAGATGCTGTTATTTATGAGTCCGCCGAAGTGGCGCTGTGTCTGCGGATCCCGCAATGTGATTAGGAAAACTTCCTACTCGCTCGTATACGCTACAACGAGTATCGCTACGGGCATCTTTCCACGAGCGGGGGTGTTAAGCAAGCGATTGCCGGAGGCTCCACGTCGCACGCGATGGGTAATATGAGAAGGTAGTAGAGAAATGCAAACGTTGCGGGAATCCAATCAGCACCGTCTTTACGGTTCTTTCGTTTCTTTTGTCATATGCTATAGTCGGTGCTTGAACAGACAGGCGAGTCTTGCTTGAGCGAAGCCTCGTTGAAAATTCAGAGTCTAACCTAAGCACCTAGTCCGGCAAGTAAAGACGTACGAATTATCTTTTAATAGGTATTTGATAAGCAGGCGTGGTGCCACGCCTTAGTAAAGGGGACGGAGGGTAGCCACAACTTTAAGTTTCACCCACCCCATCTCCCTCCCTCCATAAAACGCTGTCAACACAAACATTTCAAGGCTCCCTGCCATCCTCCCCGATCCCAGGAAGGAACTTCTTTGTCGAGCGTTTCTTCTCATTCCTTATTAAGAAAAAATGGCACCGCCTTGTTGTTGTGTGAGATTGTCGTTCATGTAGCATACATTTGATGGTATTAAGTGCTATAGCGCAGTAGCACACCAGAAAACGCAAGCACACCACTTGTTGGGTTAACATTGAAACATTTTACATCCACAAGGGTGTAAAAAAAGTGCTTTCACATTGAAGCACCCTTTGTCACATCTTTTAACACCCATAAATTATCTATTTCAAAAACAATTACCCCTTTGTTTGGGTGCTTGCCTCAATAGCACCCTAAAATTGGTTTTAAGGGCGCTTTTGCGTCTAAGAAGGGTGTAGGTGACAATGAATGAACATAAAATGTGCAGCAAAAGACGAGTACACAATAACGATATCTGTGATTTTACATCTCAGAACCACGATATGAATATGAGGGACCCCGTAGTGCAGGGCTCCAGAAAGTTTCACCGTCTGGTGTACTTTAACGTGCGTCGATATCGCACGGTACGCGAGATTCAATCATTTCGCCTTCATCTAAACGAAGCGGTGGCTACATGGTTAGACCGCCCGCTTCTGATTCGGGAGCCACCGGGTTCGATTCCTAGAGCCAATCGGGAACCCACCGGCTTTCACAATGGGTACAGGAGTACACCGACCTGGCGCTCGGTTGTTTCTGGGAGCTCATCTCGAAAGTTGGCCACATAAGATTCTGCGAAAATCCCTGGGCATACCTTAACCCACCACAGCATTGGTGAAATAGGTGAGCATCCACCACGGCTGTGGGAGGCAGAGAATTGCTGCCGCCAGGTACCTACTGGCTAAATAGGTACAAGCCCACTTCCGGCCTGGTGCTCGGCAGAACGATGTTGTAGCCGCTTGCGATTGAACCCACCCGTGGAAATAAGACCGCCAGACCTAAACTTAAAGTCATCTTCTTTTTCCCTTCAAGTACTGTGCAATCAGTGCAAACTGATATGTATGAGTGCACTCTAAGTAAATACTGGCACCCCGGCCATGGGCACTCAACACTCTTGTCACCCTTCTGGCACGCTCCTCAATGGGTGGTATAAAAGTGAATGACGCTGAAAGCACCCTCTTTTAACGGTGTTTCTGTAACACCCTTCTGTTTTTGCATGGACACCCTGTTCTTAGGGTGCATGTCAAAGCACCCTTATTGGAAGGTGCTTAGTTAACACCTTTAGGGTGTCGTCCATAGCACGAGCTCATTTACGCTCTTTTTGGGTGTAAACAGTTTTAATGTGTAGTTTTTTTCTGGGCAAACTTTGAAAAAAATAGACTGGACGAGGTTGTATATTGAATGCGCTGTCCTAATTAACATCGACTTGAGTGAGTGAGTGAGTGAGTGAGTGAGTGAGTGAGTGAGTGAGTGAGTGAGTGAGCCTGGTGTAATTTTTTAGTGAAACGTTGTGAAATTACGCTAGAGATTTGTACTTATGTTGCACCTACGGACTTACATAGGCGTGTGCATGGGGCGCGGCGAGGCTAGTCAGGGTAACCCTGACTCCCCTAGTCCCTAAGAAGGTAAGAGGGGAGGGCGCAAATCTACCCTACACATAGACTTTACAGGGTAAGTTTTCACTGCAAGAAACCTTCCCTTCTTTTTCCTCAAAGAAAACCATGCGGACGCTTACGCAGACGTATGTTGAACACTCATATGTGTTTTATAAAACCAGTACATTTGAATTTGCGTGACGATACCAACCGTAGCAAGGCTATTGCGGATATCATAAGTGGTAGGCTGAATGAAGCGCTTGTGTTTGCGAGAATGGTAGGCTTGGCTAGGGCTACGCATACCGACTTCAATGGATGGCGCTCAAGTATGCAGCTAACCTTAACCTCGACGTGACGCCTGCATCATAGGCCTACATGTGTTATGTCACAAATCAGATATCCAGCACTGAAACCACGATGAATGTTTCACCTAGATTACGCCTGCAAGGGATCATTCTCCAAATAATTTCAAGACATAAAGTGGCTCAGCGGAAGAATGCCTGATTGCCGCACACAATCCTTGCGTTTGATTCCTGCTAGGGCCTTGTTATTTATTGTTTCAATCTGGTTAGGGCAATGCTGCCGAATAGGGGTTTTTTCTTAGCATCTCGAATTGAAATTCTCAATTTCTGTTTTAACAGTTCCTGCAGAAACATAAACTGACAATCACCAGTGGCGCACACCCGTAACGTCTCCTTGCATATGCCTGCCATGTTTGAAGGAAGGAGTTTGATGACGTACGCGACAATATTATCGCGCTAATAATGTCACAACCGGCCAGATATGTTCGTCCAAACTTCCTATTCTACCGTGGTAATATTGGTCTGCCTCAAATTAAGGAGGCGATCACAAAAGCACCGAGACGTAGGCATCTAGACAGATACGTGTATTAATAAATTGGTAGAGAAAAATTCCTAAAGGGCATGCAATTTTCGAAGAAAGACTTTGGATGGAAAATTGCGCCTCATTCTTCCCATGTACGTGAATATGTTCTTAACAAGAAGGTACATGATTGGTAACCGAAGGCTTTTTGGGTTTCCCAACCCGCCAGCCAGAAGACCCGATAAAAAATACATGTACGTTACTTACGTAAGTTCATTTTTCGGGGGGGGGGGGTTACATGTAATTAAACGAAAAGATATACTTTATGTTAGTCGAGCCCCTCTTTCATTATGCGAGCATACAAATTAATACTTAGACGCACCTCGCTAAGCAGTAGCTGCGGTTATTTACCGCCTAGTGTAACCTCAACATCTTGTGACCTTACGCAATCGTGGCTTTTGGGTAATCGGAACAGCCGCAAATGGGGGACCTAAATGAATGGGGAAACATGTAGGTAGTCTTTTTCCCTGCTGTGGTCATGGTCAGGATGATGATGATAATTATTATGATGATGATGATGATGATAATTATGCATTCATGCTTGACCTTCGTTTCTTCTTTTAAACACGATAGTGTTCTCGTGATACTTCAACGCAAAAATTTGGTTATGTATGTATGTATGTATGTATGTATGTATGTATGTATGTATGTATGTGTGTGTATGTATGTATGTATGTATGCATGTATGTATGTATGTATGTATGTATGTATGTATGTATGTATGTATGTATGTATGTATGTATGTATGTATGTATGTATGTATGTATGTCACAAGATTCAGCCACCCTACCAATGCCTAAGCACTTAACACCAAGCCATCTTGAACTAGTGGCTGCGTTCATACTTGTGAATATTGTCGACCAAAAAGTGAATCTTACGCATATCAGAGGCGCGACAACAGTAGGTAAGTATTAGGCGGTGTGTTGCTTTACTAGAATCACAAAATTGATTATAAGGACCTTAGCGTTTCTTATGCTGTGCTGAAAATTCGATGCTATGCACGAAAAAGATGGTCGGCAAAAGACTATTGTCTTTCGACGAAATTTGCGACAAAGCACACAACCATATTTTTTTCTACTCTGCCAAGGAACGTGGTGCGAAAGCGTGTTTAGCTCCTGCCACGCTGTCCTAGTGGCTATGGTACTCGACTACTGCGCCAAGGTCACCGCATTTGATTGTGGATATGGCTGACGCATTTCCACAAAGATAGATGTGTTTGAGGACTGTGTACTTCAATTTAGGTGCACGTTATGGAAACCCAAGCTGCTGACACTCCCGGATCCCTTCATTTCGGTGTCTTTCATATTCTCATTATAATTTTCGAACGCAAGACCGTAACAATAATTATTATAAACTATGGTTAGGCTTAAGGTCATAATAGTAAATTTGCCGCAGCCACAGCTCCCTCCCCTGCCACCCATTGGTCAGAGCCCCCTCCTCCAAAAAAACGACTTGGCAAGGTCTTTACTGAAAAACTGAAAATCAAGCGATGGCGGGCCTCTAACGATAGCCTGCATTTAGTACGTGCCTTTTCTGAAGGTGAGCAGTAAGCATTTATTACCATTCAACACCAGAAGTCATCTTGCCGCCATTATTGTCTAACAATATATGCATTGTCATAACTCTGCACAGTTGACGGGAAAGGTACGACAAGTAAAGTGTAGGGGCCGAATCGGCACTCCCCTCTTTATATAATTAGGAGTGGGGGGAGAGCTAAGGTTGAAATCCTTGACTTGGTTAGTAGAAAACCAGGCGACTCACTGCACCAGTATTTCTTATGAATAAGTATAAGTGCCTTTCTCTCAATGTGTTCCAATATACATGAATAGGTTTCAGTGTGCTGAAAACATACTAGGTTAGCATGTTCAAGAACAGGTCTGATAAATGTTATATGAGCCATAAGATTTGCGTTAGTTGGTGCAAGTCGCAAACACCTTTTAAAAAAAACCAGTTTTTTCAGTGCTTCGGAAACGACATTGGTAATGTGTGATGTCCAGTTAGAGTCTCATGTTATTGCTATGCCGAACTACTTGTGCTCTTCCACTCTAGTTACCAGGCAACCATTAAGTGCGTATGGAAAGAATGCCGGGCACTTTTTCTGTGTTACTTTCATGCAGACTGTTTAGTTTGTATTCAGGGTCATTTGCTATGTACCACACCATACGGTTATTTTTGTTAGTGTGTTATTGAGCAGAACGTGATGTTTTCTATTGTGTATCTCTCTACGTATTATAGAGTCACCTGCGAAGAGTTTTGTGGTCATTGTTGCTTCTTATATCATTGATAAATAGCAAGAATAATGGGCTCCTTACTGAGCCTCGTGGGTCACCCGAAGTCATAGGCACAGGAGCAAATGACACGTTTTTCATAATGACAAATTGTGATCAATTGGACAAGAAGTTCTGTAACCATGTAGAGATGGGCTGATCACTAATGGCAGGGCAAATTTGATAATTAGTTTGGTATGACACACACTGCAAAATGCTTAACTGAAATCTAATAAAGCTATATCTGTTTGGTTCTGATTTTCATACCTAAAGAGAGATGGTGAACGACTTCTGTTTGCTGAGTGACTGTGAATAGACCTCTTCTAAAACCATCATGAACATCTCCAGAACGTTTTCTTCGAAAGACGTGGTTGATTGCTTCAGTATATTATCTTCCAAAATTTTATATGATGACCTGGTAAGTGAAATTAGTCTGTAGTTGGCCGGTACATTAGTGTCTTCTCACTTATGAATCAGTACAGTTTTTGCGAACTTCCAATCTCCAGGTAGATCTGACGTCGAAAGAAACTTGCAAAAAATAAGAACAAGATACTTGCTATTGCGTTCTACGTATCTATTGAAAAATTCATGTGGAATAATATCCGGGCAATTCGCTTTCTTGACATGCAGTGCAGGTAGCTCATTGAATATTAGAAGTCGCTTATCGTCAGTAATTCAATGAAAGAAAATGGTGCAGGTGGCAAGCATGAATGTGTGCCGTCATCTTTAGTGAACACGGAGTGCAAATGAGCCTTTATATTTATCAGCGAGCGCCACTTTTTTCTCGGATGCTCGATGTGGTGGCGCCGTGGCGCATCTGCGAAAAAGTTTCAAAACTGATTAGGTTGTTATTGATAAAGTCAAGCAAGGGCTCAATGAAGTACTTCTACTTTCATAGCTTGGCTTTTAACTCAAGATCACCAATAACACGCAGTATTTGTGGTTTGTTGTGCGCTTGCGCATTTCATTTTTATGTTATGTCTCGGGTGTTTTGTTCTGTACTTGAAATGAATTATACCTCGCGTGATCCAAGGGTTGTTCATTAATGATTTTTTTTACTTTTTTGTCCGGGTATAATGACACGTGCTGTGCGGGATTATGTCCTTAAATTGAAGCAAGAGCTCAATGATTTAAACAGAAGTATCGTTGGTCAGTTCACAAAATTCTTCGTAATCATGTTAAAAGAAGGAGAGTACGGCTGAATCATCTACTTTTAAAAAAAACGAAAACTGAAACCTCGGTATATTTGCGGGTAACAGTGCACCCGAGAGGTAGCTAGAATTTCGGCATAACGTGATTTGTTATACCATACAAGATATGCAAGTTCAGTTCGTCAAGCAGGAAGTTGTCACTAATGAGTATCAAGGCTAGAAAGTTGGCAATAGTTTCTTGTGTTCACGTAGGAGATGTTACAACTTGAAGCCCTAAATCGAGCATCAGATCAATGAGTATATCGAATGACTGTCAAGTGTGGTGCATTGTATTCCAGTCGATATCACGTAAATTGAACTCTCTCATATGAATAACGTGATTGCTAGCATGATTCTCCATACAATCGTGCACAGCACCAACACTTTCATGACCCCACACAGGGCTTCTGTAGAAACAGCCAGTAAGTATTAAAACGTCACCACACATATCATTACAAAACACCGTCTCATCATCTCGAACGTGGGGCATCAGGACAAAACGTAAAAGTTTCTTATTCAGCGGAGCTACGCCACCACCTCTAGTTTGTCGATCTTTAGAGATAACTGAGTAGTTACGGGGTGCCATTTCGCGGCTGTATACCTCTTCTGAAAGCCATGTTTCTGTATAATCAACTATAACCGGGCTATCTTCGTGCAGAAAGTTTTCTACTGCACTTCTTGCGTCCACGTTTAATACTGTAATTTCTGTGAACGATTGTACTTTCGAGTTACTAGTCGACTTCCTTCGGCGTTTTTTCTAAGTTTTGTTCTCTCATTTTTTTTTTCGCCGTCCCAGACAAAAGTGCTCTCATTTATGTAGTTTGTGAAAAAACAATGACACTTTTTTTTTCCTTTTCTAGGTTTGGTCTCGTGCTTTTTCATAGTTTCCTTCTCTTTTCCCTCACTCTACGACTAAAATCTTCACCCATTGGGTAGCGTTCTTTAGCCTATAGCCTTTTCTTAGTATCGTTGATTTGTTTCGAGAGTCCAATAGCTTTAGAATGACCGGCCTCTAAATATATGTAAAATGCATGCAAAAACACACGTTAAACAACTGCGTATTTTTAGGTAGCCAGTTTTTTACAGTGGCGTAGCGAATAGAACACCGACCCGGATATTTTAAAAACCAGGAGCACTAAATCACGAACAAAAATGCAAACGCTGGTGGTAGGCGGATTCAGCAAACCATGCTACCGAGTTAACCCACCATGTAAAATACTTGCGACAACGCCGCGCCAAACAAGCGTCGTTGCGGGCAAGACAGCAACAACATGACGATTTCGAAAACGCGTTCTCCGGGGCAAACGCCCGATTTCGGTCGGAGTTTCTCCAGCGGCATTTTGGCTTCGGTCCCGATGTCTATGACCATCTGTAGTTCGAGAACAACCACTGTGATTAACACTTTGCGAAACGCAAATAACCAGTCATTACACTCCTACGTGACCGTGATCATACAAGACCTTATGTGCCGCACGTGAAACAAACAGTATGGTAAACCCAAGCCAAACGTGTGCCTGACTTCATAAAGAATAACGAACGTGTAACGGCCCCGCCGCGGTGGTCCAGTGGCTAAGGTACTCGGCTGCTGACCCGCAGGTCAGGGGCTCGAATCCCGGCTGCGGCGGCTGCATTTCCGATGGAGGCGGAAATGCTGTAGGCCCGTGTGCTCAGATTTGGGTGCACGTCGAAGAACCCCTGGTAGTCGAAATTTCCGGAGCTCTCCACTACGGCGTCTCTCATATTCATATAGTGGTTTTGGGACGTCAAATCCCACTTACCAATCAACGAATGTGTAACCAATAATTGTGAAAAGCTTCAGTGTGGCGTCGGGTTGAACCTATTGCTAAACACTAGAGCCACACGTTTCAGCTTTCGATGGTTCATACCCGCTCGCGGGTATATGCCACACGTCTCACGGAAAGGGTTTGACGATGTACGCGACAAGATCGTAACATCATTCAAGTCATGACCAGCGAGTAATATTTCTGAGACCATCTTACCCTCCTATACTTATATTGGTTTACCCCCATAATGCGGGTGATCACGAGAGCACCCAGACGTTGGCGGCTAGATAGATAGATAGATAGATAGATAGATAGATAGATAGATAGATAGATAGATAGATAGATAGATAGATAGATAGATAGATAGATAGATAGATAGATAGATAGATAGATAGATAGATAGATAGACAGACAGACAGACAGACAGACAGACAGACAGACAGACAGACAGACAGACAGACAGACAGACAGACAGACAGATAGATAGATAGATAGATAGATAGATAGATAGATAGATAGATAGATAGATAGATAGATAGATAGATAGATAGATAGATAGATAGATAGATAGATAGATAGATAGATAGATAGATAGATAGATAGATAGATAGATAGATAGATAGATAGATAGATAGATAGATAGATAGATAGATAGATAGGTAGATTCCCAACGTGCCTGCATTACGCAAAAATGCTTCACATTTAATAAAGAACAAAAAAATGAAGAAGGCCTTATAAAAACGACAAAATAGTGATGACATTCATTTGGCGAACACTGCTAAATCGAAGCAACGACCTTTATATGGCATCAATTCAGTTTCCGGAACCATTCAAAGCGGTGCCATTGTCGTCACTGTGACGTCAGAACGCGCCAGTACTGGCGTCACTTATTTCGCAAAAGGCATTCACAGTGACGCACGCATGTTGCGCTACAGGTCTCTTGTGAAATACGAGAGCCGCTAGGCTGTTACGATGTCGCTGGTTGCCCCGTGGTGACCATGTTCGAACGCCATAATTGGCACGATTGTTCTCATATCCTTCCACAAATCGACAACGCTTCGACGGAACAACAGGAAGCCATATCTGAATGCAATGATTCACTGCGAAAGGCTGGTAGACTCCTTTTGACGTCAATAGAACCTTTCGGTCCATTTTTCGGTGGCTTAGAGTGTCTAATTATAGGGTGCCTTACAATATAAATCATTCAACCGTAGCTCATTTTCGCCAAAAAAAGGCCTGACTGGTCACAATACATTGAAAAAGTGGCGAAAGGTAATGCTAGGGTCTTGTCTACAATGGGATGTCATTGCACTGTACGTTAAAGAATATTGTATGGTTGGTATGTTCGGTGGCTTCCACTACGACATATCTCATAATTATGTCGTTGTTCTGGGACGTAAATTCCAGATATTGCTATCAGAGGCTCAAGGTATATGGAATTCATACTGACAGGTATGACGTAAACAGGTGACTAGAAACCTGCAAGGACGTGCACTTACGTAGAGGTTCCTAATACTGCAAATTGTTCTATTTAGCAACCGACTGCCCTCTTATTTTATTAGGTTCACAAATAGGCTTCAGTGCATGCTTGAAACCCCGAGTGTATCAAATATTTTGAATAATAAGAAAACATTAGAACTATGAGCGTGGCATTGTTTTTATTTTTTCTGATCAATGTATGACTGAGATTCATGCCGTCCAACATTTACGGGACTACTGACGCTACGCTGGTCACCAGATGAAGACGGTTCTGCTTGGAACTCCCGGACCGCCAAAGACAAAGTGTTATCGGCACACTATCAACGTCATAATAATGGTTGGCTGTTTGCCGGGCATTCAGCGATGTTATCAGAACCCTCTCAAAAGCTATTATTATGTACATTTGCGTGAATAAGAACAGCCGCAATTGCGCTATTCATACAGGTATAGGAGAGATAGGAAAGAGGGTGGTGTTGACCCGTCTAAAAAAAAGTGGTATGCGAGCCTAAACTGCGGGTGGGGATGGGCGAGTTGGAAAGATAGAGGAATAAAGGAAAAGGGAAATGGGAGCTCATGCGCACAAATTCGCAAGTCGTTACAAGCAGCAGCTACAGAATCCGACCCAAACCTCCTCAGTGATGCGTGGGAGGCGGCGATATTTCCGAGCCGGACCTGGTCGACCAGGGTCAACTCGTCGCTGGAGCCCAGCAGGTGGTCCATGCCAGAGGTTTCTTGAAATAAGGGACCATCCCACCTTTACTCACAAGCTTTATAGGGTAAATGTTCTCTCTCTCTCTCTCTCTCTCTCTCTCTCTCTATCTATCTATCTATCTATCTGTCTATCTGTCTGTCTGTCTGTCTGCCTGTCTGGAGATATCTGGGCTTGTTGGTTGTACGAAGTTAAAAAACAGCGCAAAAAAGGCACAGCACACACCGAAAGGGAAGGCACTTCTCTGTACATCTCCTCTGTACCGCCGGAACAAACCAGTTGCCTTCACGAGTTTGAGTAATGCCTTCGTAGACTGCGTTTGCAATAGCCTCTCAAGGTGCATTCACAAATGCGGTTACTGACGCCATCTGTGTTCTATGTGAGCTGCAGTGAACGACTGTCTGTCGACGTTTTAGCAAAAACAGTCGCAAAAGATATGCTGCAGTGTCTCCTCGGTACGACAGTTTCCACAACGTTGTCGGCCATTATAATGCGAAAAAAAATATCTGCTTGAAAGCCACTCTTAGCCGTAAACGGGAACGCACTGTGTCCTTTTTTCGAGGAGTATAGTAGTGTCCGAAGGCAAAAGAAAATGTTCGGCTTGTATGGCTGCGTGTTTTTCAATCTGCTTGCTCTGTGCTTGGACGAGTGAGTAGTTTCCAGTGCAAGCACTTAAAGTTGGCTGGCAGCATCATTCCTTGTCACCTTGTTGTCTTTAATAGCTTATCGAGAGGCATTGTGAGAGTGTTTATTTCGTTTTGCTTACCGACTGACAGCCACTGAAAGGTTACGTGGTGCACCTATATTGCGTGACCTACTTATGGCGCACTACGACAGGAAACTTTAGGACCAACTTGCCTCTGAATCAATATGTTCCGCTATGTGGAAAATTTATTGGTGATATTCCTTACCAGCCTAACAAATGCTTCTGCACAAGTGGAACCAATTGTAGTGCCTTTCGGACATTGTTTAGCAGCGCTTTCACCAAAGGGCTTGCTGTAGATGGACACATTCGCTTTTTAGACCTCTCACTTGACGTTGCACAGGAACACATCAACTAGGCCTACACTCAATGCTCCAAGAAGCAACTTCTACCTTTTTAATCGATCCATTCTAGAACAGTTAAACGGGCTGCTAGGATTCGGGGAAATGCAGAGTGCCTTCTCCCGTGGCTGCCTACAGAGAATCGAACGCCGCTTCGATAGCCAACTTAAGCGTCTCGGAGACAATAGATTCTCAGATCCCCTCGACTCCCCTCGACTCTATTTCATTGAAGTCTTGGTCGAAAACATCAGATGCGCCACCCCCCCCCCCAAAAAAAATGGCCTCAACTCAAGAACTCAAAAGTAGAAGTAGTGGCTATTCTCACAATATTTTTATGCTGTTCTGCATCGCATAAAAAAACTGGGAACACAGGCTTGTGTGTGCAGATTTCTGCCCTGAATAAGCTGTCAACTTTGTGCAAACTCAACAATACGAATCTCATTTATTTATTAAGCTATTAAACCCCCTTGCAGTATTCCTACAAGAAAACCCCCGCTTCCCACTGTGTGCAGTGCCAAAAAAAGAGAGAGAGAGGTCGTATATGAAACTTTCATGACGTGTGGCAGATCACACATGAGCCAGTCATGACTTTGTCTCAGGGATTGTCTTGACTTGAACTACCTTTTCCTTATCTTTTCTCTTGAAACACGTGAGTCCCGCATGTAGTGTTTTCAAAGACGACTATTAAAATCACTTGGTAATCTGACAGAAAAGATGCTACTTCTTTTGGGCTTCAATGCGTCATTTTTTGTGTGCTTTCTTCCGGCTGCCGTCGTCCTTAAGGCATGCTAGACTGTGGACCCTGGATATCGTATGGAGATGTATAAGTACGTGCTCTTCCCACTATGCTGGTAGGGCAGGAAACATGTTTCATGAGTAGCTAACGCTAAGGGCTGTAGACATGAAGACCTGCGCTTTCACAGGAAGGGACCAGTAGATCATAGCTGCATAGTGGTCACCTCAGTTGACCGAACCATATCTTATGAACTAAATATGCAACTTGTTGTTTCTTGCGAGAAAATTAATTTCTTCGAAAATTTGGCCACTTTTTTTTTTCAATTAAACTCTGATTTCCGCCGAAAATGGAGTTCTGTTTATGAAACATCGCAGTTCCCCAGACACAGACATAAATACATCTTAGCGTTATGTACACTCACAACATGCAATGAACACACCACATAGACTACCCTACATCTAAAGCATTGAAAAGCTCAGGTTCCTTAAGACTACGTCTGCTACATCTCCGAAATCCACCAAATTGCTAGTGTACAAAACACCGATTTGTCTTATATTAGAGTACGCTTCATGTGTTTCGAATTCATACAAAGTGTGTGATGTAAATAAAATTGAATTGGTGTAAAGGAAATCTGTTAGTTTCATTTTTCATCGCTATGACCATGATGTTTTAGAGTTATTTGAGTAACATTAATATTTTTTTTCTCATTCTGTACCCGGTTGTGTGTAGGAGGTGACGATATTTATATATAAAGAAATTGTTGTGATATTGTTAGTATTCTTTGCTGGTGTATTTATGTATCCCACTCCTGCAATAGCCCTGAATTGGACTGCAGTATTTGAAAATAAATAAAATATACAGTATAACTAAAGTGTACCGAAAACATTTGTGTTCTTATTTGGTGAAATCTAGATTTTTTTATTTCTGAAATATTTTTATGGCACTAATTCCTTTACTTGTGCCATCATTACTGTCGGCTTTGTCCATTCACTCATTTTTCTGTTTTCATTGCTACTGCTAAATGAGAAATTTTCGTTGTTCGAATTCAAACAGGAGGTGCCCTTGCAAACTTTTTCTGCGTATCTACATTGGACAATGTTCTGTTTTCTGTGCTAATACTGAAACAAACTTGAAACTTGAAAAGCAGCTCCACTAGAGTGAAATCTGAGGCAATGTGTACCACGGGCCCTCGGCGTTTTCCATTCGTAGAGTTCCTGCTGCTTTGTTTAACAAACCGTCGAATATGTCAATATTTGAGGTACGCATGTATGATTGACCTATTTGGTTTTTTTTATTTATTCGATAATGCAAGCTGCCCTTTGGAAGACATGGCAGCAGTGGGTACATCACATTACAATATTACACTATCTATAGTTTCAGTCGTCAAATCGATAAAAACAAACGTACAATTCAGAACAAAAGCCTACATGGCCAATGATAAGAACACTTGCGGCCGACTGTAAAATGAAAACGCGAGCATCCAAAACAAGTCCAACCGCATTTGCTATAATAAACTGAAGTAGGACAGGGTAGGTATAGAATAAAACGTACAGGAATGACTGAACACCCTAAAAGCGTACGAGAAATGTGGAGCAAGACTGCACAACTTGAGTGTAAAATTGACGAAACAAATTCAAATAGTGTGAATTGAGGGCAGTTTCCGCCCACAGATGCGTACCGCGAACACAATTCCGCATACATTGCTAGCTCTAAATAGAGAAAGAATGAAAAGAACTACGTAAAACATCTATCACGAATACTCTTGTACCGCATTCGTGAGTGCATAAAGTGACGATAGGCTGGCTGTGTATGTCACATGGAAGCTTGTTCTGTTCTGCTGTCGTTCGAGGAAAGAACAAAAAATTGATATTCACCGACATGGGAGAATCTTGTTAGGGAGATTCTCAACTCGACGTGCGATATGCCCGCTGCTTTTCGCTGCGCTTTCTAGACTTCCTGCTTCTTACACGCCAGTAGAGATACGCGTCGTACACAACGAGTTTTGTCAGGTTGTTTGCGCCATATGAGGTGTAGTGACGAAGGCGGCCGGCAGATGGAGCAATCGCGTGCTTGGCGAGTTGGTGGCGCCCTCTTTTGCGTGATGCGGCTGTCATCCGCATGTTCTCGAGGCGTTCTAGTGAAGTTTTAGGGGCCAAGCTTCTTATGGTGGAGGCTTTTCGATTAAGGTTCTGTGCTGTATCTGCGCTGATTTTCCCAGTGCAATAATCTTCTTTTGCCGGCCGTAAGGACAAACTACAGCAAGTTCTCAACCTTATTTACTAGCATAGCCATTTATAATTCATTGCCTTTCGAATTGAAATCATCGCATAACATCCATATTTTCACTTTGCGCAGTAAGAAATATTACGTTCAGGAAATAATCAACTCATCCGATTTGTGTAATTAACTGTTAATAGCTCTCCACAGTTCTGTGCTATTTTACTACTTCAATTTGCCTTTGTATAATTGATAACACTGATAATGAAACGTGTTGCATTTGTCACGTAGAGTTCATTATTATTGTTTTTTGTCCTCACTTGCTTTTGACTATTTCCTTGTTATTTTTTAATAATGAGTATTACCATTATGTTGTGTATTGATCGTATTTTTATTTTTAATCAAGATTATTCATTATTACTCACAAGTCCGTATACTATTGCCGTATTTTTTGTAATTACCCCATCCATGTAGCCATAGGAGGTCCCCCTGTCAGTTTCTCTGAAACTTTGGGAGCTCCTGCTGTAATAACGCTAACCATGTTACTCAACTGAACTATTTAATAACCTTGACTTGACTTGACTTGATGAGGACGATGACGCTGATGTTGATGAAGAACAAGCGCGTTCCAGACCACACATACTCTTTCTGCCATCACGGCACACTACATGCAAAGTACCCTCTATACGTCATGACGATGACGATGAAGAACAAGCGTGTTTCAGACCACTCATTCTATTTCTGTCATCACGGTGCAGCACATATAACGTACCCACTGTACGCCATGACGTTGACGCTGAAGAAAATGAAAATCACGTAAAACGATTGGCATTAGCAATAGATGGTGCCTCGGTATGCTCAATGGTGCAATTCGTAAAACTGAAAAAGTCCATAACCACCCAGGAAACGTGTACAAACCTCGTATTTGCCAACTTTTGTCTTGCGTCGATACCACAAAGCAGTAATACTGAAGGTGAAATAAAATTCACAACTCAAGCAAAGTGTGCGATTCGGCTATTTGGTCACAGAACCCGATGTAACAGTTATGTCGAATATGTGTGTTAGTGGTAATTGTCACGGGTTATTTACGGTAACACCAAACAATCGCACTGTTTCATCGTCATTAACTTCGTCGATATGTCAGGCTTGTGTATGTATTATTGCGGTTACCTATTAGTTATTCTGTTACTACCATCACACCTGCTGTGCCATTGTCCTCGATTTGCCTCAGATAGACAAGTACTTGCCAACGCAATGCGGCGACTGAATGATCGGCCTCTTTCTGTGCAGGTGCTATTACAGCAACGTCCACATGCCTCAACAGCCGACAAGGCAGTGAAAGCCCCGCTGTGTTTCCTCAGAAAGACAGGCTTGTGTGAACGCCTCTGACATGCGGTAGAGTTCTACACGCTGCAGTAAAATTACTGTCAGTCTCTCCCCAACCATTTTTTATTTTCTCTCTCTTCCCTCTTTCTCGTCTTTCTTGTCCCCTTCCCTAATCCCACAGTGTCGGGTAGCCAACCGGATGTCTTTCTGGTTGACCTCCCTGCCTTCTTCTTTTTGTTGCTTCCTCCTCCTTTAGACCTTGCGCGTCCATTTAAACGCATTTTCAGCACTACTAAGCTTGTTTTAAGGTTTGTTCTGACCACTCGATTTTTGCCATGACACTGCACTCTAAATAAAGAATGGGCGACAATCCATGTCCTTAAAGTTACACGTACTTACCGGTGAATGTGTTAATTCATACCCTGAACTTCTAACCGATTTGACTGGGCCGCGTCAGCGGCTAAAATTGGCGTGCCCGTTTGCTTGCTTTTTAAACGATTGCATATCGGCCAACCCAGTGACGACCAGGTTGTCAGCTGGCCTCCAATGAAAATAGAACACGTACAAGACATTTTACAGAATAAAGATATCACAAACAACGACACGTTAAACTGAGTGATCCGTTGAAAATCTCGATGGACGACCGCTTAAAATTAGCAAAGTCCTTGGACACGAGCCGCCCCCTGACCATCGAACACGCACACTTCATATTTTTTTTAATGAACACAAGCGTAATAAGCAGTTTATCATTCACCGTATTGCTTCTTTTGCTAACGCTGTGTCGTTAACGAATAAATTTTGCAGTCATTTCACTTGTAGATTCATAAAGGAATAAGACTTTCTATGGAGCCTGAGACTGTTTGCGGTAATCTGTGTGAACACCCTGTATGCACCAAACTCCGCTATTAGATTGGCCATTCTTTGTACGCTGGCTTTGATAATTTGTTTTCCCTTTATTTTTTCTTCGTAGTTTTTCTTCGCTTTACGTCTTTGTGCAAAATTAACATCATGTTCCCGTGACAGCTGGCTTTAGCGTAGTCTTTCGTCAATATTTTTTTTTCTCATATAAGAATAAAAAGTCGGCAGATGCCGCGTACATTGAGAATCTATGTCACGTGAATCACGCACATGTAAGCTAACTGTGTTGTAATTTTTGTATTGAGCAAAACGTCACGAACTTGCGCTAGAGATATGTACAAATGCACGCACACACATACGTTTAACAGCCGCATAAGTTTTATATCCCCAGTTGTTTACAGTTGCGTAGTAATGCCAACAGCAACATGGATATTAGCAACACCAGAAGTGGTCAACTAATCTAAAGCGCTGCTGCTCGCGAGTATCGTAGCTCTGGCTACTGCTACGTCAATAAACTTAAGTGGATGACGCCCGGCTACAATCGGCGTTAACCCGACGTGATGGTTATAAAGTAGGAGCACATATGCAATGTTCATATAATTCCAAAGCCAGCCCTGCAACCACAGTTGGCGTTCCGATACCTGGTGCTGCTTCGTTGTAGAATACTCGATTGCCACGCAGAATGCTAGGGAATAACAGCTCTTTTTCATCGATCGCTAACTTCAAAGAGAGCTCGAGACAGTTTTACAGTCCCTTGAGAGTGATTTAAATCCCGTAGCGATTGTTCCCGACAGATTGCGCTACCAGCCGGGTCTAATCGCTCAGAAACAATCACAAAGGCCTTGCAATTTTTTTTGTTGTTGTTGCGAAGTTCCTCAGTCAGAGCCGCCTGCCCAACGCAGCTGCTGTTGACGACTCCGTGGAACAAGTGAGATCCCGGAAGGACACTTTCCTCTGCCGCAGACGCCATGCCTAAAGCGACTGCCGGCAACCGAGAATTTGTTTACGGGGGCCTAAGTGAACTTACCCTAATCTCACGTCACGTATTGCGACCTCGACTTGTGCCGTAGAATATGGAGCAAAGAGTACACGACCAGGTTCATCACTGCGGGTGCTCTTCGCTAGCTCAGAAGTTGTCCGCCGTTTCGTCACTCGTTGAAAAATGGACTAAGGTTCATCATCAGCAGCATCAGCCTGACTACGTCCACTGCAGGACAAAGGCCTCTCCCATGTTCCGCCAGTTAACCCGGTCCTGTGCTTGCTGCTGCCAATTTATACCCGCAAACTTCTTAACCTCATCTGCCCACCTAACCTTCTGTCTCCCACTAACCCGCTTCCCTTCAATGGGAATCCAGTTAGTTACCCTTAATGACCAGCGGTTATCCTGTCTACGAGCTACATGCCCGGCCCATGTTTATTTCCTCTTCTTTATTTCAACTATGATATCCTTAACCCCCGTTTGTCCCCTAATCCACTCTGCTCTCTTCTTGTCTCTTAAGGTTACACCTACCATTTTTCTTTCCATTGCTCGCTGCGTCGTCTTCAATTTAAGCTGAACCCTCTTTGTAAGTCTCCAGGTTTCTGCTCCGTAGCTAAGTACCGGCAAGATACAGCTGTTATATACCTTCCTCTTGAGGGATAGTGGCAATCTATCTGTCATAATTTGAGAGTGCTTGCCGAATGTGCTCCACCCTATTCTTATTCTTCTAGTTACTTTAATCTCGTGGTTAGGCTCTGCGGTTATTACCTGCCCTAAGTAGACATAGTCATTTACAACTTCAAGTGCACTATTACCTATCTCGAAGCGCTGCTCCTTTCCTAGGTTGTTGTACATTACTTTCGTTTTCTGCAGATTAACTTTAAGACCCACCTTTCTGCTATCCTTGTCTAACTCCGTAATCATGAGTTGCAATTCGTCCCCAGACTTACTCAGCAATGCAATGTCATAGGCGAAGCGCAAGTTACTAAGGTATTCTCCATTAACTCTTATCCCTAACCGTTCCCATTCTAGGCTTCTGAAAACCTCCTGCAAGCACGCGGTAAATAGCATTGGGGAGATTGTGTTCCCCTGCCTTACACCCTTTTTGATTGGTATTCTGGTGCTTTCTTTAAGAAGCACTATGGTAGCAGTTGATCCCCTGTAGATTTCTTCCAGAATGTTTATATATACTTCATCTACGCCCTGATTCCGCTGTGTCTGCATGACGGCTGATATTTCTACTGAATCAAACGCCTTCTCGTAATCTATGAAGGCTGTGTAAAGTGGTTGGTTAAACTCTGAGCATTTCTCTATTACCTGATTGATAGTATGAATGTGGTCAATTGTTGAGTAGCCTGTTCTAAATCCTGCTTGTTCCTTTGGTTGATTGAATTCTAACGTTTTATTTACTCTGTTAGCAACTAACTTTGTAAATAGCTTGTATACTACAGAGAGCAAGCCGATCGGCCTGTAATTCTTCAAGTCCTTGTCATCTCCTTTCTTATGTATTAAGATGATGTTAGCGTTCTTCCAAGACTCTGGTACCCTTCCTGTCAGGAGACACCTCGTAAACAGGGTGGCTAGTTTTTCTAACACAATCTGTCCTCCATCTCTCAGCAGGTCTGATGTTACCTGATCCTCACCAGCAGCTTTGCCTCTTTGCATGCTCTCCAAAGCTTTTCTGACTTCTTCTATCATTACTGGTGGGGTGTCATCTGCGTTACTGCTAGTTCTTATAGTATTAAGGTCCTGGTTGTCTCAGCTACTGTACAGATCTCTGTAAAACTCCTCCGCTAATTTAACTATCCTATCCATATTGGTAGTTATTTTGCCTTCTTTGTCCCTTAGTGCATACATCCGACTTTTGCCTATCCCAAGTTTCCTCTTCCCTGCTTTCACGCTACCTCCGTTTTTCAGAGCGTGTTCAATTCCTCCATGTTATACCTTCTTACATCGCATACCCTACGCCTATTAACCAACTTCGAAAGCTCTGCCAGTTCTATTTTGTCTGTTGTACTTGAGACTTTCATGATTTGCCGCTTCTTAATTAGGTTCTTCGTTTCCTGGAAAGCTTGCCAGTGTCCTGTCTAACTACTCTGCCTCCAACTTCCACTGCACACTCCGTAATGATACTCGTCAGATTATTATTCATTGTATCTACGCTAAGGTTGGTTTCCTCACTAAGAGCCGAGTACCTGTTCTGCAGCGACACTCTGAATTCCTGTACTTTCCCTCTCAGTGCTAGCTCATTGATTGGCTTCTTGCGTATCAGTTTCTGTCGTTCCTTCTTCAAGTCTAGGCGAATTCGAGACCGTACCATTCTATGGTCACTGCATCGTACCTTGCCAACCACTTCCACATCCTTCACGATTCCTGGGTGTGCAGTCATTATAAAGTCTATTTCGTTCTTATTTTCGCCATTAGGGCGCCTCCATGTCCACGTGCGGTTTTCTCGTTTTCGGTAGAAGGTATTCAAAGTCCGCAAATTATTGCGTTCTGCGAATTCTACTAGTAGCTCTCCTCTGGCGTGTCTAGTGCCGATGCCATAATCTCCTACTGCCTGGTCTCCAGCCTGCTTCTTCCCTACCTTTGTATTAAAGTCGCCCATCACTATAGTATACTGTGTTTTTACGTTACTCATTGCCGATTCCACGTCTTCATAGAAGCTTTCAACTGAAGCGTCATCATGGCTGGATGTAGGCGCGTAAGCCTGTACTACCTTCATCTTGTATCTTTTATTCAGTTTAATTACAATACCTACCACCCTTTCATAAATGCTATAGTATTCGTCTGTGTTGCCAGCTATGTTTCTGTGAATTAGGAACCCCACTCTCAGTTCTCTTCTGTCTGCCAAGCCCCGATAGCAAAGGACGTGCCCATTCTGTAGCACAGTATAGGACTCATCTGTCCTCCTAACCTCACTGAGGCCTATTATATCTCATTTAACACCCTCTAGCTCCTCGAATAGTACAGCTAGACTTCCCTCACTAGATAAGGTTTTAGCGTGAAATGTTGCCAAGTTCAGGTTCCAATGGCGGCCTGTCCGGATCCAGAGATTCTTAGCACCCTCTGCTGCGTTGCAGATCTGACCGCCGCCGTGGTCAGTTGCTTCGCAGCTGCTGGGGACTGAGGGTCGTGAGTTATTTGACGTATGCATGTGGAAGGTAGTGGCCAGATACAGCATCAGGGTGGCCAGGGTGGCCAAAACAACAACAGTCGGACCACGTGTTTTTTTTACGATCGCTTGTAGCTTCTTTGATATTCTACCGGGAAACTTCTTACTTATAAAGTTGAAAGTCCTTAGGGTGGACCTCACGCTACTGAAGTTTGATCAGGCTAGGTTTAATAGTTCCAGAGTTATTCCGCAATCAAAATTAAGCCTAGTCACTAAAAAGAATAAATTGGTAATATCACCTCGCAAACGCATTTAAATTTTGTCCGCTTCATATCCAAAAACCGCACACCATAGACTACCAGGAGGCCCAATTCCGTACACTCTAGGCCCTTAATTAAGGTGGTAATCAGCAAAAAGCTCATTTCATTAAAACAATGTTTCAAAAGGAGCTACAAACGCCACCGAAAAATAGCGAATATCTTCTTTTAGAACACAACAGTCCGGTTTTTTCCGTGTAAAAATAATTTTGATAGCTTAAGGCAACTGGAAGATACAGAGTTAGAAAGAATATAACGAGAACCGCAAATAAACGTGTGGCGCTCGCGTCTTCCCTCGCCCTCGCTCAGAGGAGGAGGGTGGCTCACTGCTCGGGAGAAAGGTACGCCCGTCAGATCAGTCTTGAACCACGTGTTTTTTTTTCTTACGATCGCTTTTAACTTAAGACCTGTCGCCACTCAGGTTTCATCAAGACAGGAGTAATAGTAGCGCAATTCTTTCGTGACCAAAATTAAGCCTAATCACTAAAAAAATTAATTTCTTAACATCACCTCGCAAACGAATTTAAATTTTGTCCGCTTAATATATTAATAAACAGCACCCCATAGGCTAATCAGACGCCCAACTCCGTACTCTCTAAGCCTTTAATTAAAGGGGTATTCAGCAGAAATCTCATTTCATTAAAATTTTTTTTATAAAAATAACCACAAACTTGACTGATACACCGCTGAAACCTACATTTAGAACATAACAATCCGGGTGCGGTGATGGCGTAGTGGTTAGAGCATCCGCCTCACATGCAAGAGGTCCGTGGTTCCAATCCCGGTGCCGCGCAGTTCCCTACCGGATTAAAAAAAAAATCCGCGTGATGATGGAACTGCATTAAGAGGCCTGGGGTGCGGCCTCACCGATAACCACCGCCGGGAATGCACTCCCTCACCAGAGAACTAAGGTTACCATACATTTATTTCATAATTCATAATTGGTAACATTCTGTACAGCAGAAATTTGTAGTAAATACCAAAGTTAGTAATCAGTCAGTAATGAGTAAAATAGCAATGAAATGTGAACTCTAGCACTGCTTTCAACAAGTACTGCTAAGCAAGGTCATTGCGTAACTGTTGGGAACCTGGCTTTTGCTGGCTTGGTTAGGTTTTGCCGTCTCACTTGTCTCTTTTTCACTCCCTGTTTTATTTTACAATGGATTTGTGGGGTTTAACGTCCCAAAACCACCATATGACTATGAAAGACACCGTAGTGGAGGGCTCCGGAAATTTTGACCACCTGGGGTTCTTTAACGTGCACCCAAATCTGAGTACACGGGCCTACAACATTATTTTACAATGCATGAGTCTGTTTGCTCTCTTCTCTACCTTTCAATAAAATGTTTTCCTCTCGCTTCCATAGTGCGTATGAGCCACGAAAATTGGGCAAAACCCACTACTCCAACGGAGGCTCTCTTAAAATTAAGGTGACGCACGGGCGGTAAAAGCTGATTACGGGCTTCATGTTTGAGCGTCTCTTGTTAACCATCTTTACTGAATGCTCGGCTTGTGTTCGTGCACACGCCAGCTCACGATTATAATTCTGTCTAGTAGTCTTACGACAAACTTCATATCTCGACCGTAATGGCTCTGCTGTAAACAATTCATGCTGATATTGCGTATATTATAGTATGAATATTCTTCCCCAACTATTTTTCACTCCATGTGGCAGTTCTCAAATAAATTTTTCGGGTCAACAAAGTAGGTAAAGCCAAATTTAAAGCTTCTCGTGTAACGTGCCAAGTAATATTGCCGTATCTTATTAGTAATCGAAGATTTTCGCAGGAAGACGTTCTCATACTGATATTACTTATGAGAGTTTGAGTGATCTTCCCTTATAATTATTTATCATACAAGATTGAAAACGAGTCGTTCTTTTGTGTGAACAAATTACGCAAACACATGAGAAGAACGTGCCATTCATATAGCATATGGCCATTATGTACGCCATCGGTAATTAAATACATTCGTGAACAGATACATTTTTTTTCGCGTTGACGTCTCACTGTACGTAGTCTGAATAATCTTCCATAAAACTCATTTCTCGCCAGAGATTGCGAATGTATGTTTCGTATGAACAAATTACGTAAAGGCAAATTAAAACTTATTTCGTCAGACAGCCCCTCACAAAAGTCGGGGATCTCAACTGCCCCGTCTTTAATAAAACTTGAAATCTTCGCAGCAGCTCCTCCTAAATTTGTTTGTTTATTAAGGCAGCCACGTGGAACGCGGCATTGGGATTCATGCTGACGAGATGTTTCCCGTTTAACGAAGAAAATCGTTTCTCAACTGTGGCGGATTTGGATTGAATTACCGTTCTGGCTGTTTCCTTAAGAGCTTTCTTGCAAAAAAAAAATAAAAAATAAAAGCTAATCTTGCAGGATTTAAAGTTTATTCATTCAATCGTTCTCGCCAGCGGCGTTATCCATAAATAAGAAAGAGCTTATCTCCCACAGCACCTTTCACGTTAAATACTGTAGTGTACAAGCCTTTTTAGCGGGGGTGCACATTGAAAACATTAAGCTGCCGAAAACATTTTCAAGGACATCAATGCTACAGTTTTATAACGAAATTGAGGAACTTGACACTAGCGCACTCTTGGTTTGCTTGAAATTGCGATATAACATGTTTTTTTTTTTTAATTCCAGAACAAAGCAAGGAAGATTCGACTTTTTTTTTTAACTTACGAGGATAAGGCCAAGGATTTCCATAGGCGCTTTACGAGTACGAATTGACGCATGGAAGCGCAAGTATCTTGATTCGCGTGACGGGGTGTGTGCAGCTTCTGGATGAATCAGTTTAGCGTTATATTGTGAAACGTGAAACTAGATCGTTGTCAAAATCATCTCCCCCCCCCCCCCTCTCAAGGCCGACGTGTCTAATTTTCTATCGAATCGACAAACATATTTTCAAAGTACGGCTTCATAATGAACGCTTTTATGAAACTCTGAAAAAAAACAGGTAAGTATTACAAAAAGTCATGCGTCACAACGCAGTTCCTCAAGACCACAATCAAGATCTTTGTCTCTCTGTCTGTCTATCGAAATTTCCCCCTTCCTCTTATGGCCCACGGGCCTAATTCTCTATCGACAAACATGTTTTCAAAGTACCACTTCATAATCAACGTTTTTATGCAACTTTGAAATGGCGCACGTATTACAAAAGGCCATGCCCGTAATTCGGCCTCCCTGTTTTGAAACATTTCCGGCTTTCTCGTTATGGGCTCTCACATTTCGGTCTCCCGCTCTTCCGTCTTCTATTTAGCAGGTGTCCTCCATCCAACCAAGCTGCTTCGAAAACTACACCTGTGTTTACAGCACACATGCGCTCTTTCTCATTAGTTCATGTTTCTCGGGTAATTTTATACGAGAATCTTTACAGTTCAGTTACCAGCAGTGTTAGGAAAAAAAGACTGCGTTTGCTTTGCTGCGCATTACTAATTCCCCACGGGGCATCGCGAACAATACTTTTGTGATATACCAGACCCCTCTCTTGAGTAACCTGCAAAATTTAGTAACCACAAACGTACTTTAGGATTAAAGCGCGTGTGTTATTACTATTGCTTCGTATACAGGGGGGTGACACAAATGAAACAGCCAAGCAGCAGGCGGACATTGCCACCTAAAAAATACCATGTGTCGCTGCTCTTTTGGAGATAGAGATGTAATAGGAAAGGCAGGAAGCTTAACCAATCTTTTTCTCATTTAGCTACCCTTCTGGCAACCAACAGAGCCAACCGGTAATGAGCAGAAAAGATGAAAATAGCAAAAAAAAATTGGGGACAGTAGGAAGTAAGTAGGCATAATAAATAAATGTAAAGTGCGTTATACGAATATACCAGTGCTACTTATGAATTAACCTAAGACGTCTCGAAGTATATGCCTAGTCGACTTTTTTGTCTCTTTTTAATGATGTATTTACGCTGCCCCACCTCACATCAAAATATTTCTGAACCATACCAGGTTTTGCACTGCCTCCGCGATTGGCCCACTTTCGACCAAACGACATTGTCTTGTTGGGATGTCCTCAGGTGAAGTCACGTTACGTGATGTCACATGGTGACATCATCTCACACTGATTTTCTTAAGGTCGAGCCATGTCTGCCATCGTTCTTCGATGAAGATAGGCACTGACGACGATAAAGAACAAGCGCGTTCAAGACTATAGATTCTCTTTGTGCCACCACGGCACAACGCATGCAACGTGCCCGCTATGTGCCATGACGATGACGATGACGCTGGTTGCGATGAGGATTACGGATAACGACTGGCTTGTGCAGTATGGGCGACGTCTCCATATACTCTACGGTGCATTTCGTCATCACTGGAAACAACCAGCAATCACCAGGAGAACGTGCACAGACCTCGTCTTTGCCAACTTCAAGCTGGATGCGATACCACGAAAGAGTGGTACTGACGGTGAAACGAAATTCGCAACTCAACACAACGTACCATTTATGATCCATAAACATTGTATAAAACTGCACAGCGCTTTACCAATCAATCGCGTGCCTGAAGGGCGAATGTCATGGGGGATTTACGGTAACACCAAACGATCCCACTGCTTCGCTCACTCGTAATCACTCATTCACTTCGTTTATATGTCGTGATGCTTTGTATCGGTTGTGTTGACGATGCCGGCAGTGCCGACGGTCGATTTTTACGTCGGAAAACGTACAACTATTTCTGTTTTAAAAAAAGTATATATGCAATTTTTTCACGGTGACGCGCAATCTCCGTGCTAGCTCCTATCACGATGCGTCTTCTGCGCGTCTCCTCGCGGTCCATTTCATCGACAAAAAATCTGCCAGACCGAAGATCAACAGATGAGAATCATGTAGCGCCGTGCAAGCAGTACAACGCGTCATCGATGCGTGGTAGCGGGTATACGTCTTTTCGCGTGATCTTGTCGAGGTGGCGATAGTCAACGCAGAAGCGCCAGGTACCGTCTTTTTAGGGGCGAAGGTTCTAAAAGCGGCACCCATTCGTCCCTCGTAGTCGTAGTCGTAGTGTGTAACGAGTGTAAGATTTTGACCTGCAAGGTGGTGCCGGTGGGAGATTTCTCTTGTGCTTTGTTGAAAAATAAAAAGATTGCAGCGTGCGCGTTAACTAAAAGCCGAATGCTCCTGTCTCTCATTCCCCAATAGCAGCCATTGTCATGTACATTGAGCGCTATCTGACAAGAAAGGGTTGCTACGTTATACTCTCTGGGTGTAACCTCCTTAGCTTTAGAAAGGTTTAGCGAGCGTTGAGCCACAGTGCCCTGAATACAATGAACTAGTATATATCATGAACTCGAGGTGGTTAAAGGTGGGAAGTAGATACGAAGCGCAAGCCGTAAGAAAGTAAAACCCGAATTCTGCTGTCTCTCATTTCTCATTACCAGCCATTGGCATGTACATTGAGCACTATCTGACAGGAAAAGGCTGCTACGTTATACTCGCTGGGCGTTACTTCCTTGGTTTCAGAAAGGTTTAGCGAGCGTTGAGCCGGAGTGCCATGAATACAGTGAACTAGTATATACCATGAGCTCGAGGTGGTTAAAGGTGGGAAGTATACCCGAAGCGCAAGCCGTAAGAAAGTGTGCGTGTGCCACACTTCGTTTAGTCCTTGGAATGTCCGCTAGATGGCGGTGTTTCTATATGGGGAATATTTGATGAAAAGATGCGAGATGGTGGTACTTGGAGTGTTGAATAGATGAACGAACGGACACACGGACATATGCATGGATGGACGCGTGAATGGACGCAGGGGCGAATGCATGGACGAACGCAGGGATGGACGCACGAACAGACGCACGCACGGACGGGCGGATGGACGCATGGACGGACGGAAGCAAGAACGAATGGACGGACGAATGCTTCGCCCCACTCTCCATCATTCACTCCGTAGATATGCTGCCAATTTTTTCTTCTCAGGGACGACAGGGAAGGCCCAAGGACTACTTGATAATTCTACGACTTCTTTGTAGAGCATTTTGTCAACTCCGTTTGGATAACTCTGCGCTCAATGTGGGAGACACGATAGGGGTGTCGGCCCATTGGACTGGCGTCACCAGTGTTTATACGGTGCTAAACGGTGTATGTTAGCCCTAGAGGTCTAACGTCGGAATCAAAAATGTTGGTATATGACACGAGAAAGTCATGGATGCCATTGGCCTGCGCAGGATTGAGGTCGGGTGCAATCATGTTCGAGAAACGATTTGGCAGAGAACAGGTGCTGTTAGCTGCAGGAGACTGAAGTAAATCAATCTGGGTGGTGAGAGCCGCTATTTCGAATTCGTAAGCATCAGATACGCTGGCCAAGAACATGCCACGAGGAAGCACTTTAGCACACAAGCTGAAATTGAGAAGTGGCAGCGAGGTACAGCTGTCAGTGACAGTCACAAGCTTAACGGGAATGGCGATGTTGCGGCTCAAAAGGACGTCGGCGAGAGGAAGGAGGTCATATTGACCATCGGGACCCTGTGGCTGTGTGGTCAAAACGACGTAGGTGGCTGCCGGAGGTGACAGTCTCACATCCTGAAGAGAGCAGAGGCGAGACGGGGCAGTGTGGAGTTCAGCGACTATCTGAGGCAGCTCTAGCTGAAGGACGCCAGTAGCGCAATCGATAAGAGCAGAATGATTCGACAAGCAGTCCAGACCTAGGATAACGTAAAAAAACAGTGGTCAATCACAGCTAAAATCACAGAAGTAGTGTGGTCCTTTATACTTAAGCGGGCAGTGCACAGACCGAGAACCATCGGCATGCCGCCATCAGCCACACGGAGCATTTGTGCAGCCGCTGGTGTCAAAACTTTCTTTAAACGTGTGCGTAGGCTTGAACTCATGATCGAAATGCTTGCCCCGGTGTCTACAAGTGCTTGTACAGGTACGCCGTCTACTTCAACGTCTATTACATTTCGTCTGCTGGGAATGGAGAGAGAATTCGCTGTGGAAGTCGTCAATACAGCACCACCTCCAGGGCCTGAATTTCTCAGTTTTCCGAGACAATGCAGCCGGAAAACACGGGAGATGAGAGGCGCCGTGACTGCGGCGAATGGGAAAATGGGCGACGTATTTAGGCGAACGAGACTGGTGCCCACGTGGTAAAGGCGAGTGGCTGTCCCAAGTGTTCCGAGAATGGTCAACGGCATTGGACTCTTGGGCAGGTGAAAAGGTGCGGGCGGTACCGTCGAAACGGCTCATATTGGTCCTTGCCCGAGGTGCCAAGGACCGTGTGTTGCGGCCGTAACGAGCAATATGTCCAACGCGGTGGAAGTGTAAACTTATAGGGTGGTCACCTGCAGTTTGCCTCTCAGCAGGGTTGCGAGTACGTAGAAAAAACCGCCGGTTGAAGGAAGGCATCGCGATAGGGCGTTTGCTGACTCTGTACGCGGTGACATGGCACACGGAATGCACTACGACGTTTTCAAGCTTCTGGCGCACGATGGCTTGAACAAGAGGAACAGTAACAGGAAAGGTATCATTACTGCCTGAATAGAACGCCGAAGGCGCCATTGCTTTCAGTTCGCGACGAACAATGCTTGTCAGGTCTCCCGGCGATGACGGACGTTGTGGTGCGGACCGGTCCTCGCAAGTCGATGGTGCAGCGGTGTTTGGAAGTCGAGTGAATGTTTCCAGAATACGGCGACTTTTCACTCGCTCAAACTGACGACATCTTTGATGATCGCGTCCACGGTGGAACAGCCCTTGCACATCAGGAGATTGAACGCGTCGTCGGAAATCTCTTTCAGGACATGCCGGACCTTGTCACCTTCATGTCGCTTTCGGCCTTTCAGCAGAGGGCCAGCACGTCTCGGGTGTATGCAAGGTATGATTCCGTTAGGTATTGGACATGGCAGGCCAATTCTTTTTGGGTAGTGATCTTACGACTGGTGGTTTCGCCAAACACCTCTCGCATCTTTTCTTTGCATTAGTCTCAGATTGTGTCTTCTTCTTCGTTGTTTTCATGCCTCACCTTTACCGTGCCTCTCAATTAAAACAGCACATTGGCCAACTGAAGTGTGGGATCCCATATGTTCGGTACACTCACTCGTTCGAACATAACCAACCAATCGTCAACGTCGACGCCATTGGTCCCACAGAATGTACCGGGATCCTTAAGTGGCGTGGAAACGTATGGTTTGCGACGCCGTGTTCGTCGGAGACGCTGACGTTGACGCGGAGAATCAGCATTGGCCATGGCTGGAAAACCTATGCGACGTCCGCTGCGGAGCTCCGTTGCCTCATGCTTACCCAGCACCTCTGCCCAATATGTTACGGGGTTGGTGACTTCTGTACAAAATGCATTTACTGAGGAAAAACCACAGGCAAAAGTCACAATGGCTGATTGGCACACTCGGGCGCCTGTCAGCTACTTGAGTTTTCTTCTTCCTTTACTTCATCGCCGTAACAATATGGTGAAAATATGCGAGATGGCGGTACTTAAGGTGTTCCCTAGATGGACGGATGGATGGACGGATGAACGGACGGATGGACTGTCGCAAGAACGGGCACACGAATCGACGCATGGACGGATGGACGTACGGACGCACGCGTAAATGGACAGATGGATGGTCGCACGCATGGACGGACGCATGGACGGACGGAATCGACGGACAGACAGACGCATGGACATATTTACAGACTCTTCGCCCCACTCATCATCATTCACTCCGTGGATCTGCTGTGATTTTTTTGTCTTTTCCTTACATTTGGCACTTAATTGTTTCTTGCGCTGTGCTAAAATGAACTCGTTCACGTTTTGTGACGTATTTCCGCGTAGCACGTTTGTATTGGAACCGGAATTCAGTAGTAACGAGTGTGCTTCTATGACCAGCTGGCAAAAAACAAGGCTGCCCTTCCCCTTTTTCTCATCAATCGTCTTCATTTTGCTTTCAAGAGAGGCTTACATATTTGTACCAACGTTCATGTTGTTAGCGAGTGCGAAGCCCTGCATCCTGTGATCGTCCGCTGCGGTGGTGTTGTTGGTTACGGTGTCTCGCGGCTGAACTCAAAATCGCGGGATCGATTGCGGCTGCCTCGGTCGCATTCCGATGGAAGTGAAATGGTAGAGACCCGCGTACGTGCAAGATGAGTGCACGGTAAAGAAAAATTTATGGTCCGAAATTTTCGGAGCCCTCACCTACGACATCTCTCATAGTCATATCTTGGTTTCGGTACCTAAAGATTCAGATATTATCGGTATTCTTGTTTCTCGTGATGAAGCCTTGCTAACAAGCTCAAGCAAATACCCTGAGTTATCTCTGTCGTAGGGCATGTGGCGAGGGTGAGGGTGTGACGGGAGCGAGGGGTTGATTCCTCCATGAAGCCTGCTGCATCTAAATGACAGGAGTATGGCACACATCTCCTCTCACAGTGACCGTGGGTGTCAACGTGATTAACGCTGTAGTATTCTTCTGACAAGGCGTGTAGCTGCAGGCTCCTCCGTTAGCAATTTGTGCTGATGGAAACAGGCTAGCGATGTCAGTGGCACTCGCACGCCCACACGCAACAGCACTTCCCAAGACCTGCGGCTTACGACTGCAGCTTTGTTGGTGGCAAATACGGCATTACGAAATAAGGCCACCTACTCGCAGGCACCTTCGTCCCGGTGGAACTGCACAGTCGGGGTTCGGTATGTCTCATTGCGAACAAATTAAGGCATGGTTCCATAAGCGCCGTCGCTTTCGAGTGAGCTTGTTTTTTGTTGTTGATCTTTTTGTTAGTGATGTTGCTGTTGTGGTGGTGGAGGTGGTGGTGGTGGAGGTGGTGGTGGTGGTTAGCTCCAAAATGTGCCGCCTCCCTGGTAACTCACTCAAGTTCCCCGTGTGAGTCATCAGTTCGGGGGATCTTGTTTTATAGAATTTATAAAGCAGACATCAGTAGCCCACCAAAGTGAAATAAGCGTGATCAAATGCTAATCGCGCTAAAATCAGTGTACAGTGCACTAAAGGGGCGGTCAAATGGCCAGAACGTGCCATTAGATTATGGCAAAAACTAAAAGACCGTCAGGTATAGTGACACACTCAAACATCTATTTTGCGACCCGAGTGAGACTTCTGTGCTTAAATCCGTTTAAAAGTCGCAAGAAACTAATGTACCTAGATGCAACAAGTTTTCAAGCAAGCGTCAAAGATTGTTCTCGAGCCGTCCTCGCACTCTCTCACATAACTCTCCGTTTCTCTGAAATCAGCGGCTGTAATCGGTGCATTCCTTGCACGTGGTCTTGCAAGTGCCTGATGGTGCTATTTATTATTATGCAAACGGTTCAAAACGAGCACGCACGTGCATATGGCTGCAGCTGGATTCTCCCCGTGACGAAAGACGAAATCATAGCCAGGACATAAACTGAAGAGGAGGAGCGTTTCAGTTGGTGTCAAGTCGGCCAAGATTGTTTTGCGCTACTCATTCAATGCAATATACGAGTTTTTCGACAATGCTCGGTTGCCGTAAACAACGGAAAATGGTTTCGCTCTCTTCAACATACCTCGTACTAGCCGAAATGAAGTACGCCATGAAGTGTAGCTATGAAATATATCACGTGAACTCTTTCGTGCAACTACGTCGACGTAGTCGACGGTGGTGGTGAAAAACATTTATTCATACTATAATCATACTATATTTCATACTATAAACTCTAGGAGGAGTCCCTAGTCCGGGACCTCTGTGGCTTCTGCGGCAGCACGCGCCATGACCACGAGGGCTCTTTGACCCTCCAAGGCCGAGCAGCCGAGCAGGACAGCCTTCAAGCTCTCTCGGGTAGGGAGTGAAGGGGGAGTGTTTGGGGGTACCACTGGGTTAGATGTGCATGCCCACACTATGTGGAAAGTATCCGCAAGCAGATGATCACAGTGTGTGCATTCCCCTGTGAAAGCCGGCTTGAAATGCCCAAGTATTGCCGGGCACAACACTGTGTTGTTGTAAAGGTGTAACAGCCAGCGCTCGTCCGCCTTATTTAGGCCCATCGCCGGGGCAGAAATGGGAGCCTGGTCAATCTGTACATGGCTGTAAATTCACGAAAGGAGGTGACCGGAACAGGTTCTGAATCGTCAGGCGATGGAGGACGAGGAGGTTCCCGGTAATCAAATGCGCGGGATAAGGCATCGGCAGCCTCGTTACCTACTTGTCCTGCGTCAGCTGGCGTCCAGATCACTAAACGTGTGTTTGGGCGGTCTAGATAATAACACACCTTGAGGATTTGAGTGGTGCGACTGGTGATGCGACCTTTTCTAAGATTTCGGCACGCACTCTGCGAATCGGTAATGATGATCTTAGATGCGGGGTCCACTGTGGCGAGAGCTATGGTGACTTCCTCCGCGTGAGTAATGTCCGGCGCTCGAAAAGTGAGTCCTTCAACGGGAACGTTTTGGTGGACTGCGGCTGCCGTGTACTACCCCCCGTGGTGAGGGCCAGACGCGTCCGTGTAGAATACTCCAAAACAGGACCCATGGCATCCTTGCAAGGCTGTAACCCATGCAGTTCGCCTGCCTTCGTGAGCCATGTTTTGGGGCAGAGGCTGTATAACCAACACACTACGCCAGTCCTCGGGAACCATGGTCCACTCTTCGACCTGATAGGTGTAGGATATATAGAGGTGGTGTAAGAGACATCTCCTAGCGTGCGACTGGTAAGCCGCAGGTACTGGTTGTTGAGACGGGCCTCTTTGAGTTATCTGTACTTGCTCGTCATACCCAAATCTGCAAAGCGTTGATTAGACGTCGAGATCGGGAGGTCTAGGGCGCGCTTGTATAACTTTTTTTCAAAAATGCATTCTAGTGTGATTACATCACATTGGCGCAAACGTAGGTAGGGTGTCGAATACAGGATCCGATTGGTCACAAAAGCGTTGGCGAGGAACACAGTGCCACGGATTCTAAGACTCCCTCACTTGTTCGAAATCCGACGAAGCATGCGGCCTACCTGATCTCCAACCGTACGTAGCTTGCGCAGAGTTGTGTCAGCTTTTCTGCTCCTGTGTATAAAAAGCCTCAATACGCGGATTTCTTCGCGTTCCGGAATTGGTCCGGTGCGCAACGAAATCACGATTTCTGTCGTGGCTTTGGGTTTGGAGTGAAGGTGTACATAGTCTGATTTTGTTGAAGAGCATTCGAGGCCGCAGCGACGGGCGTAGTCCTCCACGACTGATGCTGCTTGTTGCAGGCTGGCCTCAATGCTGTCAAGGGAACCCTGCGTTGCCCACAGCGTGATATCATCAGCGTAAATAGCATGGTGTACGCCGGGAATATCCTTCAGCAGTGGGGGGAGATGAGCCGTGGTGAGGTTAAACAGAAGGGGAGAGAGGACCGCTCTATTTGGTGTTCCTCGAGTGCTCACAGAATATGGAACATGCTCTCTGTCTTGGATGCGGAGGTACATCTGCAGTTCCGTCAGGAACTAATGAATTTACCTGAAAGCATTATGCCTACAGTCAATGTTTGGGACAGATGGGTAAGAATTATTTCGTGGGGGACGTTATCAAAAGCCCCTTTGACATTTAAGGCGAGGACTACCTTATCATTGCTGGGATGCTTGATTGGCTCAATGACGTCACGATGCAGCTGCAGGAGTATGTCTTAAGCAGAGCAATGTGGTCGAAGACCGCACATGGTGTCGGCAAAGTTGTGCCGGGCGTCGAGGTGATCGAAAAACCGATCCCTAACCATCGTTTCCTTAAGCTTCCCCACGCACGAGGTTACGGAACTGGTCGTAGATTTTCGATGTTTATACACTTGCTTGGTTTCGGAATAAACATTACCAAAGCCGCTTTCCAATCAACTGGCAGTGATTTGTGCCCCTCCCAAGTTTGATTGAAGTAGTCGACGAGCTGATGATATGCCGGGTCTGGGAGGTTGGCTAGAAGCCTAACCGTCACTCGATCTCTACCCGGCGCCGTTCATCTCTTCATTTTGGACAGGGCCACCTTCAGATCATATAGTTGAAAGCAACGATCCAAGTCTGTGTTATTCAAGCCTGCATGTGAGAACGCTGGTCCGATGGTGTCCTGCCGGCCACAGAGATATTTATCCCTAAGGGTCTGTGCCAATTAATCCGCGTCACCCACGTAGATGTGAAGTGGGCGTTGAAGATGCTTTTGCGTTTCTGTGCGCATTTAGCTAGGGTCGATGAGGGTCCTCAAGAAACGCCACGTGTTGCGGTTTTACATATGCTTGGTGGCATCGTTGCAGCGTTCAACCCAATTGGAGTCAGCGAGCAGGGCCGCGCACTCGGCTGCTTCTTGAGTGAATGATGCTATGCGGATTTCTAGCTGACGATTATGCTTTTATCGGCGCCATTAGCGGACTAGGCTATGGCGAGCCTCCATAAGCCGCCGGAGATGGTTATCCACCGCCAGAGTGGCTTCTCAGAACTGAACCGTCTGCTCTGTTCGGCAAAGTGACGTCACAAGGTGGTGAGACCAAGAGGCATAGTCTCGTTGAGCTATGGGTGCCAGAGTCGTGTACTCTGAACGGAACTCCCAGAGTACACGACCAGTTCGGAAGTTTCGCTTGGTGGTGGGGACGAGTAAGCGGATATGTCCGAAATGTAGTTAGAAGAACGCAGTAGTCATTGCCGAGGATTTCCTTGGTGTTTAACCATTCTGCATACTTGATGCGCTTGGTAAGTGTGAGATCAGGACATGTGTCACGAGTTACAGAGTTAGCAATACGCATCGGGTGTGCAGGGTCCGTAAAGATAGTGATGCTTAGGGTGGAAATACGCTCCACCAACCTTCTTCCACACCGATCCTCCTTACGGTAACCTCAGGAAGGACTGGGGCATTAAAGTCGCCTACAATCACTAGCGGCTCCCTGCCTGCTACGGTAAGGGCTTTGCTAAATACATCAGCGTAAGTTACATTAGGCGATTTCGGAGAAATGCAGATGTTTAGAATATGTACTGCGATGAAGGAAAGAGATGGAAGAAACAAAAGCTTAATCGTAAATTGAAGATAAGGATAGCTCAGTTGTCACAGGAAGTCAATGACTACGCATGCCACTTAAGTAACAGTAACCTGAGGCACTTTAGAGACTCACTTGGAGGGACGTTAGACACCAAAAAGACATGGCATATCCTCAGGAGTAGGATGGATCCAGGGGCAACAAAAACAATGACGAACAGGGCTTTAATGTTTCTGGAGAATTAATTTGAAGGTAACAATGACGTACTCGTCAGTTAAGTCAAGAATATATATGTCTGACAGGTCACATGCGAAGTGATGCATGACAAGTATGCAGGGAGAGAACAAGCAGAGTTAGATGCACCCATGACATTTGAAGAGGTTTATGCTGCAGCCCAGTCTCTAAAAAAATACCACTCCAGGACGAGACAAAATAACAAACATCACGCTTGGAAATCTTAGTGACGCGGTCCTACGACAAATCAAGGATTTCTTTAATGAAAAGGTATGGGTAGATGAAGGCGACCTTCCAGTAGACTGGAAATACTCACAGATAATCGTAATACCAAAACCAGGGAAGCCAAGAGATATCAAGAACCTCCAACCAATCGCCCTTACCTCATGCTTGGGTAAGCTTTTTTGAAGAAAAAAAAAACAATACTAACTAGAATAACAGGCGTTGTGGAGAGAGAGGGCCTGCTACCTGTGAAAATGTTCGGTTTCCGGCCGTATGTAGCAGCCCAGGACGTTTTCCTCCTGTTGCAAAATGGCGTATTAAACTCGAACAGAGGAGCGAGTGACGAATTTGTTCTAGCGCTGGATATCAGGAAAGCATTCGATACAATGTCTCACAAAGTGATAATGCAAGTTTTCGAATCAATAAACTGCGGCCAACGAATATATGAATATGTCCGGTCATTTCTAACAAACACGAAAGCTACCATATTTCTGGGCTCAGTTACATCTGAAACCTTCGACTACGCAAACAGAGGCACCCCCCCCCCCTCCCTCCAGAGAGCCATGCTATCCCCTATGCTATTTATTGTCGGCTTGAGGAAGCTAACATGTGAGCTGGAAAATACAAAAGGTGTAAATAGCAGCTCTTTATGCAGACGACATCACTTTACGGACAAAAGGTGGGTCTTATGCGGACAAAGAAAACATCTTCCAGGAGGCCGTAAATAAAATGCAAGCTTTTGTCACCACAGTACAGATGCAACGCTCACCGGAAAAGACTTAAATAGTTAGAATCAGAGCTATATACTCAAAAAAAAGACTTAATACTGATATAAGTGCTACTAGATGGGAGACCAACTAGGGAGGCAGAATTCATAAGCGTTCTAGGAATGTGGATACAAGGAAATTCAGTAACAAAACACGCGCTGCAAAGGCTGCGGGGAACCTCAGAGAATGTGGCCCGGATTATCAGGCGGATAGCAAATAGCAAAGCTGGGCTTGAAGAGAAAGACACCATTGCACTCGTTCATGAATTTGTTATCAGCATAGTTTCGTACGCGCTGCCATGCCAGACAATGACAAACTAGGAGACAAAACAAATCAACACCATCATAAGGAAAGCCTCCAAACAACCATTGGGGATTCCGGAAAATGCCAAAAACAAAAGGGTAGAAAAGTTGAGCATACACAATACCTCTCAAGAGTATGCGATTGCGGTGCTCTTGTCTCAAAAGGAGAGGCTGAATACAAGTGCTCACGGGAGAAGAATTCTTGAAAAGATGGGATTCACATTACGTCCGCTATTTTATGACGAGGAAACTGTGTTTATAGATGCGGGAAAACGCTTACATTTAACTGTGGCGCCTGTCCCCGTAAATATGCATCCGACGTATCACGCACGAAGGAGAAAGGCAAGAGCAGACTCTTTACGCAAACCATTTAAACATAGCCCTCAAGCCGTCTTTAAAGACGTCAGTAAAGCGAGTGGAGGGACACATGTAGAGGCAATCATAGTACCAAATCACAACCCAATGGCGTCGGTAAAAACACGTTTCACGTGAGTGGCGGAGGCCGTGGCAATAGCCACATATCTAACGCAGAAAGCGGGGGAGTATCAGGGGTGGTGCTCTCAAATTCACAGGCGGCAGGTAGAATGTTTCTTCGAATAACGCTCTTAACTAGTGTGCAACATTTTAAATATATAGGCCTATAACAGGATATCATCCCATTATATGCTGTCCTGCTCACGAAAGTCTGTAGGGAACGTCATGGCAGACCGTACAGCTTGAGGCTTCACCAACCGAGCGACGACAGGCACTGACGTTAAACCCTTTTCTAGTCCACGTGACTTCCTTCTCCAACAAAGGGAGCAATGAAGAGAGTATGGCTTTCCGCATAAAGACAGCCAACAAAGCAGGGATTGGAGACGCATGCAAACCAATAGCTTGCCAAATTCATACCATCTAAGTAGAATATACCCCACACAATTTAGAGCAACATGCCCATGGTGTTCAGACACACCAACCCCCAGCCACATAACACTGGAGTGCACCAAAAGGCCCACACACATCGACAGTCTACACGTTACTAACCATCCGTGATTGAAAATTTTGCATGATTAAATACTTTGTTTCTGTTTAATAAACCTTCATTTGTGAGAGCAAGCGCTGTCCTTGTCAGCATCTTCTGTCCGTCTGTCTTCAGTGCGCTTCAACAAAAATTTTCAATCATGAACGTTATCCAACTAGCCCAACTTGCCACCTTGCAACCAACCATCCACACATGTTACACAGGCAGTGGGAGGCATGGCTTGTGGACGAAGTCAAGCAAAGCCGAAAAGCTTTGCTTGACCAGGCCCATTGAGCCGTTCGTGCCAGCGGAACCCTGAACAGACGGCTCGACACCACAACTCCCTGCATTCACCTTTTTTTTTTTCATTTTTTCTGAGTAAAGTTTCCTCTTCTTCTTCCACCTCCTTTTCTTCATCCTTCTCTTCTTCCTCCTTCTTTTCTTCCTCCTCCTCTTCTTCCTCCTCCTTCTTCTCCTCCTGTCGGTTTTTATTCGAACGCCAAGAGCACGTCTAATGCACGTCTAGTGCATGCAAATTGTTGCAAATACTTATGCGTATGCACTTATACAGAGCAGCTGGACCATGTAACTAATGCACGTTCAGGAACACTTCACGCTTGACCAGTTGACAAGAACGCTCCATAAAATAGCCTAAACATGCTGCATCGAGACACCTCACCAGTAAAACTCTGACATTTTAGGAAGATCCGCGCACCACATCGGAATCACCTGGCATCACAATTGTCAAAACGAGCACTAAAAAAAACGTCATCGCAGTGCTGCTAGTCAAGCGTTCGTACCAGTGTGGCCGTGCATTTTCCTTGCGTGTGCACAAGTCGGCTGTAATCACTCGTCAGAACCTCACACCGTGGTCACTGACAGGATCCAGCAAGACGCGCGTCCATTGTGTCACAGCACGAGCAAAACACATTCAGAGAAGTCTGCGAGATATAACTGGACGAACTACCATGTACGACGCGAGACGCCCTGTCTAGTGGTGTAAAATATAGAACTTCACAACGTTGCCAGTTGAGCAGCGCCCATCCTGCTTTCTTTTGTGTGGTACCGTTTATGTTCACAAAGGTGACACAATTTAATCCATTGTGTTTCATTTACATTTATTTACCGTAACAATTGAGCCAAAACATTCGCTTTTTCATGAAAGTTTTGAACGTTCTACGGGGCACTCCAGGAATATAGGCGAGAAGGAAAGAGAAAGGTGTTGCTAGCTTGGAAACTTAGATTATCTATGGGCCTTACAAGAAACCGGTGTGTCGCGCAGCCTTCCGGGAGGGACATGAAGCCGAATTTAGGAGTCGCTCACTTGGCTAATTTTGCTTCACTTAGTTTGATGCATTCATATCACCACATTTACTGTTCGAAATTAGAGTACGTATGCTACAACCTATTCCCGCTCTATCGCGTGCTTTCACGGAGTGAAAAAAGTTGGACGCTCAGTAGCCACGCGGCCTTTGTGGTATCTAGTAGAACATGTCGAGCATCGGTGCACGCATGCGCCGTGAGCCTCCGCGCAAAAACACGAACCGCTCTCACACTCACCTCCCACTGCTTGCCGCATGTGTCGTGGGTACATGACTTCATCAATGTAGCATATTCAAATTTAGATAATAAACATATTTAGGATGGCTGCCAGTGGGGCGTTTTGGTAAAGGTTCGTGATAAAACAAGCCCTAGAAAATACACACACTCAGAGAGGACACACATATTTCACAACGTTTTTAAGTGTGAATACACTTTATAAGCGACCCCAAACCATCCACCGCCGTCGGCGGCGTCCGCAGTCTTCTCTCTATCTTTAAAAGAAAGAGGACTTGGCGGGCCGCAGCGCGACGCTCACCCGAATAAGCCACGGACGCGACGCTGATATCGGGGTCAGTAACGCGCCTTATACCCCCTCCCCCTTCGCTCGCTCCTCCACTCTCCTCGCTCGCTGCAGCTGCGCGCGCACCCCTCTCTCTCGCGCGCCCCCCGTCTCTCTCAGTCTCCCGTCGAGAGCGGGTCGTGAGGGGGAGTAAAGTTAAAATCCGTTGGCATTCGCCAGTGAGTTAACGTGAACTCCCCCGTGTGATCAAATTGCGATTCCCAGGAACCATTACACCATAAAGGCACCATAGTGTGATTAATAAATATAATAGTGCGAATTAATAAATACTCCTCATAGCATCACTCAGTGTATTCGCACTTAACCATGTTCACCCTCGGGGAAATGCTTGGGAGTTTTTTTTTTTTTTGTATGACTATTTTCTGATGAAACACTCTGACCGGTAAGCTTCCCGTTTCACCGAAAAAAAAACTGATACCATAAAAATTGGTTGTTAGTCTTTCAAGCTTCAGCTGTTATTTATAGAAACTCATATTTTTTGAACAAAACAGAACCAAGGCACCCCTTTCTCCAATGAAGCTATATACAAAAGAAAGAAGCACGGATTCTTCCATGGGGAGGGGAAGGGGGTCGGCCACAATGTGAGCTGACCAGGCTACCAGGCTTCGGGAAAAGAGGCTATGGCAGTGTCATTCCAGGGGAAGAAGAATGTTAACGGATGTAGTGCTGTGCTGTAGAAATGTGTAATTGCAGCAGGTGTCACACAAGAAAAAGGTGACCGCGGCTAGAAGCATTCTAAGAGAATCAACAAGTGAATGCAACACCACCACACACTTCCACTTTTGTTAGAGCAATATCTCTGGTCTATATTTATTAACACCTCACAAGGTGACCTCAATCCTATTTTCTCGCGCACTTCCACATCGGGGTTCCGTCTTCGAGCGCGAGCCGCCGCCGCCGCCCTGCGCGTATCATACTACAAGCCCCGCCATCTGGTATGTTGCATTTTTTGCATATATGCATTCGTTATATTGTCACGGCGCAGACACAGCAGGAGTCCGATATTGAAGAGCTCACTTTAATTGAAATGAAAGGCGCTCGTAAAGAGGACCGGGCAAGAGCTTCGTCTTCCTCTCTGGCTGCGCGAGCTCTCCTCTGCAGGTTGAATGCGGCATTATGTACAAGTACCGCCCTCTAACGACCGCCTCAAGACCTAACGAGAGGTGGCTACATACACTTACGATGGGAGGCACGTCCCACGCCTTAATAAGCTTCGCCCCTAAAACAAGCTTTTCTAACGGGTTAGAGCATCGGACGACCAACTCGTTACGCTATTCACATTCTGTGACGCCTCCTTGTTCTTTCCCTGTTCTAAAACGCTGTATTTATTTATTTATTTATTTATTTATTTATTTATTTATTTAAGCATGCTGTTAACCCACATTTGTGGGTCATTACAGGGAGGGAGTACATAAAAGTAATAATTGGTATATAAAAACACTCAAGTAATGTCAACTGTGAACAATAACAAAAAAACATCAACATTGGCATGACAAAAGGAAAGCAAAACATCAACACATCATCCAACGATTTTTAGGTAACATATAGTTGTCAAGCAAATATTCAAGAGCCCTTGCATCCGTGCACTCAGCAATATGTGCAGGTAGCGCATTCCAGTTTTCGATAACATTGGGGAAAAACGAATACCGAAAGACGTTTGTGCGGGTGACATATGTTCTAATGACTGCACTATGGTTTATTCTTCTGCTAATTCTACCAGGTTCCCGTATGTACATACTTTTATCAATATTTATTTGACCCTGGAGAATCTGAAATAATAATTTTATTCTATTCCTCTGTCGCCTAATTTCATCCAGTTCCAATTTACATGATTTTAGCATCTCGGTAGCTGAGTCTGTTTTTTTGCATCTTGAACATATGAACCTGGCTGCAAGTCTTTGGATTCTTTCCAGCTCATTTATTAGGCCTTTTTGGTAGGGACTCAAAACTACGGCAGCATACTCCAAAACAGGCCGAATAAAATAAACAGGCCGTGAAGTATTACTCATAATAACGCGATTTCTTTACCGACATAAAGCCTGTCTAAGACAAGTTTGCTATAAATTCTCGAGCACCGGCGTGGCTCAGTGTTATAATACTGGGCTGCCACGCGGCGAACCTGAGTTCGAGCCCCACTGTGTCTCTAGTGCTGGGTTTTATTTCGCTATAGTGGTTACGGCCACCGGTGGCGGCGGCGGAGGAGGACAACTACGGCACCTCGCTTGACCCGATTTTTCATTTCGTAACAGTCTTCGTTGCAAAAACCGCTGTAAATACAAAGTCCGAGCGCGTCGTTCTCTCCTGGCGTTTCCCTTCTTTTCGGTACAGCCATTTACGACAGCAATCTATTCTTGTGACGTCATGAGAAACTAGGCTATAGATTGGTTCATGCAAGAAGAATATCCGTCATGAATCATCCCGTAGCCAGCTTTGCCGGATTGTCATACGCCGTCTACTTTTCTCTTCGCTTTCCTTCCCGTATTTATTTTTTTACCCTCCCACTAGTGAAGGGTATCAAACCGGACGCTTCAGTTCTCGTTGATCCCCTTGCGTTTCTCCACTTTTACGATAAATCTCTGTCATGTCGTACGTCCGCTCTGGATTGTGTCGCATGACTATCATGCCTGATCAACTCATTTCAGTATTTCTCGTCGTAGTGGGCCTTTTTGACAGCGCAAATGGTTTTAACAGATCGTAGCCGAAAATACCATTAGGCTGCCCCGCTTAGGGTTGACATTATCTATTGGTTTGATGAGGAAATATTTGACGTGGAGGAAATCGCAATAGTAGTAAGCATAGTAAAGGCGAGCAATGAAACCACTCTCTCTTCATTGAATTCGCCGTGCGTTTCGGGGCGCATATAACAATGCCTCTGAGGCAATAACATTGCCCCGCTGAGATTGATGTCTCGTGATCGATTCCGGCGTTGGGGCCAGTGTGTCGTTGGTTGTCTAAACACCGAGTGAGTGGTTCAGTTACAGTATCGTCCACAATAACGAACTTCAGGTCGTTTAACTTTACTTGAAATGCAGCACACAGGTGAATCTGGTATATTCAGATGATTATCGAATACGAAACTGCGTGATGTACGCGAAGACGATGCATTGTTATTTGTATAGTACGCACAGATTCAAACGCGACATCAATCTTTTCAGTATAACTGCTCAGATGTGCAATTCCTTGAGATAACTACGTCATGCCACAACGAATGTAATCTCTAACGATAATGTTGGCTCTGATCTACGCGTTCCTATCAAGATTGCGCCCATACGACCCCAACTGAAGACGGTGTACAGGAAAGTGTGCGTGTTGCATATCCCTAAATTGTTCTTGTTCAATGCGCGAATACCCTACAGGCATACTGTTTTTCGCTGAAGTGCCAGTGGCATATAATCTTAAGAAACTCTAATTGTAAGTTGTGCCATTATTTTATATAAAATCAGTCATTTTACCTCACTTCCTGTTCCTACGTACAACGTCGGGTCAGTTATCACACATGCTTTGATTACCAAAGCATACCGGCGTAACTACAACCTTATAAAACTTCTACAACATCAACAACAAAATAGAAAAAGGCAGACAAGGCCACATTTCTGACCGTGTCAGTCTCGTTTAACTTGGGTATGCGCACAGCTTCGTTTTCTTCTTACTTGAATCATTGCAGTTTCCGTGCAGCAATAAATTAACCACCAAGTTCCTTCCTTTTACACCGCGTGCAGTCCTGGGCGACAATGCTCGGGGAGCTGGCCGTGAAGTATAAGAGATCAGGAAGGACAAGGTTAAGACGTAATGCACCCAACAACGAAACCGCGCCTCCATGTTTCTTTTTTGTTTGTCCAAGCACGCTGCACTATATAGCACCTAGATGAGCTTTTTGTTGTCGCGAGGCCTGCGCAACATGCGCACCCAGGCTACCAGGTACGGGCGAAACAATTACGGAGCCCGGATAATTGCACAGCAGCAGGTGGGGGAGATTAGGGAAAAAAAATGAAGCAGGTGAAATAACGGAGTTGTTACCTAAGCATCGGGCCGTGCTTACGAATACACTTGGCTCCGTAATCAGTGTTTCCTATGCCTTGCGCCGCGCAACAACGATAATGACAATTATAGTTGTTACGGCCGCAGTGGAGGAAACACGCTGGGTGTTTCGTGTTCTGGCACCCGCAATGCGCTCAGCCTCTGCTAATCACTTTACCGGGTTAGGGGCGTAGGTGGCCACAGGAACGATACAATCATCTTGGGGCACGAACGACCATGGAAACAAATTTCTTACAAGGCCACTACTATTATTATTATTCATGTAGTAATTGGGGGTTTAACGTCCCAAAACCCACCGCATGATTATGCGAGACGTGGTAGTAGAGATCTCCGGAAACTTTGATCTCTTGGGGTTAATCAGCGTGCACCTAAATCTAAGCACACGGGCCTGCAGCGTTTCCGCCTCCGCCGAAAATGCGGCCGCCGGGGCAGGAATTCAATCCCGCGACCAGCGGGTCAGCAGTCGAGTGGCTTTACAAGATTTATATTAAACGTGCATGGGGGTTTTAAGTGCCAAAACTACGCTAAGACTATGGGGCACGACTTTGCGGAAGTCTGTGACGATTTTCCCCATCTGCTGTTCTTGAACATGTACTCGCACGGCCGTTCGTTTGAAAAAAATGAGATGAAGCGGTATCTATCTAGGGGAAAATGTTCCACCTCCACTGACGTGAAACATAAGGAGAGGTGAAGCATGCTACGAACGCCCGTGTCATAAAAAAATATAATATATAAAGAATGGCCACGGAGCTTTTTTGCGGCCCAGCAAGAAAGGTTCTGACCAACCGCTAGATGGTGAACCCATCCTCACGTTTACTCCTTTGTTAAGATATGTAATAGCTTCCGCAGGAGGACAATGAATACCCAAGCTTGCTATCAATTTTCTACAAAGAAAAACTTTCATTAATTTGCGAAATTTTCTATATCTATTCTACATCATGTCCTGCTGAAGACGTTTATTTTCTTACAACTAAAAACAGTAAAATATGACTAGAAAGTGTCGTATTTCAGCATTTGTTGTGCACGAAAAGGCACATTCATGCAATTTAGATGTATTGTACATGTATTTTCTTTGGGGAAGAATGGGTGTGTAGCCTAGGGGTAAAGACACTCACTTGCGGATAACGAGGGTACGTGTTCAAATCGCAGCGTCAAGAAGAAAAAAAAATTGTCATTTTATTAATGCTGAAGATATTATTGGGTCTGGCCAACCACTTGTGGCACTGAAAGCAGTGCAGTAGCTGGGCCGCAGGGCCCTACGAAGTGTCCGCTCTTTATGTAAGTGTGTTCCTCAATGCCCGTGTTTCCTAAAGCAAAATCTTCAGCCTTTACTTCTTTACTCGTTACCGGTTCACCGACGCACAATCACGTTGCAGGTGTGTTTCAAGAAGTCGTGTTTTAAATAGATGACCTTTACCGTAGAGATTTATGCATGAGTCTTTGGTCTTAGATAAAAAGACTTGAGCACCCTGATAAACTTCATCAGATTCTGACAACACTGCAACACCAAACGCATAGCTTTAAGCAGGAACGACGAACCTTTAACTCACGATATGCATGTTTGGATTTAACTAGGTATCTGTGCCTTTACTCGTTCATGGTGGACCGTGACGGTGACATGACGCGCCGCCAAAGCAATAAACCGGCTAAGGTGCTTCGCCCCTAAAGCAAAGTGGTGGGGACTGTGCTGCCCGCCGCGGTGGTCTAGTGGCTAAGGTACTCGGCTGCTGACCCGCAGTTCACGGGTTCGAATCCCGGCTGCGGCGGCTGCATTTCCGATGGAGGCGGAAATGTAGGCCCGTGTGCTCAGATTTGGGTGCACGTTAAAGAACCCCAGGAGGTCGAAATTTCCGGAGCCCTCCACTACGGCGTCTCTCATAATCATATGGTGGTTTTGGGACGTTAAACCCCACATATCTATCTATCAAAGTGGTGGGGACTGTTGCGTATCCCAGAAACCGCCAAGCTGAGCCTATTGTCGCGGTGGGGTCACAAGACGGGCCTCACCGATGTTGAAGGAAAACGCGAGTGCTTTTTAGTTTTCAAATGCGAAGCATTTCTTAGCGAACTTCGGCGACTTTGAGCGTATCTATCTAGCTATCTAGCCGCTTACGTTTGAGTTCTCCTGCGGGCACCCCCTTAACTTGGCGTGAACCAAAATTAGCATGGAAGGATAAGATGGTTTGAGGAACATGACGCGCAAGTCGAAACATGAATCATGTCGAAATCTTGTCGCGTACGTTGTCAAACATTTCCCGCAAGACAGTGGCACATATCCACGGACGGGTATGTGCCGCTGCTAGGCGGTTATGTGCTACAGGTGATTTACACTAAGTATGTACCCAGGGACGACGGGGAAATACATGGACGTGAGCGTTAAGAAATACTCCACATCGGTAGCGTCGACCCGACGAATGCCAAGAATAAATGCGAGGGTCCCAGCTGGAATCGAACCCAAGCATTCTGCGTGGCAGGGAAGCATCTTACCACAGAGCTACGCCATGTCTCGGAACTACTTTTCAAATTGACGCTGATCTTCGTGAAACATCAATAGTAGTTGAAGTGCTGCCTACCCCATTTTATAAACATCACATAAGTACTTTTTTGATACAGCCCTCACGTCGGCTCAATGTCAAATGTGGTTAGTTGGCATGCGCTCCATTTTATCTATGTAGCAGGGTGCAGGGAAATCAACCTCGCGAGCATCAGCGCTTCGTATCAGCTTCTGATGCTGCTAATGCGCATGTTCCAGTTGTCATCGTTGTGCAAGTGCAAACAACTGAATATATAAACATCTGCGACTCCTCAACATATGTCTGTGCGTGCAATATTTTACATATACTAGCGTCATTTTAAGACGTGTCGTTCAATAAAAAATTGCAACACGGTCACCTTCCCTCCACATGCTTCGCATAACGGCGATTCCCAGGTACGTGGGATCTACCGATTTTTTTTTAACTTAACAAGAGTGAGTACTAAACCTGCAACCTTAGGTTGCAGGTTTAGTTCTTACTGTAAAAATGGCAGATCCCACGTAGAGTGGGAATCGATGATATGCGAAGCACGAATGAGGATATATCACTTTCAAATCACCACAACGTTACGAGGTAGAGGTAAATTATGGCGTACATGACTTCCGTGTCATGATTATCATATTTGGATGTGTCGTTAACTTTCGTCATCCGTTCACGTCAAGCGATGCCAAATTTAGTACATGTGGAGCTAGCGAAACGGCCGCGAGCACGCTATGAGCATGGTACGTTGTCTTGTTCTTACATTACACGCGTCTCATCAATCACATGTTCGCACCAGTCATATACTTTCGTCATCCATTGACGTCTCGTAACACTAAATTTGGTATATGTGGAGCTAGCGAAACGGCCTCGAGTGCACCATGAAGGGCTCAATATATACTCCAACGTAACATTGACGCGCGCGCACGCTTGGAACAGCGACGCTACGTGAACAAAACGCGAGCGCTCTATAGTCTGACGCCAGGCACGACCTGCGCAATCAGCGTCCGTCAGCGCGGCCCGACGGCAATCGGCTCAAAATGCGACATGCTGCATTTGGCGCCGATGCGTTACCATGACAGCACTGCGTCTGCCTCTTTTCGAGACGGAGGGACGCCGGACGTGCTGAAACGCGAATGCGTCAAAGCGACGCAGCGTGGCGCGGGCCTACGAGTATATGACAGGACCGGCGCCTGGCGTGGCATCGCTGGTGTGACGCGACGAAACGAACGCAGGCGCGCACGCGCGCCTGGTCACGTCTAAGTGTATTGGTGCCTTGACTGTGGCATGTAGTCATGTTCTCACGTGACACGCATCTTATGATTATCATGTTTGCTCCTGCCACACACCTTCGACATCCATTGACGTCACGTAACACCAAATTTTGGCATACTTGAGGCTAGCGAAACGGCCGCGAGCGCATCGTGAGTGTGGTGTAGTCATGTCACATGACACGCATGTCGTGATTATCATACTTGGATGCGTCATTCACCTATTTCGTCCGTTCGCGTCACGAAATACCAAATTTGGTATCTGTGAAGCTAGCGAAACGGCCGCGAGCACATCATGAGCGTAGCACGTAGTCATGTTGTTACATGACACACATCTCCTGTTTATCATGTTTTCACCAGTCTCATACCTTCGTGATTCATTCAAGTCCCGTATTACCAAACTTGGTATAAGTGAAGCTAGCGAAACGGCCGCCAGAGCATCATGAGCGTGCCATGTAGTCATGTTGCTACATAACATGCATCTGATGATTATCATATTTGCACCAGTCAAATACCTTAGTAATCCATTCACATACCGTAATACCATATTTGGTATATGTGACGCTAGCGAAGTGGCCGAGAGCGCATCATGGGCATGGCATGTAGTCATGGTGTTACATGACAAGCACGCCATGATTTTCATGTTAGGGTCTGTCGCTTGTGTTCGCCATGCAATCGTGTCATACCGTACCGGTTTTGCACCTTGTCATGTGAATGAAACCACGGCAAGAGCAGCAAGACCATGAAATGTAAATCATGACTTTCATGACATACCTGTCATTATTTTCATGTTATGACTAGTCAAATATGCTCATCATACAGTGATGTTATGCCATACCTAGTTTTGTATTGATACCATTATCTAAACGGCCAGGAGAGTTAAAAGTCGTAGGCGGCTAGATAGATAGATAGATAGATAGATAGATAGATAGATAGATAGATAGATAGATAGATAGATAGATAGATAGATAGATAGATAGATAGATAGATAGATAGATAGATAGATAGATAGATAGATAGATAGATAGATAGATAGATAGATAGATAGATAGATAGATAGATAGATAGATAGATAGATAGATAGATAGATAGATAGATAGATAGATAGATAGATAGATAGATAGATAGATAGATAGATAGATAGATAGATAGATAGATAGATAGATAGATAGATAGATAGATAGATAGATAGATAGATAGATAGATAGATAGATAGATAGATAGATAGATAGATAGATAGATAGATAGATAGATAGATAGATAGATAGATAGATAGATAGATAGATAGATACGCTAAAAGTCACCGAAGTTAGCAAAGAAATGCTTCGCATTTAAAAAACTGCAGTCCAGAGGGAAACCTGCAACCTTCGGTTGCAGAGTCGCCTTTTGATTTCTGTTTGCGCACTGGTTGCAGGAAACTGCCGTCCCCCCTGGACGGCAGTTTTCTCACTGGTTGCAAGTTCCCCTCTGCACTGCAGTTTCCCCCCTGGTTGCAAGTTCCCCTCTGGACTGTCGGTTACCCTCTGGTTGCACGTTTTCCTCCAGTAGTGGCAAGCTGTATCCGCTCGTCTTCAATATCATTCCGTATAAAGGAACACCTGGCTGCCCATCACAGGCGCTAATTTATCCCTTTGTTTACTAAGAAGTCTCCCACGAAGACATTAATCTTTTAAAGAAGATTCTTTTCAGGCTTTGGTTCGAGCAAATTATGTAGAGCGTCTTCCCAACCTTGCTAGTTTTTTCTCAATTTTTTTTTCTTTCACTTTTGATTGAACTTGTCTCGGAGGCATTTCTTAAAAGCTGTGACGAAACCGGCAGGGACGTAGACACCAGAAGAAAACGTAAGGCATGTCTTGGAGGCAATTCTTTAAAGCTATGACGTAACCGGCAGGGACGTAGAAACCAGAAGAGAACATAACAGACGTTGACACTGTCAGTAAACGTATGGCTAGAAGTAAATATATGCTCCGAAGTAAATTGTCGAGCTGTGGCTACCATAATGAAAGTTAGATGACTTACGACTATGGTTTCAAACTTACCTTAGCTCCAGGACGGCAGTGATCAAATTTATTAGCGTGTGCGGGGGGGGGGGGGATGCAGAAAAAAGAACAAGGCTGAAGCGGAATAGAGTTGGGTGGTGCAAAGTTTCACCTAACATTGCCACTTGAATACATAATACTTCCACGTATGATAACCGATCACTTCCAAACATAATTAGGAGCCAAGATTCCAACATTTCACCACAAATCTCCAAAATAGCTTAGTTCTCGTCACCAATTCTCAAGTAAAGAATTGTTGCTTCACGAGGATGTATCAAAACATGTTGGCCACAAGACTTCGCAAAAAGAAAATGTTTTAGACTAGTCAGCGTGGGACGAAGACAGCCATGTACTAGCCGCGTCATGAGATAGAGGTGGGTGGGCAGCGTGTCTGAGAGGCCTGGCCTATATATTAGGCGTCAATGCATTTTTCTTTTTTTCTGGGTGACCTACGGCCGTGCGAATTTATTTTCTTATATTCTTATGATGCCACTTCACCCACGAAAGCTGTTCGCACCATTCGGCGCCGGCAAAACAACAAGGCTTTGGAAAGTTCTCCTTTGTTGTGAACTATCCTGATGGGATTTCACACGTAGCGCTAGTGCTCGAGTTTGTTGTGGAGCTGACACGAGCACCGAAAATAACGCTGGAATGTTCTTCATTCCCGAATGTATAAAGAAAACGCGTACCACTGACGATCGTATTATTCACGACAGCTGTCCATAGTCGCTGTTATCCAGCTTTACACAGTGAGTATTGCTTGTTATTTTGTATACTCAGTGGGCGACAAATGACGTACAAAGGAACGCAAGACCGCGCGTACGCAAGCGGCTTGAGCTTCCAGGCGCCCGGTACCACAATCCAAATGCGTGCGCGTGCTCTTGCGTTCCTTTGTGCTCACAGCCGCATTCACGAAGATTACAAAGAAACGCACGGGCTGGAGAACACACAAGCCAACTTGGAGTCCCTGTACTAAAGCTTTCTGTTATACCCTTGTCACATGGTCACCCGCGAGCTCACAGTCGCACTCATGGAAATTACAAAGGAACGCACGGGCTGGAGAACAAACAAGCCGAATTTGGTGTCCCTGCACTAAAGCTTACTATTATACCCTTGCCACACGGCTAACCGCGAGCTCCGTTTAACTTTCTGGTCATTACCCTCGTCAAAACGCGAAGGGAGATGTGGTCTGTGCCACACGGTCTCCCTCTCATCAGGAAATGAATCGGGGTGTTTTGCAAAGAGAATTCGGCGATCTTCATTGGCGGTGGAACGAAGTACTTTCGTCCCCAGCAACCTGCAGTTAACATGCGAAACCACGAAGATAATAATAAATTGTATCAATGTTCAAGTTCTTCCACTGCATATTCCATTCATTACGTGTGTGTGCACAAAAGATGGAAATAAGTACGCTTACATGTGCACATACACTGTCAACTATGTCACACAGTCACCCCCCAGTTTGAATAAATGTCTACAAAGCCACGCGCCGTTGTGTTTACGTCTGTGCGTCGCGTTTATTTTTTTCCGGTGATAATTATCACACCTTAACATTGGCAAATGTTGTAGCAATGAGTGGCACATATTCATCACTGACCCCGTCAGTCGTATTGGCAGCGCTTGAGAACTGCTTTGCTACCCAAGCATCGTTGTAGACGCTACACATGCAGAACCACACCAGGACTGGAATTCCATGTGAAAAAAACTTTATCGATGAGCTTTTCGGATCCTGTGCCGGAAGGAAGTGGTCCCCTAATCACGAAATTGACATGCGTCGTTCGCCGCCTGGCCCCTGGTTACGAGCCAAAGCTGGTCTTCCAAGGCCGAGCTAGACAGCAAGGTCTTTCATAGCTTTCTAAGAGGTGGGATTGAGTGGACAGCAAGGTATAAGGTCTTCCATAGCTATCCAAGAGGTGGGATAGAGTGGACAGCAAGGTCTTTTGTAGCTCTCTAAGAGGTGGAATAGGGTGGACAGCAAGGTTTTCTATAGCTCTCTAAGAGATGGGATAGCGTGGACCGCAATATATTCCATCGCTCTCTAAAGGGTGGGATAGGATGAGAGAGCCTGGGGGGGGGGGGGGGGGGTGGAGTGTGGGAGGTGTGGTGGCGGCTGTTTTGGGGTGAGGTTACACACTCCTTTCATGTGTTGCAGTGTTTCTGGTTCTTAACACATGGGACATTCCTGCTCGTACTGGCTCGAGTGCATTCTGTTAAGCATTCGATGGGTGTGGGCTGAGAGACGTGCAAGTGCTCAAGCCCTCACCCGTCTTGCCACTAAGACGTGTTTCTCCTACAGTCGGATCATGACATTACTAAGGTGTAGTAATATATTAACTATTTATGAAGTTTTGCGTTACAAAACTACGATACTCATATGAGAGACGCCGCTGCGGAGGGCTTCAGAAGCTTTAACCATCTGTTCTACTATAGCTTGCTATTGCGACTGTTGTCATCAGAGAGCGTGACGGCCTAAAAGATTCACGCGTCTACTAGCGTCTCATTTGCCTCGATACTTGGTATTGCACTGAAATGGAGAGTAAACACCAACGATGTTATCCTTCTTGGTAAATACCTGTTTTCTCTCTTTTTTTTCACACGAGAGTGCGTGTGCTTTATGATGACCATTGCTTGGATATGTGAATTGTACAGGGAGTTTAGAAGAAGTTCTTAATGTTTTATAGTGCTATATGCACTCTACTACGGGAGAGCGATAAGATGTCTCTGCTCAATAATCATAGTGTTTCGCACCTTAGATCTTAGTGGCGAGTGTTTACAAGATTTTATTATACCAATAGTTCAAGTGAATTAAAATTCAACACCGTGACATTTGCCTACTACACATATGTGCTCAGAAAAAAATGGTTCACTCTTTAGAGCACCATGTACTCTTCCGTGGTAAAGCGCTAAGTCATCTCGGAAGTATGACGTGTTCAGAAAAAGTGGCGACCGATTTAGAGTATTCGGTACTGTAATGAGCACTGGGCCGTTCCGTGTGCCTCACACTTGATGAGGTCGTGCTGACAGAAATTAAGCCGTGAACGACTTCACGTCGACGTGCAAGCGTCATCAAGGTGTAAGATTTGCAGCGTGATCGAGATGAACTGACGGTGAACTGTTGTGATTCAAACAGGCAAAGCGTCGGACAGAATTGTGTGTTTAAAAAAATGGTTAACAATCTAGAGAACTTGACACTCTACTATGGTATAGCCTAAAAAACCCAGATATTGCTAGCAACAGTACCTGTTTAGAAAAAATTTATTGCCACAAACGTCAATAACACTCAACAGAACATTTCCGTCTTAGACATACTCTAACGATGATGACAAGACAGACGTCATTTACATGAACATGGATATGAGATGACGTTGAAAAAACATGTACATTCGATGGTTCACTCAAACACAACCACAAAATACTTCAAGGTAAACAAGAGACAAATAAAACATAAATATGTACATTTTGCATATTTACATGTTGGCATGCCATTTCTGCCGGCACATCGACAGATCAGCCTACCAATACCAGGCCGGCCGAAAGACAAGTTTCACTCGTCCGTCATAGACCGACACAAAAGGGCAAGACCAGTGCCGAAGAAATTCCTCTTCACCGAGGAAGAAGAGCTCCTCCGACAAAACAGACAGCAGCTCCGAGTACAATCGTTCTAGGATCGGGTAGAGCGCGCGGCGGCGGCGGCCCGCTGCAACCGCCTCGCAGCGGTTGCGCCAGAGGCAGAAAGCGCCGGCAACAATGAGAAGACAAGCGAAGCGGCCTCGCGAACAACGCCCAGAAGAAACGAAGCGATTTACTCTGAGGCAGTGAAATCCAGCATGTACGGCTCTCCAAAAAACGCGAGCAATGATACAATGCCTCAGAAAATGCTGATTTGTTTCCCGAAGGGAGCAGTTCGGACATGTTGCTGACTGGACTATTCTCCACCTTTCGAGGCGGTCGAGAGTGGGAAGTACACCCCATCCCAGGCGCCACATGAAGTCCCGAAGGTGTCCAGGCAGAAAAGAAGCCGTTAAGGAGCTCCAAGACACCCGTCTAGAGCGAGCACGGCGGGCTGGCGGGACCAACGGAAGCAACAAAGCAGCAGTTGTCTCAACTATGTGGTTGTTCAAAACATCTATGCCAGGACAGCTCGACTTGACATGGCGAAAAAATGCAACAGTTGTTGCATAAAACGCAGGAAGTGTTATTGACTGTGGCCCCCTGTTAAGTTGCGCATTAGGCATCAAATGGCGAAGGTGAGTACCCAGAAAGTAGTATGCAAGCGTTCGTGCGGGAGATTCCTCCCCTTGCACTAGGCGCAAAAGGAAACGCAGTGCCAGCAGCCGACAGCGTATGGACACTGAAGGGAAAGCAAAGCCTCCTTGAGCACGCTGCTGTCCCAGTGCCGCGCGAGAGACCAACTCAGTGCCGCCTGACCAAAAAAAGGAACACAAAGCAGACTGTAGTGATCGCACGATACGTAAAGATGGTTGCACGACGTGAGAAAGGTACCAAATGCGACCGCAAAATACAGTCTGCGCAAGGTACCTCCGCTCAAGAAGCGGGAAGTCAAAATCCTGTGCATCCTGAATTTTCAGTCTTACTTCCTCGAGAGCGTTTAACCAAACAGATTCGCAAATGCCGTAGTGGTTGTATGAAATACCTAAAATACGAAGGGACGCGGCCGGCTGAATGGGAACACCGGCGCTAAGCCTGGAGTTTGGAGAGCCAATGAAGAAATACCGGGATTTGGAGATGTTCAACGCTGCACCTGAAATGTCGCCACACTGGGAAAATACATGCAGGCTGCGTGAAAGGCTATCTTCATCTGAAAGGTACAAGGTTATATCATCAGCGAAAGCTGTGACTTTCACGACACCGCTACCAGGAAGCGCAAGACCCCGGACACGTGAATCCGCGTCAAGAGCACGCAAGTATGGCTCAAGGCTGAGGACGAATAGCACAGGAGACAATGGACAACCCTGACGGACCCCACGTGTTATGGAAAAGGCAGCACTTTCCCAACCATCCAAAACTAGTGTGCTTTTCAGACCAGTGTACGTATTTTTAATCATTTCCACAAACGAATGAGAAAAGCCGAAGGCTATGAGCACATTAAAGATATACGCGTGCTCTAGTCGGTCAAACGCTTTTTCCTGGTCCAAAGACACAAGGATACCACGCGCAGATCGCGACAAAGTATAAGCTATGATATCCCGTGTCGTATATGACAAGCTGTGTATTTCTCGTCCAAGCACTGATGAAGTCTGGTGATGACCTATTAGGGTGTTCAACAGACCCCTCAAACGTTGAACGGCTACCGCCGCGAATATCTTATAGTCAACGTTGAGGAGCGTGATAGGTCTCCAATCTTCAGGATTAACAGAGGAAGCATCACCCTTTGGAATAAGCACAATGCGTCCATCTCGAAAACTTGATGGAAAGACACCGTCCTCGTAGCATCGCCGGATTACCGTGGTAATTGTAGCACCAATCTCATCCCAAAATGTCAAGTAAAACTCAACAGGTAAACCGTCTGGCCCTGGGGCCGTTCCACGTTTCATAGATTTCAGTGCCACCTTTACCTCTTCAGCCGACGGAGGGATGTGCAGGCAATCTGCAACTTCTTGAGGAATACGGGGCAAACTTCTAAGCATTGGCGGTGTTTCATCACAGTTAGTCCGCATGGCCGAACACGACATTGCTTCAAAATGCGCCAAGAAAACAGATCGATCACGCGTAGGAAGCCGCTGCGCAGGTGGTATTTGTGCTGTCATAGAGACAGGTGACTCTGATTGCCCAAAAAAGGAATGTCTCGCGTAGCGCAGCACCTCGGGATGTGCACATGGGTTGTGTCTACAGCGCCATGCTGCTGCCGCCAGGGACGAAGCAGCAGTCAAGCGCTGAAAGCGTTCACGCAGTTCACGCTGCCACGCTCGCATCAGAGGAGAAGGCGTCTCGGCGCGCAAAGCAATGCGTAACTTCATCGCGGTTTCAGCAAGCTCTTCAGAAACGCGTCGACGAAGCGAACGCCCCTCTACTGCGCAGCGCAGGCGCCACTGTGTTTTAAGCGCATCCCAATCTTCAGGACCAGACGCCGTGAGCGACACACGTATTGCGCGTGACAAATCTGATCTTGAGCGCGCGTCCTGCAGGACGCGAACATCAAGACGCCATGGCTTTTCTGAGAAAGAAAATGGAACTTCGAGCTTCAAGACAATAGGCCGATGATCAGATACGTACACAGGAGAAGGTGGGAAGGACAGAACGCATAAATCAGAGACAAACGCCTCTAACGCTCGTGGGATATAAGCCCGGTCGAGCCTGCTGGAGGATCGTCCACGTCGCCATGTCCAAACAAAGGTATTTCCGTGCACTACATTGTGCGCGTCTAGTAATGAAAAGTGGTGGACAAGGCGGCGAAGCTCGCGTGAATTCCAAGCAGACCGGCCCCAGCCAGGACCTTGTACATCGGTTCGCGTATTTAGAACGCAGTTGAAGTCGCCAATCAAAATGACGTCACGACCGTCAAGAAAAAACACATCCAGGTCTCTAAAAAAGTCATTAGACTGTCCAGCTTGCGCTGGCCCATACACACACAGTATCCTTAATCTGAAAGAAAAGTAGCTACAGTCTAAAGCCAAAACCCTGCCCACGCCATCGTAAAAAGCATGATGATCCCTTAATAGAGCTCGGTTAAAAATAATAATACCTACTCCCGTAAAACGAGATGTAGCAAAAGAGAAATAACAATCTAGGTTGAACCTTCGTTTAAAAGCAAGCACGTCGGATAGCGAGAAAAAATTTGTTTCCTGGAGGCACAAAACATCACAATTTGCAGCGCGGGCGACACTAATCACTTCAGCCTGCTTTGCCGGACTGCGAAAACCCTGAACGTTCAATGAAATAATATGCAGTGTAGTAGCCATAATAAAAAGTAAAGACTAACCTGGACGCATAGTTCTAGACGGTGTCCTGGAAAGTGTCCAGGGGACACTTGCTCGACCAAATTACAACGCACTGTTCGACCCTCCAGAAGAGGGTCGAGGTTTTTTGGACCGTTGGGATTTACCACGGCCACGCTATTAACAGGGCCGATAGGTAGAAATAGTACCGAAACCTACACGCAAGTTTTGTGTCTGTTGCTTCCTTTTGTCATCTGGCTAAGCACTGGTAGTGAATAAAAATTATTCAAGTTTATAACACAGGTTAATTAATTTATTTTAAAAAAGTAATTTTTTCCATGTTTTCTCTCTGAAGGCGTCTGTAAATTTTATTCCAGGACTTGCCTAACACCATCGCAAGCCTTGCGAACACACACACTTTCATTCCACTATGTCAACAACTATGTCGAGCTCACAGTTCTGTTTTGGGGGGAAAATGCAGACAACCAGCCACTTAACGCTACTAACATGGACACGCACACGCGTGAAAGCAGGCGTCAAGCACGGGCTCAGACGCTTGAAAGACAACGCGGTTTCCGACCTGGTGTGTACCACGTAAGCATAGCAGGGCCGACGCCCAAGGGATTTTACGCGGCCACTATTGTTCACCAGTGAACGCCCGTCGACGGCTTCTCCTTTCGAGCACAATATTCGGTGTGGGCTGAGGAAGTGGCGACAGCGCTTGCGACCGCGGATCACAATTCGAAGACACTAGTAATGAATTCATAAAAAGCGTATGCTCACCACCCAGCAGGTGAGATATCCCCCCTTAGCTAGCCATAATCAAGGATGAGCTGTCGCTGATCTAACCCGGAAACACACAATTTGGGCTCCTGGCCATCCGGTTTTACGACATAATGAGGCCGCTTTGCGCGCTTTACCTACCGGGCTCCTCACCATGTAGCTCTTATGACTCAATACACCGCTTCTGCAGCTCAAAGAAATTATTTATTATCGCGATCTTCACCGCTTTGTCCCGGTTCCTGCAAAAGGGCTGAGAAAAGCGGATGAGCGAGCTTTAAGGCGCCTGCCGACAGGTACTCTACTCTGTCCTGCATTTGTTGAACACTTCAATGCGAACACGTATGGGTGGTGTTCACACTGTAGGGAGACCTGTGTCATCTTCCACATGGCGTTCTAATGTGTGAAAAATCCCCACATGCCCCTTTCTTCCACCCCTTCCCGAGATGCATGGGATAATGTCCTCCTCAAATGCTCCTCGCTCGAGTCTCAACGGACTCTGGTGCAACGGGTGCGAGTCGGGGCCTCGTCATGCGGCATCCCGGACAAGGGACGCCTGCCATGTAGCCGGGTCATGCTTTGGCCCCCGAAACTCTCTCTTCTTTTGTCTTCAATAAATGTTTACATCTTTTTATCTCACTTAACGGCTCGCCTTGATACGACGCTAACCTATTCTGCAGCCGTATCTCCCACGTCATTGTTACAACATTTTAAGGATGTGTTAACAGCCACGCTAACTGTGGTTTGCTAAACAGTGCCCGTTATTCACAGGGCCCCTATAGGGCACGGTACCACCAACATACTTCACGTTACTAACGAAACAACCACGATCTAAGAACTGTTTCCCCTAAGAATTCTCCTTAGGCAATTTAAAGACGAAGGCCACCTACTGTTTCTTCTGAGCCGATTGCATTGGTCCTGCAGCGCCACCCACCGAAAGCTTTCTACGCCGAAAGTGGTTTTCCACTGCCTATATAATCGGAGGCACTTCACTTGATTTAACATGACCTTTGTGAATGACCCAGCACCATGAAGACATCATCATCGGACGTTCCCCGCCGCGGTGGTCTAGTGGCTAAGGTACTCGGCTGCTGACCCTCAGGTCACGGGATCGAATCCTAGCTGCGGCGGCTGCATTTTCGGTGGAGGCGAAAATGCTGTGGGCCCGTGTGCTCAGGTTTGGGTGCACGCTAAACAACCCCAGCTGGTCGAAATTTCCGGACCCTTCCACTACGCCATCTCTCATAATCATAGGGTGGTTTTGGGACGTTAAACCTCACATATCAGTAAATCATAGGATGTTGCGTCACGTGACGTCACCATAACATCATAATGATGTATTCGTTTTTGGTATGATATGGTAACTTCCTCGCGTGTGGGTGTTCCTTTTCCAACGCTGGTATCGAGACTAAATTGACGCCGTTCAATTTTCACTTTCGATAAGGCATTTAGACCTTGCACCTTAGCAGTTGGTCAAAGAGCCTTGTGGAATATTCGTGCAGGTTTAGTCTTGTCTTGTCAGCTTCCTCGGCCCACTGGGCAGCCCAAGGTTCATCTTCATGAGGCAAAGCTATGAATCAAAGTCTCCAACGGCGTGCGGAGGCAATTGCTATAGGCTGCGTCTCCAGTAATGTTCGTTATTCTTCGAGATTCTCGCAGCATGTGCTTCAAAATGACCCCAGAACCACACATCTTCATTCATCTGCCTCGATATTGTCCGGATCAATGATGCGCGACATCCCTAGGTTTCAATAAGTTCTGACCTGAAACAGCGCCCAATAAATGTATATATGCGCCAGTGCGGGCTGTTTGTGCCGCTTTGAAGACATGCCCCATGTTTCGACCCATTTGTAATTATATTGCACAATTAGCATGTGCAATACGGACCCTCTAATTTTGAAGGCCTAAAACTCAACTCATATATTAAAGGAAAAGCCGAACGCTTTGCGAAAGCTTGCATCAGCACTACATGGCGCGTTTCTCTTGCACCCTCCTATACCCAGTTTTTGTTGCATACCACAGAAACAATCTTCACAGAGAGCCTTTGAGGCATGGGCTGTCGCAGACACGTCTGCTGAGAAGAAGCAAAGTAGGAACGGTATTACAGCAACGCTATAGCACCCGCATAACCGGAATACGTTCGCGCCATGCTGTTCTAGAAGGCCTCGTCCAACACGGCTGCTCTCCACTGCACGCTGCAGCAAAGACCTTTATTCTTCCAGAGCTTTACCTTTCGGTTAATTGTTGCTTACGTATACCTTTCCGCCATGCACATCTGCGTACGACGTGTGATTGTGAGCGTCTCGCACGACAAAGGAGTAGAACTCACCCTGTCCAAGCAACCCAGCAGTTCTATTACGACAGCGCAGATGTTCTCTAGTGCAACTTGGGGTCGCGTGGAAGGAGAAAAAGAAAACACGACGAAAACTTCGCTTGAGTCGTAGCACTTGTTTCGTCACCGTCTCATCTGTGCGAAGGTAGTAATCTACGGTGAAAGGATGATAGCATAACGTCATATATGCGAGCGTTTTGTGAGCCTACTTGCGAACCACCTACACCGAGGACAAATTTAATGATAATTATTCTTTGCGCGAGTCTTTAGTGACACTCTAATTTGTCTCGCAATCACTTCCAGAAGGCACCTCAGATTTTCATGTTCACGAAAGGTATTCTCAAAACTAAAACTACTGCGATAAATATGGGCTAGTTAAAGTTAGGAGCTCTAATTCGTCCATATTGATTCGGAGCATAAACATGCACAGAATAGCGTCTAATTCACGGTTAGGTTTGGTAATAGAAATCGAACGAGTTCGATGAATGAGTGGACAATTTCTCTGTGGACAGCCGGAACCGTGGTGGCACCTGGTGAAGCATATCTCAACCACGCGCTGCTTTCTACTCGACCTCCGAGATCCACTTCACCGGCGCGACGGAACACAACCCAAGAAGTACAGCAGAGCAAGTGGACGCCAGCGTGTGAGTACCACTGCCAGACAAAAAAGCCAATAACAGTAACAATATCTGAAGTTCTATGCGCCAAAACTCGGATATGGTTATAAGGCATGTAGTACATATAGGAGGGTTCCGGAAGTTTCGACCATCTGGTGTTATTAAAAGGGTCCTGCAACACTTTTTGAGCATAGTTAGAACACACTGCTTATTGGTGATGAAGGCTCCCATGAACATAGCCAAATATTATAGCGCAGCACGCGGCCTGTAATTCGCAACAAATTATCAAACTCAGCTAAAAATTACTTTCTCTTCTCTCGAAGAATCATGGAAGACGCTCAAGAAATCACTCGTAGAAGGCCATCTATCAGCCATTGCTGATTTTAACATGGCGCACTCGGTCGTTACAATTATCGCCGCGAGAAGCCGCAACTTGCCCACGTGTGCGCGCGTGATCACACTGAAAAAGACGCGTATTCAAAGAAAAAAAAAGTGCTCAAGGTCACGTGGCGCACGTGACGTTTTTTTTTTTTTGCCCTTGCCATCCCTCCCTGCTTAGCTTCCAGAGCTTTCGTTGGGATGAGAGAAGAGAGAATTCGTTTGGAGCGTGCGACAAACCTTCCTAACTCCGCTTATACTGAACGGATTCTTAAAATTTTTTGCGGCGTTGTTTTGTGAGGCAATGAGCTTTTGCTTTAGTCAATGCATTCCATGTTTACCTAAAAGGTGGTTTATGGCCCCTTTAACGTGCACCGACATCGGACAGCACACCGGCATCTAGCATTTTGCGTCCACGTAAATGCGACTGCCGTCGCGGAGATCGAACCCACAACCTTCCAGAAATCTCGATGATTAGGTTCACTTCCAGCTGTTAGTTACGGGGCTTTGGACACTGTATACGTGATTATCAGGCGCGCCATGGTGAAGGACTCTTGAATAATTTTCGACCATCAGGGATACTTGCACCAGAATCTTAGTACATAGGTATTATTTCAGTTCACGCCCATCGATGTCTGCCCGCCCTGGTCAGAAATCAATACGTCGACTTCGATCTGAGTAGCACGAAAATTCAAGTTCAGTGGATGGTTGCCTGGTGACGCAACAGCACCCCTCAGAACCATGCATGGGAAATGCTTTTCTCCCCGTCTTCGACAAGTAACACATATATTATAAAGTACAGCATCACAGTTGTGGTGAGAAGGTAAGACTGGAATCAATTAACTGACGTGAGCTTAGGTACACAATTCATTAGCAGGCTGCTCAAAGGCGTCGTGTTGCTAATGAGTAACTTGACAAGACCGACGTGCGCGATGCACACAATTAATACTTTGTTCCCCCTAATTAATATTGAAAAGAACATTGTGTGAACATTGAAAACATGGACAGCCTAAATAAGTAACCACTGAAACTACATAAAGTTTGGCTTGCATCGGCGTGTCTTAAAAGTCCGCGATTCACAGCCTCACAGTACAATCAATTAGTGCAAAGAATAACCATATGCCGGTCCCGACAAGTGATATAGCCTTCGAGCGTGCACGTCGGAGAAAGGTATATTCTCCCCGCCTCGAGCGTTACAATACATCGTCCCGATATAGGCTAGTAGCGCGCCCTCATTTAATGAGAGTCGAGCTGTTTTAAGCACGAGTTTGCGAGCGTACCGAACAATACGGCACAGTGCTTTATATAGTGGTAATTACCTCTGGAAGAGAGCGGCGCCGGATATTATTGAGTCCAAAGTTAAATTAACGCTAGAGGCGTGGTGCCTCAAAGGTGGTGGTGAAAGAGGATCGATGCAAAAACGTACGGAGGCGTGCGGCATGATGCACTTTATATTAAAGCACTTGTGAGAAACGGGAGTATTTGAGATAGCAGGAAGAGCTTTTAGAGTCGATATTCTATCTTGGGATACTTCAACACAGTAACATTGATTCGGCCATCCGTCCGTCCGTCCGTCTGTCTTTCGTTCAAATGATTCAGCCACCCGGCGAAAGTTTAAGCCCTTGCTCAATACTCAGCCATCTTGGTCTGGTGGCTGCGTTCCTACTTGTGAACATTGTCAATGAACAGGCACAAATTACACATTATTGAGGTGCAACGTCAATACTTAAGCATTGGGTAGCATGGTTATTTATTTAGAAAGTGCATCGATATGGAATTCTAAAGGCCGCAGCGTGTATTACACTGCGCTGACAGTGCGACACTATGAAGAAAATGGGAGTTTTCGTACGCTTCACTAGGACAATAAGGTTCTGCCACCTACCGGTGGCTGTGCGTTCAACAGATGCTCTCGTTTCACGAGATTACTTCCAGATGGCGTTGTCACGCAGCGGCTCCAAACTGAAGAATCGTTTTTAGGCGACCTTTGCAGTAAAGCACGCCAATGTACCGCTTTTTTTTTTTTGTCTTAGCGCCCATGCACAGGAAGTTTATTTTATGGTAAAGCTCTGTATAACTGTTGAGCCACTTGTAAATATGTAAACAGTAAGCATGCCACCGCTTAACCCGACTGAACGCTTCATCAGATGCCACTCGACAGCTGGCAAGAAGTCTCGGCACAACAGTACGTACCGAACGGGTTCCGCTAGCGGGAGAGTCTGGTCAGCTTGAGGCGAATTCTGCAAGTCGCTCACCTCACATATTTTACTAACGGCCACGATTCCCCGAAGATAACTGCGGGAAAATGCTGCCCGAGCATTCAACCTACCACCCTAATCGCCCTGCACGAGCACACTCACTGCTCTGTGGTTGCAACTTCTCTGGTGCGCTCACCCGTTTAGAGGCTGTGGCGAATCGGACACTTCGCGTTAAGTTGTGCTTGCGTTGGCAGAGACCACCTACTGGCCGCAACACTAACGCGCACCGTACAGAACCACATGTCCTCTTTGGGACACTTCTGTAACTCCACGAAATGTGGAAGTGGCTTCACGCCCGGTCCAAAAGCAGGCCCGCCTTCGCGCTCTCAAGGCAGCCGGTCACCGTCCCGGTTTCCCTCCGGACTTAACAAGTGTGGATACAAAGACCAATCCACTATCAGTGTTAGACGTTGTGGGCGAGTTCAGCTTGTGTGCTTACGTGCTACATTGCTCTTGTGATAATCATGCGTATACGTTATGCCCAAGGGGCAATCTACTTAATAAAAAAAGAAGAACCCTATCCGAGACACATGCCAAAGACAATGGGAACACTCCACTATACCTTAATGGTCTACTAAAGACGGAAGACACATAGGAATGGCAAACATCAGCAGTGCACATACCTGTCTCGGCTCTAGCGGCAGGAACGTTTGCGATGCCGTATGTTCTTTTCTACGTGAGACGAAATGAATTTAGCGTTATCTTTTATCATTCCACTTCATTTTTCAACCATATTGGCTTGTCAATACTTTGCCACATGATCATGCATGAGACTTTTACTTTGTAAACTGTACATTTCTAAACATATCTAGCTTATCAAACAATTTCATCCGTAAAATAAGATACTCTCATTTTACGGTCGATCCCTCATGGTATTTTGGGCCATATTATACAGTTTCCTAATTATACAGCAGAAAGAACCCTGGCGCTAGTGTCTATGGGAGCTGCTACGCATAGCGCTTCATCGAGCATGTGAATTGTGGGTATGACATGAATTTGCCCAGTCTTCGTACTTTACGTTCGTTTTGGCTTCGCGTGGCTTGAAGCTGCTTTGTCACAAAACGCTGATGATTGATATGATTGATATGTGGGGTATAACGTCCCAAAACCACCATATGATTATGAGAGACGCCGTAGTGGAGGGCTCCGGAAATTTAGACTACCTGGGGTTCTTTAACGTGCACTCAAATCTGAGCACACGGGCCTACATTTCTGCCTGCATCGGAAATGCAGCCGCCGCTTATCACGAAACAACAGATCGGCAAATGTTCGACAGTTAGGCTACACCACCTTAATATTTTAGGCTTACCACTTCGATCCTAAACGAATGATAGCGCGACGAAAACAGGGACAGGAGAGAAAAGACGAACTACAGCGCTGTAGTTTGTCTTTTCTTTCCCGTCCCTGTCTTCGTCACGCTGATATTCGTTTAGGTTGGAAGTGCACCAACTCACCCACTTGTCCCTTCTGATTACCACTTCGAATCGCGCCGCGAAGTGGAAAATGGTTTGTTCCTTTCCTTAAAAAAAAAACCAAAATAGAGCCCTAAACGAACCCACAAGTGCGTTCACCGCCCGCAAGCACGAAGACTAGACAAATTCATGTCATACCCATAATTCCCATGGTCGCTGAACGATCGCAGCGCCAGTGTCCCCTCTAGGAGGGGGAGGAGGAGGAAGCAACAAAAGTAGAAGGCATGGAGGTTAACCAAAAAGACATCCGGTTGGCTACCCTACACTGCGGGATTAGGAAGGGGACAAGAAAGATGAGAAAAGGGGAAGGGAGGGCAAAGAAAACAAAAGGTGGGGGGGGGGGAAGCGACTGACAATAATTTCACTGCATCGTGTAGAACTCTACCGCATGTCAGAGGCGTTCACACAAGCCTGTCTTTCTCAGGAAACACAGCAGGGCTTTCACCGCCTTGTGGGCTGTCGAGGCATGTGGACGTTGCTGTAATAGCACCTGCACAGAAAGAGACCGATCATCCAGTCGCCGCATTGTGTTCGCAACTACTTGTCTATCTGAGGCAAATCGAAGACAATGGCACATCCGGTGTTCGATATTTTCGTCGGTGCCGCAAACATCGCACGCCGCACTGTCAGTAATTCCGATTAACGTGGTATAAGCTTTCGTGAAAGCAACTCCCAGCCAAAGGCGATAGAGAAGCGAAGCTGCACGTCGATGTTGGCCGGGTGGAGGCCGGAGTTGTAGTGAAGGGTCGAGCTCGTGTAGTCTTATACGTCGTATGCTTGGTGTGTTCCACTCAGCGAGTGTGAGACTGCAGGCCAGTTGATGAATCTGCCTCGCCGCATCCGCTCTTGAAAGCAGAGTCGGAACGCTGTTTGCTTCTTTATGTGACGTGCGAGCAGCATGATCTGCGGAGTCATTGCCCAGGTAACCATTGAAATGCCCAGGTAATGCCAACAATGCCCAGGTAACCATTAAAAGACGATGTCGTGGCCTTTTTGTATTAAAAGGTGGTGAAGTTTCACGGTTTGGTAGGTCAACTGGTCATGGCATCCACGTCGGAGAACTGATATCAGGCACTGTAACGCTAGTTTTGAGTCAGAAAACACAGCCCATTTACCTGGTCTTTCTTGCGAATTGACGAGTTCCAGTGCATTGCACAGAGCTTCGAGTTCTGCCATCGTTTACGTTGTCACATGTGATGTCTTAAAACACTATAGTTCATTTTAGGAAACTCTATGGGCCAGATTGCCGAGGAACAGCCAACCTACTATCCCTATTCACAAAAATATATCGTGCAAAACGTTTTGCGATATTTGGGCCAATCACAATGCAGGGCATATTAGAGAAGCTGGCTCACCAATGGAAAACGCTGTTACGAAAAAGAGGCATTCTTAATTCGATTTCTGATATTTTGATCATGATTATTTCAGTTTCAAGTGGCACGGGTGTATATTTTCAGTGCTATATATATGGGGCTATTCTAAGGAAGTAACAATTATTTTTGTCTTCAGGAAAGCACACTCTCCCATGTCCCCTGAAAAAATCTAAATAGAAATAAAGAGTACAACACAGAGTGCAAGTTTGAGCGACCAGGAGACCTCTCCAACCACACCTCCCCGGGGATGCCTTCGAACGGTGAAGGGGATAACCGGGAAATTCTTACAACATATAACGAGCTCACTAAACATTTCTACCTGTCTAGAAGGATTTCCTCTCCTCCTCACAAAAATCTAACTCGGCCCCAACCACTTCCAGTGAGGCTTTTGCAAACGTGGATGTACCCTACTTTGAAAATGTTACACATCATCTACCCTGACCTAAACCCAAGTAATCTTTGCCCACATTGTGGGGAAATAGCTTCATTAGAACACATGCTCTGGCAGTGTAACGAATTCGCTCATATCATGAACATCACCTCTGTCAGATGGAAGGCATCCATCCGCAGCTCGTCCTTGGCAGATCAGCTCTGGGCTGTCTACCAAGCCCACGAGGTGGCTGAGGAGCTCGGCATCTCAGTCCCCATGTGGGAGCTGCCCGCAACACAGTGATCTATGTTTTGGAGGACCAAATAGAAGTTTATTCAATCCAATGAAAGAACAATCAATCAAGGATGTTCTTGAGCAAAGGAATAGCTTCGTGGACATTGTATCGTGTGCGGCAATCGTTTCCCATTTATTATCCTGTGGCTGGGGCTCAGAATAGACAATTCTTTTTTTCTTCATTCCGGAAAAATGTCTTGTTCTTATAATGTTCCAGATTTAACGGCTGATATAGGTGGTGTGCTAAAGTTACTTGCAGTTCTTGTCGTAGGCAGTGCAATTGCCGCTGAGGTTTAGAGGCCCAACGTGTAAGAATAGAGAGTTCCTGTGGCACTTCGTGGATTGCTGTAGCCAGTCAGCAATGCTATACTGAATGTCTTACCTAGTTTTTCTGTACGGATGTGTCCCTCTTAAACGGCGCGAATGTATGGTGTCCTTATATCAATATTTAGCAGAACTGGAATAGGCACCATTAGAGCTTTTGTCTATGTTGCGTTTTCTGAGTAAAAGAAGAAGTGCACCAAAGGTAACATACAGTGTTGCGTTACTCCTCTTTTGACTTAGGCAACCCCGCAGCAGGTCAAACGCGCTTAAAGTGCCTTTAACGTTCAACAAGTGGCTTATGCCACATCTTCTCTGATGCTCTCCAACTGAACCTGTAGTCCCCGCTGTCTACTATGACAAGAGACAGCAGGTGAACAGAGCTATGCAAATGGCCAGGTTCCGTGATCCTCTGGTATGAGGCGGTCGCCTCCAGAGAAGTCGGCAGTCAAACATCTATCTATCTATCTATCTATCTATCTATCTATCTATCTATCTATCTATCTATCTATCTATCTATCTATCTATCTATCTATCTATCTATCTATCTATCTAGCTAGCTAGCTAGCTAGATATCTGTCACATAGGGCAATGCTCTCTGTGAGGCTTTTCCTTTCTCCATGCATGGAATCGAAGCTTGATACATGCGCTTGGTAGAGCAACACTTCACTTACTACAGACAACAACGACCGTTGCGCGTTAATGTCCAGGCGGCAATGCAATGTGGTATCATGAAATCATCAGCCATCTACATAAAAAAATATGTTTACCGTATCAGACACGGCTTACCGCCGGCCGCATTCGCGTGATCGAGAGAACATCGATTGTTGGAAAGTATAGAACGTATATATGTATATATGTATATATATATATATATATATATATATATATATATATATATATATATATATATATATATATATATATATATATATATATATATACATATATATATATATATATATATATATATATATATATATATTACGTGACCGGTGCACTTTCGAAGACTACATTTCCGTGCGCTTGTGGTCTGGGTTTTTGCGCAGGGAACGAAGAAATCTGAGGGCTATATCCATAAACTTCTCCCTTAAAAGCTTCTTCCCTCACTGTAGAATAGCACCGACACACGATATTTTGTTTCCAACGAAGACAACTGCGCCTACAATGAACCACCGCTGTCTATCAACACCACAACGCGTGTCTCGCGATTTCAAGTACCGCACCACTGATGTCTATTGCGCAGTACAGCTTAAGCGGCTGTCCGCGCGTGTCGCTGTCGAATTAATTCGCTGAAATTCTTTGTCTCCAATGCGCTGGGCATCGCAAAGCAGGTGACGCAACATTGATACGGCTTACACTGTGAGGACTGGTTTCGTATAGGCTTCTCTGCACGTCGCGTTTCCCGCGCAATGCAAATGAAGGCGACCAAAAAAAAGAGAGCTTTCCGGAGCTGTCAACACGCATTCTTCTTCGTCTGATATTCAATCCCTGCGCCAGGAGAGAGTCTGTTTTGAGTAATCGCAGTACATTTGCACGTAGGTGCTATGAGCGACGCCTTTTCTGATTCAGACGTGTCTCGACACCCTCGTACTGAGCGATAATTAGGTAACATTCCGCGAACATTCACGCGTTGATGGCAGCAACGAAAGCTGAAGACGTCGAGAACGTGATCTCAGACTCGCCGGGCGCATTATCGAAGGAACGAGGGCGTCTTCTAAAGAGCATTTTATAGGAGACGAAAGGTATACACACGTCTAAAGTGCTTCGAACAAGCTCCGAGGGTGAAGTCTTAGGTGTGGGCGTTTCGACGTTCCTACGTTACTTTCGCTTTTGCCATTCCTTTCTTCTTTATTTCAAAAAAGGCGCGCGACACTCACTACGTCTGTGGAACCTGAGAAGAGCTTCAAGCGTATACTTCATTAACCTGTCGTCCCACGCAAGCTGTGCGTGGGCGCCACCCAAAGAGACGACGCATTCCCAGAGTGCTCGGCGCGAAAGAAACACGCACCTCCTTCTCTATTACCCGGCTACAGACAGAGCTTTTGCAGGAACATTAATGGCGGCATTCCAGCGTCGAAAGGAACGTGGCCGATCAGCGACGAGCAAGAGCGAAAAAAAAAAAAACAAGCGCTACACAGCACTCGCTCGTATTGCGCGTCTCTCCATCGGCATTCCGTAGAAACATTCAGAGATCTTCCTTTTTTTTTGCTAGAGACCATCGTTATACGAACCATCCGCCTGTATCTAATCTTCGTTTCGACGCTCCTTCAATGGCACCGCGCCCAAACGACTCGCAATCAGTTTCAAGGTCTCGATGTAGCCGCCATCTCCACTTCGCATTATTGCCCCTTTGTCTCCCGAACTACGTTCTCTCGTTCGTTGCCGTGGCAATTCTTCGTTTCAAATCAACAGCCGGAGGCATCAACAACTTTCTCTTCTACGCACGCGCGGACACACACACACACACTACGGTTCGCAGCGGTACCTGGCCCTGCTGACGGCAGCCATTTGCAAGACTACGCGGAAACCGTTATAAATATTAATGTGGTCCCCGCCAGCCCTTTCTGTGGCAGCCGCCCGCTCCCGACCAGAAAAAAAAAACGTTCGAAGGGATAACGATGGGAAAAGAAAGTCTTCCGTTGGGCTGACTTCGGGTTTGAAAGAATCGCCTGCGGTTTGATCTGGCAACCATTCCTTCGCGCAAGTCTCGGCCCTCCGCAAACAACTTCCCCCTGCCATTCCCCGCGCCTTGGTGGGTTTCCTAGTTTCAACCGGCTTCTCGAAAAGCTGCCTCTCTAGATTCGCGGATGGCTTCTGCGAAGGTATATTAAGTTTAGCGTATACTTGTTGTGCCCATGGTTGCGGATTTTGATTAGGTCTTCGTCCCATTATTACGGGCCTGACTGTTAAGTGCTTTTTTCTGTCTTCTTTCTTTCGTCAATCCTTCCGTAGTGGTTGTTGGTGCTGTTACACTTTGATTATGATTCACCAAGTGTAAAAGAACAAAGAACAGTACCATACGACATTAACCATGCTTGATTATTTCAATGGCATTCTCAATGACAAGTACAACGAGGGCGACTAGGATGCAGGGTATAAGTATTTAAAAGAAATGGCAAACAAAGAGTCTAGTGGGTGAATGAATGGAAAAACGACCGCCTGCCATACAACGGGAATTCCAACCAAGCATTCTGTTCAACCCGACGTTAGAACATCAGTGGCTCGTTTGTGGTACACTTTTTTCTACAGCCGCGTACTTTACAATTTCTTTGTTCCCCTTTCCAGTTTACCTAAGTTTACCCACCATGGTGGTCTAGTGGTTACGGCGCTCGGCTGGTGACCTGCAGGTCACGGGTTCGAATCCCCACCGTGGCGGCCGCATTTTCGCTGGAGGTGAAAATGCCCGAGGCAAGATTTAGGTGCTCGCTTAAGAATCCTAGGTGGTCGAAACTTTCGGAGCCCTCCACTACAGCGTCTCTTATATTCATATCGTGGTTTCGGGACGTTCAACCCCTACAATTATTATTAATTTCAATGTAGGTTGTGTACCTCCTATCTCTATATTTCGATCATACACACTCATTGATGTACCCGGATCAATGCTTCATGTTTGAATGCGAAACAACTGTAGGTCAACCAAAGACACATTCAGTGTTTATGAATCAGCAAGGTAAGAAGATTTGACGAATACGACTGTCTGGTTATGTCATGAATAACGTGACAATCCTGTCACGTACGTCATCAAATTGTCTCCTACGGACACCATTCCTCTTAAATCAGATCGCATAAACCACAGGACAGAAAGGGATCGCGACAAACGCTCAATTTTTGTGCTAGTTTTTGTCTTCTCTTTTGTTTTGTTCTCTTTACGGCAGCTTCAATGGGCCCTTACATAGGGTCTGATTCTGCAATAAAACTTCAGTTGATAGTGAGCACTTTTCCTAATCTCTTTCTGTCGAGCGTTTTGTGTGGTCTGTTTTACGAATAACGATGAATAACCATTACTCCCAAGCCTTCTTCCTTCTCTCCAGACACATATGGCATGTACTCTCTGGTCTATACGACTGGCCACGGTATGTGGCTATGTAATTAGACAATTTTATTTTCACGAACAGTGGACATCAATTACAATCCAATAGAACATCGTGACAGAACACAACCTACACAGGCACACCAAGAAAATGTTGCAAAAAGATATGTTAACATAGGTGCATAACAAGTTAAACGCAAAACACACAAATAAAACGTTAATACGTATATGTTATGCACCACAGATGACAGACACGTTTGTCTCTCTCCAGGAATAGCGAGAGCGGACATTGGTAACTTAAGTGCGAGAGCCTAAAAAACATCCCGCATATCTACGAAGTGAACGATGATGAAGGAATTAGCTGGATAGGTTAAATCCGATAAACCGTGAATCCTCTGTACATCTGTTCAAAAACAACACAAACTTTATCACCGAATCGAGAATATTTGAGTCCCGCGTCATTTAGTGGGCCCGGGCACCCACCGTGGACGCAGCTCCGAAACAATGTCCCGAAGCGACTTCCTCGGCCTGCCGGACGGCCTAGAGTTGTGCGGTCAGGTTCGAACTGACCAGTGACGCTGCGAGATAGTCGAGGGCTCGTGGCAACGCTTACTTCCTCAAAGCAGCGCGTTTGGAATATGTTTGGGCTACCTATAGGCAGCGCTGAACACAGCTCATTTCTAACGCGTTTGCACAGAGCCGGAGCAAATTGAATTATTTGATGTAGGAGAAAGTTCGAAAAGGTGATGTCTATACGAGTGCCCCTGGTGGTGGTGGGATGCTTTCGTGAAATGTGTGTGTGTGTGTGTGTGTGTGTGTGTGTGTGTGTGTGTGTGTGTGTGTGTGTGTGTGTGTGCGTGTGCGTGTGCGTGTGTGTGTGTGTGTGTGTGTGTGTGTGTGTGTGTGTGTGTGTGTGTGTGTGTGTGTGTGTGTGTGTGTGTGTGTGTGTGTGTGTGTGTTTCCATAATACCCATTTACATGGCATTTCTGGCGGCAATGAACAAACATCAGCCTACCAAAACCAGGTAGGCCTAAAGACAAGCTTTACGCGCGAAGGAATTTCACCGCACCCAGAAAGAAGAGTTCCTCCGACAACACAGATATTATTTCTTTGTACAGTCGCTCCAAAATCGGGAAGAGAGCACGGCGGCGACGACCTGCTGCAACAGCTTCACAACGGTTACGCCAAAGACAGTAGGCACCAGCAACAATGAGAAGGCAGGCAAAGCGGCCTCGAGAACAACGTCCAGAAGAAACAAAGCGGTTTACTCCGAGGCCACGAAATCCTGCATGCACAGCCCTCCAGAAAACACGAGCAACGACACATTGCCTTAACACATGCTGATTTGTTTCCCGTAGGGAGCAGTTCGGACATGTTGATGACTGGACTATTCTCCACCTTTCTAGTCGGTCAAGGGTAGGAAGAACGCCCCACCCAAGCCGCCACATGAAGTCCCGGAGGTGGCCAGGTAGAAATTATGCCGTCAGCGTGCTCCAAGACACACGACTAGAGCGGGTGCGGCGTGCCGGAGGAACTAACGGGAGCAACAAAGCGGCTGTTGTATCAACGATGTAATCGTCCAACACGTCTACCCCAAGACAAGTCCACTGGATATGACGAAAAAATGCGACAGATGTTGCATAAAACGAAGAAAGTATGTGTGTTTAGAAAAAGTGTTTAACAATTTCGAGTACATTGTACTCAACTATGGGAGAGCTGTTGGCCGTCCCTACACAACTGGCGTTTACATAAAAAAATTTTAACAATTTCGAGTGCTTCGTACTCAACTATGGAAGAGTACTGGGCCGTCCCGCTAAAAAAATACAATATGCATTCAAACAGGCAAGCTTCTCCACTGCACACAACATGTGTTTAGAAAAAATAGTTGACGATTTTGAGTACTTCGTACTCAACTATGGGAGAGTGGTGAGCCGTCCCTAAGTTCCACTAAGTTGGAGAGAGATCTATGCATCTGTGTTTAGAAAAAAGGTTTAACGATTTTGAGTACTTCATACTCAACTATGGGAGAGCACTGGGCCGTCCCACTAAAAGAATACAATATGCATTCGAACGGGCAAGCTTCTTCCCTGCACACAACATGTGTTTAGAAAAAGTGATTAACGATTTCGAGTACTTCGTACTCGACTATGGGAGAGCACTGGGCCGTCCCGCTAAAAGCCTACCAGCTCAGACAGTATGAACCTGGTTTTTAAGAGAATTTTATTTCCGGATATATCTTACATAGCTTATGTGCACGTAGAAAAATGGACAATGGTGATCAATGCGTATGTGCAATGCAAGCTATTATATACAGCGAAAAGAACTTATTGCGTATGCAGTGACGTACAATGCAATTGTACAACAAAGACAGGACATTCATGGCATCGAAATGATTAAACTTAAATAAACAGTAAGACTATATGAACAAACAAGGGGGGGGGGGGGTCATTCACAGTATAGGGCGATGTTTTGCTTTCACCTGTGAGGACAGTTTGATCTGGCGCTCAAGAACAATATTGCACCAAAAGGACATGTTTCTAAAGAAGAAAAGAAAAATACACACTGTAATGTCACAGTGGTACAAGCTCTAGCCCACCTCCTCAATAGGGGAGGAAAGGCATGGACACTCTGTTGTTTTTTACCATAATGAATCGCGTAGACCAGCGTCGGAGGAAAGCCCTCCCAACATGACTAGTTCTGCGTTGAGATGCATAAGCATTACGTTTCTTAGCCGATGTAGCAGAGGAAACATGGCTCTCTGAGGGCGTCCCCTCAGGCGGGCCAGTCCCCTCCGCTTCCATAGGACGAAGGCTCTGATAGTCATTAAGAGTTCGACGAAGTTATCCCTGTGGCTAGACTTCCACTGCATACATATTTGGAACATTCTGGTAACCATGCGCCAAAAAGTGCGCGCTACTATACATTTATGGAAGACATGGTTCAGCGTTTCGACGCGACCGCATTGCGGGCATGTGGCGGAGGGCGCCACGCCCCACGCCGCAAGGCGGTCGGCCGTTGGTAAAGCCTCCCATTCCCTAAGCAAGTTTAGGTCACGGACCTCGGAGGGGAGAGACGTGTTTGTAAGAGTCCAACGTCTTTTCGCCCCGCATTTCCGGCGTTGTTCTTCAGATAGGGTTTTAAATGCTATTAATTCGCTCATGTCAGTGGGGGACATTTCCATAAGTTCTTGAACTGGAAAATCGTTTCGCCATTGTTGCAAAGATTTTATAACATGTGTGTAATACGCCGGTGGCTGTTCGGCAGCTGGTCCCGTGTCGTTTGCTAAACCGAAAAATCTTCTAGAGGTTCCTAGCAGATACACTAGGAGTTGCCTGCCTCGATACGATGAGTTCTCTAAGAGTGCCCAGGTGTTTTTGAGAGCCAACATGCGGCACATTACATCAAGGTTGGGTACACTGAGCCCTCCCCGTTTTACTGGTAGGCGAACCAAGGCTTTGGCAACAGCTTCGGCGTGGCCATCCCAAAAAAAGGAGCCGCACGCACTAGCCACTCTCAGCAAACCCGACGAGGTGGTCGAGCAATTCTGGCTACATAAAATAGTGGCGCTGTTATGCTGTATTTAATTAGATAAGCTCTTTCAGTAAAAGGTAGTTGAAAAGTTCTGGCAACTTCAATGCGTCTGTCCACTTTGTGTTGGATTTCTTTCCATGTGGTTCGGGCTACCTCACCAGTCGAAAGGAAAGCTACACCTAAGACTTTAACTCCTTGGACGATTTGGACGCCATCAGGGAACTATTCAGTGTGCATCCCAAAGCACAATGCCTTGCTTTTTCCGGGATTAAGACGTGCTCTCGACAGGTAACTATACGTGTGAAATATTCGCAAAAAGGCTCTGTAGCTATCTATGTTCCGAATAAACAACGAGATGTCATCGGCGTATGCCACTACTTTCACTTCTCCCAAGCCTTGGAGAGGAAAACCGCGTATCGAAGGGCATCTCTGAATTTGTTTCAATAATGGATCTATGCATAATACAAAGAGAATTGCGGAGAGGGGACAGCCTTGTCGAATGCCCCTACTTACTGCAATAGGTTCAAATGTATAGCCATTCACTGCTAATGACGTTTCTAAGTCTGTGTAGAGTAAGCGGAGGATGTCGGTTAAATGTGCTGGGAAGCCATACAGTATGAACCTGGGGGGGGGGGGGGGGTTAGAAAAAGTGATTAACAATTTAGAGCACTTAGTACTCTACTATAGGAGAGCTGGAACTGCTAAAACATACTTAATAGAACATAAACAATCTTAAGAGAGTACATAGCGTGCCATAATATTAAAACAATCCTCGCATCTGTCCCGTGTTTGTTTCCGTATTCTCCTCTCGGTTTTTTCTACTTTTTTTGGGTGGCTGTTGTCATTATCGTTACCTATAACTATGTCAACACTAGCCCAACAGTGCACTTAAGTGAAACATTGACCTCAGTATTTTAATTACCAAATATAGAAGAAATAATGTAGTAATCTATCGGGTTAGTAATGGCAAAAGCCAAGGCAGATTTTGAGGCGCGCTGTAGCGCTTGGCTTCGGAAACGACCCATTCCAGTGTTATGTGGCATACCGCGATATCAAACAGTGCACGAGCAGCTAGCAATTCACTTCTTGATAAAATAAATGCAATCACTTTGGCTGGGATCAAATAGAATGAAGGCTAAATATTGTGCATTATAGTAAGTTCAAAACTGATACTGTACACACACACACACACACACACACACACACACATATATATATATATATATATATATATATATATATATATATATATATATATATATATATATATATATATATATATATATATATATATATATATATATATATATATATATATATATATATTGTGGGCATTTGTTACTTGCATCGTCCTCATCCCTGCATGATCACAATCACCGTCATCCGCTTGTCTCTTTGTCCTCATTGCCACTCTGGGCCATCATCATCGTCATCGTCGGTGTACTGGCTCTGCCCGTTCGTTTTGCGAGGTCTTTCCTCAATTAAACGCTGTCGCAACCAAGACTACCAAGGCTTCATACGTGGTGGAGGTGGATTTTCGGTCCTCTTACCTCCCGCAGCCCGCTCTACCCGCAGGAGCTTCGTTCAGGCCGCCGATTGCGCCCACTGTCAGGCAGCATGTCCCAGACCGAGCCTACCGGCGCTCATGTCATCAACCACGCACCGACGCAAGCTGCCCCTCCTATTTACATACACGGACATCAGCGGGAACCCCCGCTCTTGGCTGGTCGTCGTGGAGAAGACGTAGAAGACTGACTCGACGACTACGACCGTGTAAGTGTCGCTAATTGGTGGGACGAGGCCGCCAAACTGCGTTACGTCCCATTTTATCTGACCGGAGTCGCAAAGACATGGTATTTTAACCACGTCATTGACTTACCCAACTGGGCTACCTTCCAGCAGCAGCTGCGACACGTTTTTGGGATCCCGGACATTCGATCCGCCGTCGCGAAGAGGACACTTGATACTCGCGGACACTTGATCACTTGAAGAATACACTTGATCCCGGTGAATCGTACACTTCATACATCGAGGATGTCCTCGCACTGTGCCGGCGTGTCAATCAATTCATGCCGGAATCGGACAAAGTGCGCCACATATTGAAAGGCATTGGGCCTGTTGCCTTTAATGCACTCGCTGTGCAAAACCCAGCTACCATCGCTGATGTCGTGACGACATGCCAACGCCTTGATGCGCTGGACTCCGTTCGCCTCCAACCAGACATTGGCGACCACCACTCCACATCAGATGGCCACCTGCGCGACCTCCTCCGGGACATTATACGCGAAGAATTGCGGTCCATGGGCTTCACACCTCCTACACCACGACCTACACAGCCTTCGGGAATGCCCTTACGTGACATCATCAGGGAGGAACTTACAACGCTGACCGGCGTTGCGCCCGTACAGCCACGTGCTTCACGCCCCATACCCACGTACCCTGAAGTTGCTGCCGTGCCTCCCAGCGACGCCCACGCGACATTGCCGCGTCCATCCTACGTGTCAGTTGCTGCCACTCCCCCGGTCAACTACCATTCCGTACCCCCTGACCCTCCGGCCCACCTGACCGCGCTATCTACAGGTGCCCCGAATGTCTTCTATTCCCCACCGTGGCGCTCGTCTCGCCCTGTTTGCTACTACTGTGGCTATCGCGGCCACATATCTCGTTTCTGCCGAAAGCGCCAGCAAGATGAGCGTCTGAACGACGTGCGTGAACGGGATTTGTACGCCGGGGCGTCTTATCAAGGTCGGCGTTATTCGTCTCCCCTGCACCGTTCTCCATCTCCTCCTGCATCGACTGCACCACGAAACAGCCGAAACACGAGACGCCGCTCGCCTTTGCCCTTCCGCCGTTCCACTTCTCCACTTCGGCCCACCTCATTCACCTCTGAAATTCATTCGGAAAACTAAGTGATGCAGTTTGTGGAGGAAAAACTGCATTCGGAATCAGAACTGAAATTCCTCCATCGGGCCCGTGTAACATGGTTTCTGTGGAAGTGGAAGGAGTGCGAGTCGATGCTTTGGTGGACACAGGTGCTACATTGTCTGTGATACGTGCTGATTTGTGTGAACATTTAAGGAAAGTAATGACGCCTTACGATGGCCCCACGTTAGTTGCTGCCCAGGGGAACGTCATTCGCCCTTCCGCGTTTTGTACTGTGCGTGTTTTCATCGACGGCATCCGCCATCATGTCCAGTTTGCTGTCCTGTCCCGCTGCTCTCACCAACTAATTTTAGGGTGGGATTTTCTATCATCTGCTTCCGCGGCGATTTGTTGTGGACAACGCGTCGTTCACCTCGCTGACACGGACTACATGCTTGACGATGACAATCAGAAGCCACTTCGTCTGGTCGCTGCGAAAGACATCGAACTGCCGCCACTACAAGAGCAAATTGTCAGCATTACGTCCAACGACATCTATCACGGGGATGTATTGGTCTCACCGTCACCACTTTGCGTTCGCAAAGGTATAGTTCTTCCGTCCGGTGTCGTTCGTTTTTGCAATGGCTCGGCACTTGTCACCGCTGTCAACTCTACACCAGAGAAGATCTTCCTGCCACAGGGCACTACTGTGGCCCATGTTGCTGACTTCGAGCCTGTATTTGTCACGCCACTTCAGGCCATCGCATCCAAAGAACCTTGCCTCGGTGAGCATGTTTCTTCCTCCGCCTTTACCACCGCTATCAGCAGCGAATTGACATATTCACAGAGGCAGCAGCTGCTCGCAAATTGTTACAGAAACTTGCAAATTCTTTCGACATTTGCTCGTCTAAGCTGGGCCGCACTAATACTACAGCACATCGAATTCAAACTGTTGGGACATCTATCGTACACCTCCGACCCTACCGCGTGTCTCTAACTGAAAGAAAAATTATAGAAGAAAACGTTGCGGACATGCTTAAACGGGAAGTCATCCGTCCTTCATCTAGCCCTTGGTCCTCTCCTATTGTTTTGGTCCGCAAAAAGGATGGCTCTGTGCGTTTTTGCGTGGACTACCGGGCGCTCAATAAGATCACACGCAAGGACGTGTACCCTATGCCACGCATTGACGACGCCCTTGATTCTCTACAAGGTGCGGAATTCTTTTCAAGCATCGACTTGCGTTCTGGGTACTGGCAGATTCCCATGCATGAAGACGATAAGCATAAAACGGCGTTTGCAACCCCCGACGGGCTATATGAATTCAACGTGATGCCTTTCGGGCTCTGCAACGCACCCGCGACTTTTAAGCGCATGATAGATACCGTGCTGCGTGGTCTGAAATGGAAAAGTTGCCTGTGCTACTTGGACGACATTATTATCTTTTCGTCAACGTTTCCTGAGCACCTAGAACGACTGGATCAAGTTCTGACGTGCCTTGCCGGCGCCGGGCTTCAAATAAACACTAAGAAATGCTCTTTCGCTAGCAAATCTATCAAGGTCTTAGGACATGTCGTTAGCAAAGATGGCATCCGGCCCGACCCTGACAAGATTTCTGCAGTCCTTCACTTTCCGCGTCCCGAAAAACCAAAGGAGCTTCGCAGTTTCCTTGGCCTCACCTCCTATTTTCGCCGGTTTATCCAGAACTTCGCTTCTATTGCTGCTCCATTACACCAACTACTCGCTTCGAACGTCCCCTTTCTGTGGTCTCAAGAATGTCAAACGGCATTCGAGCTGTTGAAGCGGTCACTCACGTCTGAACCTCTGCTCTGCCACTTTGACGAAGCCGCACCGACTATCCTTCATACCGACGCTAGCGGCCTTGGCATAGGAGCCGTTCTTCTACAACGCGACAAGTCTTCCCTAGAGAAAGTTGTTGCATATGCCAGTCGCGTACTCACCCCTGCTGAAAAGAACTACACTATAACTGAGCAAGAGTGTTTGGTGGTGGTTTGGTCGGTCCAGAAGTTCCGTCCCTATCTCTACGGCCGTCACTTCACAATCGTTACGGACCACCATGCCTTATGCTGGCTTTCTACACTGAAAAACTTGTCCGGACGCTTGGGTCGGTGGATACTACGCTTGCAGGAGTACGACTTTGACATAACTTGCAAGTCAGGCAGAAAACATTGAGACGCCGATGCTTTATCTCGTTGCCCACTTCCAACTACCCATATCAGCGTTGGTGAGAACTCAACCGCCACATCTACCAAAGTTCATACGCTCGCATCAATAACGCAACCCTTTTCGGACGACCAGGCAACATTTATCTCCCACCAGCGGTCCGGTTCATACTGCAGACGCATGATGGACCACCTTTCGGGAGTTTCTCATCCACCAAACGCGCGACTCCGTCGTCAACTCCTGCACTTTAAGCTGGACAATGGGGTTCTCTACCGCCACGTCTACCACCCTGACGGTCAGCGCTGAGTTCCTGTACTGCCACGCTTTCTTCGACTTCAGGTGCTCGAAGCCTTCCACGACGACTTGACTGCTGGTTATCTTGGTTTTAAAAAAACTCTTGACCGCATTCGATGTCGTTATTACTGGCCTGGCCTTTCTTCTAGTGTAGCGCGGTACGTCGGTTCCTGCTACCCATGCCAGCGTCGTAAACTCCCCACGTCTGCACCTGCTGGACCTCTACAGCCACTTCCGTGCCCGTCAATGCCTTTCGAGGTTGTAGGTGTTGACCTTTACGGGCCTCTCCCCGTCACATCTGCTGGCAAACGATGGATAGTGACCGCCGTGGACCACCTGACACGATACGCTGAGACTTCCTCTGTTATTACAGGCTACGCTGTGGAAGTTGCAGACTTTATTCTTCACGCCATAATCCTGCGTCATGGGGCTCCTCGTGTACTGCTTAGTGATCGCGGCAAAGTGTTCCTGTCACAAATGGTAAATGAAGTACTCCGCGCTTCTGGAACTACTCACAAGACAGCTTCAAGCTACCACCCTCAGACAAATGGTCTCACAGAAAGATTTCACCGAACCCTTGCAGACATGATAGCCGTTTACGTCCAACCCGACCACAAAAACTGGGATACTCTTTTACCATTCCTGACATTCGCTTACAACACCACCGTTCAGCGAACAACTTGCTACTCACCGTTTTATCTCGTGTACGGACGCACCCCGACTACCTTTCTCGACGTCTCCCTCTTTAGCAGCCATGGGAATTCATGTCAGTCTTCTAGCGAAGAATACATTTCCCGCCTGGCTCAGTCTCGCCATCAGGCTCGCATCAATACTGAAGCGAGACAGCACGAGCGGAAGATCATCAATGATGAATCCCACCGCGTTGTGTCTTTCCAACCTGGTGACGAGGTGCTGCTTTTGACACCTATTCGCACTCCTGGTCTCTGTGACAAATTCCAACCACGCTTCATCGGGCCATACATTGTTTTAGAACAGACTTCGCCGGTTAATTACCGTGTGACACCAATCGTCGCCCCAACAGACCGCCGCTACCGCAACACAGAGATTGTCCACGTTAGTCGCATGAAACCTTTCACGCGACGTTCCCCGTCACTTTGACTTACGGCGGCCAGGGTGTCCGCTTCCAAGTGGGGGGAATTAGTGTGGGCATTTGTTACTTGCATCGTCCTCATCCCAGCATGATCACAATCACCATCATCCGCTTGTCTCTTTGTCCTCATTGCCACTCTGGGTCATCATCATCGTCATTGTCGGTGTACTGGCTCTGCCCGTTCGTTTTGCGAGGTCTTTCCTCAATTAAACGCTGTCGCAACCAAGACTACCAAGACTTCATTATATATATATATATATATATATATATATATATATATATATATATATATATATATATATATATATATATATATATATATATATATATATATATATATGGGGGGGGGAATAAAATCACTACCGAGAAAACAGAATGACTGCTTAACATTGCGGCCGCAGGACCGAACCATCAAGGGCCCACGCGTTGAAGACCTTGAAACACCTTGATTTTCCTCATTTAGTATCGGTAATACGACCTCACCCACATCAAAATTTCAGGGAGAGGGCGGGGGGCTAGAGCATTTTTTTTTTGTTAGATTCCTAATCCACTGCACAATGAATTCCTAACCAACTGATAAACACAATGTTTTTTTTTCTTGTTTGCGGTGGTACAGAAAATTCAAAACAAAAACAAAAATAAACTGAACTAGGAGGACAATCTTACGACATCATTGCCATGCCAACCACAAACATGAGCACTTTGTGGCAGACTGTGTCTGAGCACAATAACCAATCGCTCTATTATGCCGCACTCATCCCACACATCTCTGTCTGCGAAACAACCGAGAGAATTTAACGTTGAAATGACCTCTGTGTTTATAGGAGTGTTTGGGGGTGGGGGGGGGTGGAGTATACGCGCCGACTTCAGGAATGACGCACACCATAGTTTGCATTGCGCAGGGAAGTCGAACGATCTCTAACGGTTTCCCGCCAATTCACACTACGTATGGTGTAAACATCCGGCCTCAGCTCGCGTCGCAGTATAGCGGCCAGTTCGAGCTCCAGCCCTGCGTGTAGTCAACGGAAAGCGCACGGGCGAAGCGCTGCTGTCCTTATTAACGACACGCCTGCAAAGAGTCGTGCTGCTCGTACCCGCCCACCCACGGGCAGACACGCATCACACACACGCACCGAACACACAGCCGTGCAGAGCCTGTGCCACCGGAGGGCCGTAAACTCCCCGCAACCCACGCTTACCCGTCAACCCTACCAAACCCAACAGAACCGGGCACAGTTGTTCCAGGAAATTCCGTGAGTTATTGCTTCTCCTTCCTAGCGTTTATTCGCGGAAGAACCAGACAAGCTCCGCGAATTGTTTTTGTTTTTTTATTGCGAAATTCATGAGCGCTGATGCCAGCCGGGGCCTGCAATGTGTAGCGGCGCGGCTGGTCTTTTTCGGTTGTTTCGCGCCGATTCTCGGAAACCGCTGTAGACAGTGTAGGCCATCCTGCGCAGAAATGTGCGTGCGGCGTTGGTGCACTAACGGGAGATAACAAACTAAAGTGCGAGATAAAAAAAGGCCGTGTACATGAAGGAGCAGCAGAGAAAGGCGTTTGGCTGAGCGCGTCCCGGAGGTGTGGCTCTACCACTGATGATGAACTAAGAATTAATCGTTGGGCGGAATTTGTGAAAAAAAAAGGAGGGGGGTAGAGGGATAGCAAAACATTTTTGACCATTTGTGGGGAATACTAGAGGCTTTTTTTAGTTTCGACATTGAATACTATTCATTAGCTCTGTTTGGACGATTTTGTAACAAAACCGAAAACAAATAGCAGAGCGTTTGATGTCTTCTTCTTCGTAACCATTGTAAAACAATTCCGTGGTTATAAATAAAATTAACCCTCTACTGAACCACCTTATTCGAACAGGCTACTCACATGAGTTACAGCGGAGCTAGAAATGAGAAACTAGACGAGCTGATAACAAAGGAAGAGGTCTTTGCGGCAGCTCAGGCAGCCAAGAGGAACACCGCCCCCGGTGAAGACCAAATTACGAATGCGATGATAAGAAACCTTAGCGACAAAGCCATCGAAGGCATGACAAAACAATTCAATGAACACTATTGGCTCAAGGGGAAGGTCCCTGCAAAATGGAAAACCACCAAAATTATAACCATTCTGAAACCCGGAAAAAAGCCCTCCCTGCAGGCGCTCAGACCTATATCAATTACGTCATGTATGGGGAAGCTTTTCGAATGGGTCGTTCACACCAGACTTCAGAATTTCATAGAGGACAGGGGGTTGTTTCCGGCTACCATGCTGGGCTTCCACAGTGGTTTCTCAACACAGGACGCTTTCCTCCTGATACAAGAAGAGGTCCTCAAGGGCGTTCCCAAAGGCGGAGAGCATTTGCTGCTTGCTCTAGACTTAAAGGGAGCTTTTGACAATATCTCACATGAAGCTATACTCTCAGAGCTAAATATAATTGGTTGCGGGGAAAAGATATATAACTATATAAAAGATTTTCTCACCGATTGGGAGGTGACAATTGGTATCTCAAGCGTTAGGTCTGATCCATTCCGAATGCCAAACAAGGGAACACCTCAACGTGCCATAATATCTCCTCTGTTGTTTAATATCGCCATGCGTCGACTCGCTCGGGCATTGCATTGTATACCACAGCTAGGTTATACCGTCTACGCGGACGACATTACTCTGTGGGCCACACGGGTGTCCCTGACCAGCAAAGAGCAGACTCTGCAAGAGGCGGCACTGGCTGTCGAAAACTTTGCCAGAACCAGTGGTCTCAGCTGCGCACGCGAAAAATTGGAGGTGATCAGAATACACAGCAAACGCTACAAAATTAACGGAAGAATAGAAATTGAAATCGAAAAGCAGAAAATTAAAGAAGTCACCGTCGCCCGGATCCTGGGTTTCTGGGTTCAGAGCAACGGTAGGGCAAATCACACTATCGGTCTTCTTAAATCGGCAACTAAACTAGTGCCTAGGATGATTCAGAGGATCACCTTCCATAAAAAAGGCATGAAAGAAAGTGATACTGTCCGTTTAGTGCAAGCGCTCGTAATGAGCAAATTGACATACAGCTTGCCTTTCCACACGCTGAACAAGAGCGAGGAAGAGCAAGTAGATTCTATCATCACAGGGGCTTACAAGGCAGCATTAGGCTTATCGATAAGCACTCCAACACAGAGGCTTCTCGAGGTCAGCCTGCATAACACGTACGCTAAACTGAAAGCAGCAACATTGATCTCTCAGCGCAACCGCCTCAGCCAGACGAAGTCGGGAAGAGAGATACTGATGAGGACGGGTATACCACCGCAACACCAAAACTTGGACGAGGAGCTGGTAGACGTACCAGACCCAGTCTGACGACATATTTCGATCGCCCCTATCCCCAGGAACATGGCCAAGGAGCCACATCACAAGGCGAGAGGAGCGTGTAAAATGGATCAGAAAATTAGCCAGAGGCAATGAGAACGTGCTATACGTTGACGCTTCCAGGTATAATTGGAAGCGCTGCGTCGTCACAGTGGTAAGCAGTGACACGAGAAGCATAGCGTCCAGCGCATCACTGTACACTACATCGATCACCAAGGCCGAGTGTTTCGCCATCGCATTGGCGATTAAAAGTCGAGAGCGCAGCGATGGCCAGATGTACATCACCATACTCTCACATTCGCAAGAGGAGTGCCGGCTATTCACGAAAGGCCGCCTCCCATTAAACATTTGCAAATTTTTAGGCGGCGAATTGAGCAACACCTATAGGTTGGTCTGGTGCCCTGGACATGCAGGCCTAGAGGGTAACGAGAAGGCGGACGCTCTAGCTCGAGTGCTCACGAACCGAGCGGAGCAGCAGCCTTTCACGCTGTTACCACCACCCAGCAACGACGGCTTTCGCGAGGAGCAGGAAAACGACCCGGCTCGGATGGCTCCGCGAGAGCTTCTTGCTCACCAGCGATGCACGCGGCAGAAATATGGCGCCCCCCACAAATCTCTTAAAGGGGAAGACGCCATAGACCTCCGTATAATTCAAACGGGAGTTTATCCAAATTTATTACGACTGCACAAAATTCATCCAACTTTGTATGGGCGCGTTTGTCCCTGGCGTCGCGACTCGCCACCGACCCTTTACCATATCTCGTGGAGTTGTGCTAAACGGCCAAATGAACTTGATCGCTTACAGCGTATGTATAGAATGGAAAACTCTTTGGAGCAATGGGAGGCACTCCTCGCTAGCTCGGACCCGGAGGTGCAACTAGCACTCCTGGACCACGTCGGCAGGCGGCGCAAGCCAGTGGAGCCTTGGACATGGGGCCCCACCCATCTAGCTCCTAAACCCCTTCTTTTTCAACCCAATAAAGTTATTTCTCTCTCTCTCCTATTCGAACAATATATTGCTTCCCGCCTGGGTAGTTTTACAATCGGGAGAGGTTGTTTAAGCCAAACAAACGATTTAAAAGAAACCAACAAAGCTGGCGGTACCTTGCACAATTGGAATGAATGAATGAATGAATGAATGAATGAATGAATGAATGAATGAATGAATGAATGAATGAATGAATGAATGAATTCATCAAAGGACGAGCAAGCATAGTTCTCCCCTGTGCGGACATCTGGAACTCTTACAACGCATTAACGTCACCCGCTAGTTAGAACTCTTCAAAAAAAATGACAGAGCCCGTTCAGTTTATTACCACAAAACTACAAGCCAATAAAAAAAACTGTAGAGGTTTTACGTCACGAAAGCGCGATGTCGTACCAGGCTGCGCCAGAAAAATTTCGATTCCTGGGCGTCCTGTGACGCACGAGTCGAAATCGAAGCGCACGAGCCTGAAGCATTTTGCCTCCATTAAAACGCTGCCACAGCACCCGCGACCTTCGAAACGGCAATTAAACACCATAACCACCAGACCACTGTGTCCAGCCCTATTCTCAGCCAATATATGCAACATAAAGTTATCAAAACTGCGTACGAGTGATCAACCACAGCTAGGCAAGGTGAGAACTCTTTTTTTTGGCAAAACATCATTCAAGAAGAAATGCGAATCTGTACCTACCATTGATTTGGCTCTTTTAGGCAGGTAAGATGATATCATGATGATTGTTAGGTAAATGTTTAAACAAAAAAGAGAAAATCGAAATTCCGCACACATTCATGGTTACATATCTGTTCAGATAGTTAGACAACATCCGCTACCCGCAAATCGGTTTGGTCACCGTGACATGTAATCCGCATTATTTTGAGATATTCTTGATTGATTGATTGATTGATTGATTGATTGATTGATTGATTGATTGATTGATTGATTGATTGATTGATTGATTGATTGATGATTACTCATTTATACTTTTATTTAAAACGTCATTCAATCTCCTGTCCACTCGGCTGTTCAGCGATGACATCGGCTTGTTTATATTGTTGGAAATATGATGCGCTTCTACGCTGCAGTATAGATTCGGCTTCGCCACAAATAACAGAAAGTGGACGCGCTGCCGGACACTTCCGAGTGGCGAAGAACTATATATAGCCACAATTAGGCCATTCCTTTCCGGCGGGCCAAATGACGACCGCAAAAAAAAGGAAAGAAAAGAAGCGAATCTTTAGCACAATCTACGTGTTTGCTCGCAATGTCGAACAATAGCCGAACTCAGCTTTCGCGAAAAAAAAAGAAAAAGAAAAGCGGACACTTCACGGGACGCGGCCAGCGTCGTCGCGTTCATTGCGTTCATGCTTACATCTGTCACCCGCAAAGTAAGCGGAGTACTCTTATCTTTCAGGGGGACCCCCCGCTGCCTTGGACGGAACCCCAGGAGACCCGACAAAACCGCGGTCCGACAGCCGGGGCCGAAACACTGCTCGAGCGGCCCACGCTCTTGTATTCTTTTGCTCAGAATGAAACGAGGGCCGTTCGGGTGGCTGGTAAGGAAAATAATAATGATAGAAGACGGCCCGACGACGTTCCATTAGCTCGAGATCTATTTCGTAGCCGCCCACGCGTTGGAGCAGCAAGGGGGGAACTCGTTTCTCTGCCGCTCGCCCGTCGTCTTTGCGGGCATGAGAGCTTGTCTCTCTCGCATCTTTATCAGCTCTGAGTAAACAGTGCTCTCGATACTTCCTGTATTCTCTCAGCACGCTGATTTAGCGCTCGCGTCAACCTTTCAGAGACGATAGCCTTTCTTGGGATACTTGAACGCCGAAATCTTGGCCTGCCTGCCTGTCTGCCTGCCTGTCTGTCTGTCTGTCTGTCTGTCTGTCTGTCTGTCTGTCTGTCTGTCTGTCTGTCTGTCTGTCTGTCTGTCTGTCTGTCTGTCTGTCTGTCTGTCTGTCTGTCAAAACCATTCAGCCACTCGGCCAAAGTTCAAACACTTGCTCAACGCCCAGCCAGCTTGAACGTTCATACTTGTGAATATCGTCCATCGAAAAGCAAATATTACGCATGCATTAGGCGCATCATCCATACTTAAGTATTAGGTGGTGTGCTCCTTTACTAAAATAAGAAACGTAACTCTAACGACCACAGTTTCTCATAGGCTGCGCTGAAAATTGGGTGCAGTGCACGAAAGAAAGCCGGCAGGAGACTATCGCCTCTCGAGGGTGTCTTCAACGACGCACGCAGATATACAGGTCCAATTTTCTCATACCATTGCTTCTTCCGAATCGTGTGCAACGGGGCTATGGAAGGCGATGCAGCAGTGGAACGCATGAGGAATAAGCATGACACATCTACATGAGGTGTATATGCATGAAAGATATGCAGAAGCAGTACTCGTGAGTGAGATTTCTGAGTGATATGCGTGAGGGATATACAGGTGAGACACGCATTCGAGATTTGCTCGAGGGATATGCACGATAGATGTGCGTCAGAGATAAGCAAGAGCGAGTGACATGGGTGGCATGGATAAGCGATAATCATGAGGAATTCGCATGAATAATATGCCGGAGTGATATGAAATAGACATAAGCACGAGAGATATGCCCGAGGGACGTGCGTGGTCAGAGATGTGCAGCAGTTATATGCAAGTGAGACGTGCAGCAGAAATATGCATCAGTGATGTGCGTCAGGAATGTGCACCAGTGATGCGCCGGATGCATATGCGTGAGCGACGTACATCATGCAGGGTTGAGATGCGTGAGATATGTGCCCCAGGGGTGTGCATGAGTAACGTGGTACTATACGCAGTTTAGAAAGACGTGTTGCTGGGCGAGTTGGGCATTCATGTTAGAACGGGACCACGCCAAAGAACTACAACACAATGAATTATCATCATTGGGAACCCGATCGTCCTTTCTCTATCTACGGCGTGTCTCCTATCATGTGTCTGTCGCTTTGTTCGGCGTGGGATGCAATAACTGCAACGAGATAACGAGGTCAAAAGAGAGAAAGATAAACCTAAAAATAGAGCAACAAACAGAAAGAAATGGACGGAAAACGTGTTTACAAAAAGTGTGCTATGATGTAGTGCATGTGGTACTCTACTATGAGACAGCAGAAAGCCGTCCCGAAGTGCGCATGGAAAGACAAAAAGAAGTGGCCCCGTATATTCACGAAGTGCGTGCTCAATGCTCCGAACAAAGTGAAGCACTCAGCATGGCATCATCAATCGTGGCCTCGTATTTATTTCTGGCTAACAGCCTTTTGTTTTGTTTCTGTTAACCCTATGTTATCGCATGTGCGTTGATTTAAGGGTGGTTTAATGTCGTTCTTCTAACGGTGTTGTGGCCTTTTGTTTGTTTGCGTTAGTAGGCTTTTAGTAAACTTTTTTCCTGTTGACAGGCATCTATGCTAGAGCTGGTGCAGACGATGGCGGCACATTGACATTGTGCGTTCTTAAGAGGCTTTCCTCTAATAGGTTGGTAAATAGCAAGGAAGGGAAGTTTAGATAGAAGCATGCACAAAAAGTGATAGCAAGAACACAGAACAAGGCATATGAAGAGAAAGAATGATTGCAACCAAGAAAATGAAAGAGACAGACATTATTACAAAAAAAGAAAGAATACAAGAGAACGAGAGAAGAAAAGAACATGATAGCCGCGTGCATTACAATATATCAGCGAGGTGACAAAAGGAAGTGAGGGTGAGGAGGAGATTAGAGGGTGTGCCATAGAATAGACGTCGATTGAGGCGAATAACATAGTGTAATGATGGGAGGGAATGAGTAGTGAGACAGAGGGGGGGGGGGGGGAGGGTGGCAGTGAAGCATAGCCTAGCTTAGTATCGTGTATATAGTATAAGGGGTACCCATCTATGGTACAGTCAATGTAAAGTTGGGAAAGGGAACCGATGAGTAAGAAGTGAGTAAGGAGAAGGGCAAAGGGTAAGGCAGCAGAGCCATACATAATATAGTGTGGCAAAGGATGGGACAGAAAAGGGAATATGAAAAAGATAGAGAGGAGGAAAGAACGCTGCCGGCTTGCTCTGATTCCTCCATTTACACACCGCTAATGCGTAGCTGCCCAAAGTTGTTTGAGCCACTTGAGTGCTTCGACTTAGTAAGCAGAACCAAACACTTGGTCTGCAAGATATTTATTTATTTATTTATTTATTTATTTGTGTATTTATTTATTTATTTATTTGTTTATTTATTTATTTGAAGATACTGTAAACCAACTTGTCCCAAGCAGGAGAGGCAGTAGGCGGAAACGAAGTCAGATAGTTTTGTACCATAGGCCGCTTTGTAATTGTACTCTAGTTAAACATCACAAAATCATGAGGCATCATACAACCGAATGAATATTGAGCAAAAGAACAATTATTGCATAATAATTAGAAACAGCCCCTTTGATAGAAAAAATCAGAACAATTAGCAGGGAAACAACCTTATAACCATTAAAATTACATATATATATATATTTTTCAGAGGCTGATGTGATACCCGGTTTGAAGCAAAAGAAAACACAGTAACTTAAAAGGCTCACCATGTAAGCGTGGCTATTCCGGAGGGTTACTGAAGAGTAGGAGCGCAGAATACGTAAGATCAACGAAGCAGCAAAAAAAAAGCAATCCTGTCTCATGTATGTCGAAGCGTTTCTACGAAGCGCGTCGGGAAAATCCCTTAAGCCAATTGTGTTCCTCTCAACAGGTGTGCGTGTTGTGCAAAAAAAGAAACGAAAAAGAGGTAATCCTCCTGTACAAAGTGAAGTGGGCTCCGGCGATAACAACCCGTCCGGGAAACAAAAATCCTTCTGTTACTCTAGCGAAGAAGAACACACTCATGCTGGCGACGATTGTTAGTGTTTCTTTTCTTTTTTTTTTCACCCAATCTCTTCGCGTTAAGACGAATTCCAAAGGCCTTTTTTGCTAGAATAAGTGACAGAATGGAAATCATTTTCCTCGATTGACTGCTTTTTTCCCCGACGAATACCTCATGCAGAAGTATCACGCGCTTGTAGTCAGAAATCCAAATTCCTTGTACCGTTTCTCGCAGTTTTTGTTCTCTGTAGAGACAACAGTCTTCCCGTATCCTTGAGTGGTATGTGTGGTACCCGCAAACGAGCTGTTTCGAAATACATCCCGGATGAAATGCTAATGCTGGAATAAGAAGCCGCTTACACTTCAATCCTCGTTTAAACATTGCAGACCTTTTCTCAATTTTTTTTTTTTGCTGAGAGTTTTATCTCCTTACTTTTTTCGAAGACTGGATACGTAAAGAGGTTTATTATAAGCGTTTGCTTGAGCGAACGCACCACTTCTAGATATTCCGACCGTTCTTTAAAAGCTTGAAGACATGTATTTTGGCCCACAAGCATTTTACTTTATCGGCTGTCAAGCTTCGAATATAACGTTCAAGAAGCTAGTTTTAATAACCCTCACTCAGCGATGCTGTTATACTTGGACGGGAAGAATCTTCGTGGTCAAGTTTAGGTAATAAGCTATAACTCTAATTGAATCGAACAGCTACGTCTAAATGCTTATTGCGAAATCGTTACCATTCGCTATAACTACGTACAACAAATTCTCTAGTTCAGATTCTGTGAAACTATAGCTTTCGTTCCCGCATGGTGGAAAGCGAAAGTCAGTTCAGGAAGTACCCGTAAGAAGATTACGACAAAACGAATAAAGTTTGGCCCCGTTGAAGGCTGGTTTGATTCGAAGAATATTTTTGTCTGAGTGTGAAAAGTAGCACAATTTTTTATTCAATACTCAATACTACGAATGACTTTTTTGAAGTTAAGCTGAAATTTCTCGTTGCAACAAAACTTCGTTTAATAAGCGATGCTGAGAAGATGAGATTAAGGAACTTTTTTATTTTATTGCTTTCGTTACGCCCGGGAGGACGTAAAGGTTATAAGCAGGTGATACAGAATACTTACGCTCTTCGAGAATTTGTTTGGCGAATATTTTTCTCATGGAAAATTTTCTGCTGTCTCAGAAGTACCGGGGCTGAATTCACAGAACTTCCCTTTCGTAAGCATGTTTCCCTATTGATCATCTGGTTACGTAAGCTAATGATATCTTGCACATTGTAACTGGTCAACATATTTCATTATGAAAGTTTTTTCCATGAGAAGTTTTCTCTGAATACGGACCGTGTTTCGGAAACATTATTTTTTGTGGAATACTTCTGTTTTGTGAATATTTATGTTGCGTGAACGCTCCTATTGTTGCAATCTAACATTGTTTGAGCGAAGGATTAGTAATTATGCATTTAGGAAGAGAAAGACGACGAGTTAGTTGTGGTTGTTTTCATGCACGAGATCTGCATCCCTGTCCTATCGGCGCTACCTTGACTCACAATCGTCTCTGCGTTAACAATAAATCGTCTTACGACCTTTGGTGGAGGTGCTGCCTAGCGACGATCTGACATATTAACAATAATTTTAGGGGGTTTACGTCCCAGAACCACGACGCAACTGGAAGGAGACGTCATGCTTGGGGACTCCGCAAGCTTCGACTACATGTGGTTCTTTAACGGGCACCTAAATCTGCATACCGAATGGAACCCAAGCACTCTCGCTTTTGTCGGAAAATGCTACTGCCGCCATCGGGATTCTAATTCGCGACCAGTCAGTCGGCTGTCAGGCACCGTAAACACTAGACCACAATGGCGAGTTCAAGTGGATGCGCGTCCATAAAATTCTTTCTCACTCATCGTGCTTTGTTACGATACTTTTTTCATCGCGTCGTTCTTAAGTCAGGCAAGTCCAGTGGCCGGCTCCACGCGTAACTACCACCAATTCCTCCAAATTTTACGCGGGCGGATATACCCGACGAAACTAGTTGATGAGTAGACGCTATTTGTTGAACGAGACTCGTAATTCGAAGGTGGCGGGCTCGTATCCCGGTAACGTAAAGGGGGATTTTTGTTTTGTCTGCCTCAATGCAAAGTATGTCATCATTATGTCGCCACCACCGTGAGACCACAATTACCGTTCCTTATGGCTTCCCTGTCCTGAATATCTGAAGGAATAATTAGATTGTGCCTAACAACGAAAGCAGTACGTCGAAACAATCCTTTCTTTATCAACATATATGAAAAAAAAGAAGTTATCGCAATTTTTTTGGCAACCGTTTTCTTGCTGGTTTTTAGAGTACAATAAGTAAATGAATAATTAGTAAACCAGACATATACCTACTTAAAGTCCTGCATTTCGAAAGGTCGGAAGATCTCATTTCAACAAAGCACGTACGTCGGGCGTCCCTAAAATTCGCGTTACCTATGTGATATATTCATGAAAGGCGTTCACTGTGGGCGTCGCAATGAATGTACATCAGTCTAGCTTTAACATTATATAAAGCTTCTGTTCTTAATTATATCAATGGCACCAAAACGAAAATGGCGGCACTTGTCAGAGAAATACGGCTAACTGAGAACACACGTCACCCTGACGCATTCAGTCTCCATAGGCTACGAAATTTTGCCACACTGGCCACATTCCTATCATCTAAGTGACTGCTGCGTTTTCTTTAGCATGAAGCGTGCACTTCACGGGAACGCTTTCTGGGACGACGAAGAACTCATCGCTCAAGTCGATCTCTTTGTCGAGTCCGAAGAGTTGAAGACGAAAAGTTCTACTTCAACCATCGGTGTCACTTTATTCATTATAGGCAGAAATGCGCAGTTTTTGCAGATTATACACATGAATAACAAATTTTCCCTAGAATTCGATTTATTTTTGTTTCTCGCATTATGCTGAAAATTTAAACGTTATTAACGCCCCTCGTAAAATCGTATTGCACAGTTTTATTGTAGTCGGCTTTATTGTCATCACAACTATCAGTGTCCTCAAAAAAAAAAAAAAACGGCAGAGCGCTTGAACTGCTTTGCGATTTATCCGCGATGGCCAGTGGCCCATTATTTTTGCTCCTCTATAACTTCAGAAATATAATTGAATGATTTCAGTTGGGGAATAGAGACGAGGATAGAATAACACACTGACGAGATGAATTAGCAATAAGACTAAACGCCAGCGTAGGAGGCAACATGGGCAACTTTTTTGTTCCGCATCGAAAAACCGCAGGCACCGCGGCCAAGGTAGGAAACGCGAAACGCCCGAGAATATAAATGAATCGCCGGAGAGCGGGGGCTTTCCTGCGGCATCGGCTCCCACGGCGAAGAGTGCTGCAGTGCAGCATTTTTCTCCCGCGTGGTGGCCGTCTCCACCGCAGACCACGGCGGCGAACTTGAACCTTGACCTTTCAGATCGCGGCGCGCGGCAGCGGTCGAACGAAACGCCACGGCGGCTTTGGCCGTCGCCAAGGTGAGTTCGAAACCGCGGTGCCTCTCTCCGGGTGGTGACGACCATCGCATCTGACACCAGGCACCCCGGTTGAAACATTTCAACACTCCGTGGTCCATTTTCGTTTGAAAGTCCAGTTCTTCGGTCACTGGGTCGTTCGTTGGCCTCACGCTGAAACGGCTTCAGAGCGATTGGACTGGAATCGATAAATACAGAGACAGAGTCATGCGAAGTAGTTGAAAGGGAGGCTTATCGGTGACTGCGGAAGGCAGTTTCTAAGTTTGAACAGCGCGACTGAGTTAACATTGATGCAGAAGAACACACGCACACACACACACACAAACAGCTCGGATTTTCAAATTTAGAACAAAATTTAGTGCTTTGTGTGTGTGCGCGTGCGTGCGTCTTCTCTGTCTACGTTCAGTCGAGCTGTTCAAACTTAGTATGATAAACCGACTAGTCCTCCAACGCAGTTGGGTCGAAGATATTTTGAAATATAGGGATTACTCCCACGAGATATTTTTATCACAAAGTTCTAGCAAGAGCTTTCTTTTTTTCTATGGAGGTGGGGGACATCAAGTGACCTGCTTCCTTCCCCTTCCGTAATTCATACTTCTGATCAATAAAAAAATACTGATGTGGTGCGTTAAAACTAGTGCGCTAAATCGGTATATAAACGTAAACCGACATCATGATGACGTTAATGATGAAGTTGAATATATATGATCATTGATTGGCAAAACACGTGGAGCTCACTCATTTAAGAAATTTATTTTTAGGAGCGAAGCTCCTTAAGGCGTGGGCTGTGCGTCCCCTGTATGTAGCCACCTCTCGTTCAGTTCTAAGTATTACGCTAGCCACCACCCGATCTAAAGGGTACAGCCATATCCATCCGTCCATCCGTCCATCCGTCCGTTCATCCATCCATCCATCCGTCCGTCCGTCCATCCGTCCATCCATCCATCCGTCCATCCGTCCGTCCGTCCATCCGTCCGTCCGTCCGTTCGTCCGTCCGTCCGTCCATTCATCCGTCCGTCCATCCATCCATCCGTCCATCCATCTGTCTATCCGTCCGTCCATCCGTCCGTCCATCCGTCCGTCCATCCGTCCGTCCGTCCGTCCAAAAGATGCAAGATGTTATAAACTAGACGGCGGTACGTGTAGTTGATTATGAAAGATGCGAGGTGTTATAAAATAGGAATGATGCCACATATGGCGCGCGTCATCGTTCGATATAGTGCGGCGACGTACGCTAGGGGGAGCGTTGCAATAAAATCGAGTGGGCAAAATGTACGGAGGATTCATGGTTTACCAGGTTTACCTCCGGAGCTTCGCCCACTCATCATCATTCACTTCGTGGATATGGCGGCATTTTTTAGGGTGCACTCGAACTCAGATTTACCAAATCGGTTTTCTTACCTGGACCCATGGTTCTCAAGCGGGGGTCCTCGAAGCCATTTTGGAGCAGTGGCATAGCCAAAGAGATGTTGTGAGTGGTCAATCCTCCCCCCGAATTTTTTTTTCAATTTCACTTGCGTTTATATTCCCACACTCATACAAACTTACGCACGTACATGCAACAAGTACGGTTGAACCCTCCTCCCCGCCCACCTGCTCCCCCGAAAAATATTTTCTTCGCCCCTGTTCTGGAGGCTTCAGGATACCTATCCCTGAAATAAAAAAAACGCCTTTTTGGAGTCACAATATGTTTCGTGACAATCGGCCCTCTTCAGTTTTCTTTTTAATTTTCGCCGAAATACAGTTCTCAATAAGTTTATTTATTTGACAATACTGCTAACTCCTGGTGGAGTCGCCGCAGAGTGGGGTTACAATAAAAATGAAGACAATACAAAGCAAAGAACCAACACAATTAGTTAAAACAAAACAGGCGCACAATGTGTAATGTACAGGCGCACAATGTAAACAGGCGCACAATGTATAAAGAAAAAACCAGAAACAAAAACGGACACCCATTCAGGCCGAAATATGAGGCGAAAGGCAAGCAATGCATAAGAAAGGAACTCCACACAATCAACCGGCAAGCAATGAATCGAACAATTCCACACTGTTGGCCTCAACGGTGGGTGCATCCAGGGCGTTCCACTCATCGATCGTTCGCGGAAAAAAAGAATACTTAAAAATATTATTAGCCGATTGATATGGAGTGATTGAAAAACAATGTCGCATTCTGGTATCATAACCTGTTGAAAAATGCACATAATTGGATATACTGCCGTTGAGATGACCTTTAACTATTTTAAACATAAAACGTAATCGTGCGATTTTATTCCTCGCCGAAGTATGCTTCAGATTAGCCTTAGCCACTAAGCCTGAGACCGAGACCCTATCGTAGCGATTGAAAATAAATCTTACGGCTTTGTTTTGGACTCTTTCTAGCTTATTAATATTAGATTGTGTAAAGGGGTCCCAAACAATATTAGCGTATTCTAGAATAGGTAAGACAAGTGTTTTAAATGCTATAAGCTTAGTATCACAAGAAGAATGACGAAGGGAGCGTTTTAAGTAATGCAGTTTCGACATTCCTTTGTTAGTGATCTCTGTTATATGATCATTCCAGCGCAGGTCGCTACGAATGTGAAGACCAAGGTACTTGTAGTGCTCGACGCGAGATAGGATGGTACCGTCAATTGTGTAGTCAAATGAGTGTATATGTGTTTTATTTGCGATAGACATGACAACACTTTTCTTAAGATTTACTGACATTTGCCATGTATTGCACCATTGAAAAAGCTGATGAAGTTCCCTGTTCAGTTGCAGTTGATCATTAATAGAGTTAATAACGGAGTAAATTACACAGTCGTCCGCGTACAACCTAATTTTTACATTACAATTGTCAGCAATATCATTGATGTAGAGTAAGAATAATAATGGTCCTAACACCGATCCTTGGGGTACTCCCGAAGAAACCGGAAGCATGGTTGAAGTAGCTTGATTAAACGAGACACACTGTTTTCTAGAAGTTAAGTAAGACTCTATCCAGTTACAAATTGTACTATTCTTTAAGATGTGCGAAACTTTAAGTAGTAGTTTTGGGTGCGACAGTTTATCGAACGCCTTGGTGAAATCCAGAAAAATAGCGTCAATTTGAGTATGATTGTTGATCGCCGAAGCAAAGTCATGAATTACCTCAACTAGTTGCGTGACGGTGGAGAACCCATGCCTGAAACCATACTGTGCAGGTGATAAAACTGAGTTGGCTTCCAAGAATTTCATAACATGCTTGTAAATTACGTGCTCCAATAGTTTACAGCATGTACAGGTGAGGGCTATTGGTCTGTAATTGGCTATCAGGTGTTTATCGCCTTGCTTATGTAGGGGTTTAACTATCGACGTCTTCCAGTCATCAGGTAAAAGACCAGTGGACAGAGATAAGTTATAAATTAATGTAAGATACTTGGCGCACCATAACGCGTACCGCTTTAAAAACGCATTGGGTATTTCATCTGGACCAGGACTTTTTTTTATATTCAGGTCTAACAATAAATTAAGTACCCCAGATTCTGATACATCTAAATTTTCTATAGGGGGCAGATCACTAAATTTTTTATAAAAAGGGGAGCTTCCATCATCTGTGACAAATACAGATTTGAAGTAATCATTAAATTCACTGGCAATTACAGTAGCATCAGAGGTAGAAGCATTATTTACAATGAAGGTATCACAGTTTGAGATCACCGGTTTTATGAACCTCCAAAAAGAGGCAGGGGACTCTTTTATCATTTTACTCAGCCTAACATTGTAAAAATTATGTTTCTCTTCTCGCATCTTAATTTTAAGTTCTTTAGATACGCTTAAGATTTGATTATGAATATTTGTGTTATGGTGGAGCTTTTTTTTAGCTTTCTTCAAACGCTTAACCTTCCTTTTTAAATGAATAATGTCCCGTGTAATCCAAGGATTGGATACGTTAGTTTTTTTAGTTCTAAGGGGTACAAAAAGTTGTATGCAAGCATGGACCATGTTTCTAAATTTTACCCACAAAGCGTTAACATCACATGTGTGAACACTGCGAAAGAAATCGTCGTAAGATGATTCCAACATTTCCAAAATAGATACATCATCAGCTCTTGCAAAGTCCTGAAAACTTATAACCTTAACATGTTTCGTCGCCTTTAAAGAAGGAAACTGTACAAGCACCGCATGATGGTCGGAGATGCCATCAACTACATCACACTCAATAGTTCCCGGAATGTTGCTTCGAACAAAAACGAGATCCAGAATGGATTTAGACTCACCGTGAACACGTGTACAATCCTTAACTATTTGTCTTAGATCAAAGCGAAACGCAATGTCGATAAGTTCTTCACCACACACTATATCATTATTAGTAGCTGAAAATGTATTCCAGTCGATTCCCGGCAAATTAAAATCACCGCAAAGAATGAGCTTTGTGTTTTGCGATATAAGGGAAGCTATAAATGCTTTCAGCTCTTCCAGGACTTTTACATCTTCGCCGGGTGGTCTGTAAACTACTCCAATTACTAGGCATTCGTTTTCAAAAAACAATTTGCAGAACATAGCTTCAGCTCCAGGTGGCTCGGACAAGCGTACTACTTTTAAGCCTTTTCGAAACAGAAGTGCCACTCCCCCACCCCTGAAATTCCTATCTCTCCTATGAGCGCAAAACTGAGGGGGCGTGAATTCGCTATCGAAGACACCGTTGTGAAGCCATGTTTCGGTTAAGGCGATTACGTCAGGATCGTGAATTGAAGTTAAGTGCTCTAAATCGAGGCCCTTGCGCACAATACTTCGACAGTTTGCGTTGAGAAGTTTCAACGAAAAGGGAGGGTGCTGGGGTCATTGTTTTGCGTTTCTAGAAACTGCAACCTTATCGTTAGATGCTTCATCCCAGGTATACAGAGTTCCATTGACAGACACCTTGTCGTAGGAAAGTTTAACCCGATCCCCGCGTTCTCTGTGTACACTGGTACAATCCCACAACCTTTTTCTTATGTTCCGTACTTTTTCTGAGTAATCTTCGGTCACATACATACCAGAATTTTTTAGTTTGCCACAGTTCTTTAGAATTGATTGTTTTTCTCTATAATCAAGTAATTTAATAACGATTGGTCTCGTTTTGTTTGGGCGTTTTGATCCAATCCGGTGACATCTTTCCATACCATTTATAGAAAGCTGAAGCTTTTCTTGAAAAAAATCCCTAGAAACACATTCACACAGAGATGACAATGTTTCATCTGCGGGTTCACGAAAACCGTGAATAATAATGTTATTGCGCCTGCTGCGATTTTCGAGATCGTCAACTTTATCAGCAATAGAGGCAATGCTTTTATCTATGCTCTGCATGTGGGATTTCATAGAAGCAAATTGCTCCTGAGCATTGGCAATCGGTATGACCGATGCCTCCAAGGAATCTAGCCTGTCTTTGAGCTGAACTAAGGTGTCCTGTAAAGAAGTCTGCGCCGTGCTATAATCGTTCATACGGCGAATTATTTCCTTTTGGCCTTCAAGAACGTGAAGTAGTAATTCATGATCACTTTCAGAGTCTACTTTTGAGCTGCGCAGTTGGCGTGATACCTTATCATCATTAGGCCCTGGGTTTTGCTCAACGTCACCGCACAGTAATAGCACATCAAAAAAGAAAGAACTTAATGAACATAGTAGACTACAAAATGCACATTTTCGCTTCTGTGGGCAAGGCAGCAGGACAAGAAAAGGATCATTGCTTCGAAAACATTTAGCACCGCTAAGGTAACTCACCTGCACAAGGAAAAAGACGTGCTTGTTCAGCATAGTTGCAGGCACGCTGCCGCCTCGCCCACTGAAGATGCGCAGGGGTGGCGGCGAGTATATAAGTCCTGGGCCGGATGACGTCACGTGAAAGGAGGTGAAGGCATGGCTCGCAAGTGCACACGAGGCGCCTGGTTGTTCGATGAAACTGCAGTAGTTCATGAATGTTGAATTTCCGTGTACTTCGCCAGATAGGGCACGAGAAACGTCGGCTGGGCAGAAATCCTGATCGGATGCCGGCATAGGGCTGGACGAAATGGCGACCAGCATCTGCACAAGGAAAAAGACGTGCTTGTTCAGCATAGTTGCAGGCACGCTGCCGCCTCGCCCACTGAAGATGCGCAGGGGTGGCGGCGAGTATATAAGTCCTGGGCCGGATGACGTCACGTGAAAGGAGGTGAAGGCATGGCTCGCAAGTGCACACGAGGCGCCTGGTTGTTCGATGAAACTGCAGTAGTTCATGAATGTTGAATTTCCGTGTACTTCGCCAGATAGGGCACGAGAAACGTCGGCTGGGCAGAAATCCTGATCGGATGCCGGCATAGGGCTGGACGAAATGGCGACCAGCATCTGCACAAGGAAAAAGACGTGCTTGTTCAGCATAGTTGCAGGCACGCTGCCGCCTCGCCCACAAGTTGGGTGTAAAGCTTTCGTTGCAGTTTTGTACATGTTTTTTGTATATCTAGTTTTCTTCTTTTCTTGTTCTTATATTATTTCTTTAAAATTTAGATGATCGCCGATCTTAAAATACATATTGTAGTTTTTCTTCCTTCCTGTCAATGCCATAGGTCTTTTTTCTCTGTTTACTATGTTGAAGAAGTCCCCATTCAGACTCCGACCACGGGATCTTCTTCTATATACTGAGATGCAATTACCTGACTTTTTTTTTAAATAATAAAAGCTTTGATTCTGATTCTATACGGCATCTGTACTTGAGCATGCTTTTCACCGGCTTGCCTACTTGAAGAGCAAACATGGATCAAACAGGTTCAATGTGGCCGCAAACTGTGTTACTTGCTAACAAGCTGTTCAAATCGTTGTGACTTGGCAGTTTAGTTTGGCCATCATTTGCCGGAGAGAAAAATAAGTCGTCTATTTCACACTATAAGTGTTTTTCGAAGACCCTCCTCTCCCTCTCCCCCACTTTTTTCACGGGCGAAGCTCATTAAGAACGCATAATTGTGCTTCATCCATAAACAACCACCCGGCTCCAACAACATAAGTAAAAATCGAGATATCTATTAACAAAAAAATGTATCAAAAGGTTGATAACCAGAACAAACAGAATAAAAGGCCACCGCAACGAAAAAGCACCTACATTTTGCCACCCGTCAATCAAATGTTTCATAGAAAAAAAATGGTCTAGCAAAACAATAAAAAAGATTGTCAACCAGAACAAAATAGAAGGCCCAATTCATCATCCAATGCACACAGCTTTGCTCATCGTCAACATCTTTTTCTCGATAGACGTGAGTTTTCAGTTGTTGTTGCTACGTCAACGTGAACGTTTGTATCGGTCGGTTAGGTGCTTCGGAACCCCGCCTCCAAAATATGCGGCATAGCACGGGACGGCTCAGTGCTCTCCCATGGTAGAGTACCCTGTACTCTAAATCGTTACCTCCTTTTTCTAACCCCCCCCCCCCTGTTGTTATATCGCTGCTGCTGGTTAGGCTACCCGCGAAACGTCTCAGTGCTTTTACAGAACACCTACCAGCTTGTGCTCTCCCATAGTTGAGTACAAACTACTCGAAATCGTTAAACATTTTAAATGCAACGCTTTTGTTAGCGAACTTCGGCGACATCGAGCGTATCTATTTATCTATCTATCTATCTATCTATCTATCTATTTATCTATCTATCTATCTATCTATCTATCTATCTATCTAGCCGCCTACGACATTTAGCTCTCCTGACCGTTTCGATAATGATATCGATACCGTACTTGGTATGGCATAACATGACTGTATGAACAACATATTTGATTATTCACCACATGAAAATCATGACATGCATGTCACGAATGTCATGTTTTACATTTCGTTGTCCTGCAGCTCATGCGGTGGTTTCGCTCACAAGGCACATTGCAAAACTGGTGTCGTACGAAATGATTGCACGGCGAACGCAAGCGACAGAACAATGAAAATCATGACATGCGTGTCATGTAACATGACAACAAGTTACGCTCATGATGCGCTCGTGGCTATTTCGCTAGCTTCACTTATACCAAATTTGGTATTACGGGACGTCAATGAATGACGAAGGTAGATACTGGTGCAAACATGATAAATATGAGATGCGTGTCATGTAACAACATGACTACATACTACGCTCATAATGCGCTGGCGGACGTTTCGCTAGCTTCACATGTACCGAACTCGGTATTACGCTACGCGAACGGACGCCATAGTTAAATGACACATCCAAACATGATAATCACGGCATGGTTGTCATGTAACAACATGACTACGTACTACACTGACGATGCGCTCGCGGTTGTTTCGATAGCTTCGCATATGCCAAATTTGGTATTACGCGATGCCAATGGATGACGAAAGTATGTTACTGGTGCAAACATGATAATCATGAGATGCGTTTCATGTGAGAACACGACTGCATGCCACAGTGAAGGCGCGAATATATTTCGGCGTGACGCGGTGCGCGTGCTCGGCGGCGTTTATTTCGTCGTGTTCCGCCTGTGTTGCCACGCCAGGCGCCGGTCCTGCGTTGCTTTGACGCATGCGCGTTTCAGCGCGTCCGGCGTCCCTCCGTCACGAAAAGAGGGAAACGCAGTGTTGTCTAAGTAACGCATTGGCGCGAAATGCAGCATGTCGCATTTCGCTCCGGTTGCCATCCGGCTGCTCCGACGGACGCTGCTCGCGCCAGGCGTCGGACTAAAGAGTGCTCGCGTTTTGCTAACGTAGCGTCGCTGTTACCAGCGTGCGCGCGCGTCAACTCTACATGGGAGTATATTAGGCCCTTCATGATGCGCTCGCGGTCATTTTGCCATCTCCACATATACCAAATTTGGTGTTACGTGACGTCAATGGATGATGAAGTATATGGCTAATGCAAACATGATAATCCTGACACACGTGTCATGTACAAACATGCTAACATACCACGCTCATAGCGTGCTCGCGGCCATTTCGCTAGCTCCACATATACTAAATTTGGTATCACGTGACGTGAATAGATGACGAAGGTAAACGACACATCCAAACATGATAATCATGGCACGGAAGTCATGTACGGCATCAGTTACCTCAACCTCATAACGTTGTGCTCATTTTAAAGTTACATATCAACATTTCTCAATCGTGCTTTGCATTCAATCGGTTCCCACCGTACTTGGGATCTGCCTTTTTTTTTTCTAAACACATCTCACTGCAAGGGGGTTGCCTTCCTTCATTATCTCCCTCCGCTCACAAAGCACCCGCAAAATACTCGTAGCTGAGAACCACTGTTTTCACTTTGCAGGGCGTTCTTATCTTTCGTGCTCACACTATATATATATATATATATATATATATATATATATATATATATATATATATATATATATATATATATATATATATATATATATATATATATATATATATATATATATATATATATATGGTTCTTCTTTCAATGTTCAGTTGTGATCCCGCGCACGTGCTGTGCTTGTGCTTTCCACGTTTCATACTGGTTCACTGGAACAGTGGGCCTCTCCCCCTCACTCACTTTCAGCAATCACGTGATGGGACAACCGCGCATGGCAACAGTTGCACCATCACATGTGTCATTTCTTTCCCTTTCCCTCACTTGTCGATCACGTGAATACTCAGAGTTAAAAGAATTGAAAAAACAAAAAGGCAAGGAAATGAAACAAAACACAACGAAAGAAAATACGCAGCACAGTAGGTCGAATGGCCGCGGGCTTTCGCCGAATACACTCGGGAACTTACAAAGGGTCCATCAATTTTGTTTTCAGCCATGCATTTATATCTCGGAGTGACACAGCACAGTTTCGTGGCATCGCACCACAACAACTCTAGACATACACGGCAGCTCCGAGTTTGCTTAAGGTCATTCCGCTCTCGCTCATTGACACGCGCTGCAGCACAGCAGGCTGCACCTCTTATGCGGGCGCTTCGTTAATACGGAATAACTGGAAACTCCAGCTGTTCTTTCCTTCCTCCGAAGAAACGTCTGTGCCGTCGTCGAAAGGCAGCCTCTTCACCGTGTGTTTTCAGATGCTCATCGAAGTAATTCTGCACGCCCCGCCACGGTGGTTTATTGGCTAAGGTACTAAGCTGCTGACCCGCAGGTTGCGGGACCGAATGCCGGCGGCGGCGGCTGCATTTTCGATGGAGGCGAAAAGCTCTAGGCTCGTGTACTCAAATTTGGGTGCACCTTAAATAACCCCAAGTGGCCACAATTTCCGAAGCCATCCACTACGGCGTCTCTCATAATCTTATGGTGGCTTTGGGGCGTTAAGCCTAACATATGGATCAAACTATCAAAGTAATTCTGCACAATGAGGCCCACTTTATCAGTTGTGGGATAGGCACCTTTATGTGGCTTGCGGTGTGTTTCCGCTAACCAGCGCTTCCGGCACAATACCTACGAGAACACGGCAAATACCGGTCGTGCGAACGGCTCACGTTCCGCTTTCATGCGGGCTGTGCGAAAGCCAGAGAGGCGCTGCACCACGTGTCATACGCCTTTCGCATTCGAAGTACTCGAACATAGCATGTAGTGCCATCTCTCTTTTTCTGCTGCAATTGGAACAGTGGTCATTTGGAATCACTTGCCGTTGTGCTGACCTCCCACGCTTAGCCAAAGCCCTGCATCTTCTAAATCAGTGAACTCGCGCACCTCACCAGATACTCGATTGCAACGCCATTGTTTCTATTATTTTTTTCGTGCAGGATTCTTTTTCTGCCAGTTTGATTAGTGTGCTACTTGTCATAACTTTGCTTATCTCTTGTGATGAGAGAAATTGCAGACTGCTAAACCCACTGATTCGACTGTTCTTTTTAAGCCACTAGCAGCTGTTTGAAAATTTGTCGGAATTTCCACTCGCTGCCCAATCTACTGAGTTGCCGCGGAATTTTCTTCTAGAGTAATACTATATACAGTATATTAATAACCTGTGCCCGGGGTAGGTTCCATTACCGAAAAGCTTCCGTGTTGTTTTTTCAGCGGGTGCTTTCGTGAACGTTGGCACGTCAAAGAGACAAAGGCCTCCATGGCTTGTGAGAAGCTCTGAAAATTTCATTTGAACTTTGCTGGCTTCGCTCCCCAGAGGAAGGCTTCCACAATAGAGGTGAGTCGTCTTGGTACACGACGCGATAGAAGGGCAATGTATGCTATATATAACGCCAAAGCACACGTCTGAATCTTGAAGATTGTTGATTTCGCTGCTAGCGACAGGTTAGACTGGATTGCTCTTACTATGACGTCTGCGGATCTCCTAGATGGTTCCTCCCAGGTCCTCTTTGAGACATCTCTTTCTTCAATGTAAACGCCTAACGTTTTGAACATATTTGACGTCTACTGGCAATAGCTCTCTGAAGCTCCCAAAACGTGAAGCTTTACATTTGGCTGTGTTTAAAGGGGCACTGGATCGATAGAAATGCTCATCAGAAACGTCAAGGATTGTACAATAGCAAGAATTGTTACGAAAAAAATAGCGAGATATCATCAGCGTACGTGACAATTTCGAAGGCCTGGCATCGGGAAACCCACTATAAGCTTGCAGATTTCGTTCTTTGCAATGTAAGGATCTAGAAACGACATGCATAATGGTGGGGACAAATTGGCCCTGTCTCACTCCTTTACGAATCGGAAAGCTCCTCAAGATATTTCATTATTGAAATATAAGCAGCTTCATAGGTCCTGATAAGTTTGTGTTTCAAAAAATTATTTAGCGATTTCGAGTACATCGTAGTCAACTGAATGGCAGTGAGCCTTCTCTATACAAGCTGCTTCGCAGTTGTCGAAGATTGTGTTTAGAACAAATCGTAGGCACTTCACAGTACTCGATACTGTACTATAGAAGAGCTATCAGCAGCTGTCGCTACGACGCGGTAATGAGCAGTTGCGTTTAGGAAAATGTGGTAACGATTAGAGTACTAGTTACTCTACTATGAGAAAGCATAAAGCCACCCCGTGGGTCTCAGCTACAGTTACGCCAGAAGACAAGGAGTTTCTGCCATCGCTATGGCCCATGCAAAATCAAATGCACCCTTTCAGTGACGGTGTGTACAAATGGAGTCGCGAACTTCAATGGCACGTCACGCACCACGTGTTTGATCAAAGGACTTGAAAATGAGAGTTCACATTTGCGCAGGCCTCCTGAGTGGACAACTGACAATCATTTAGCTTCATTAAGCTGCGTATTGCTGCAGAGTATCACTTTGCTGGATGAACTAACATTTTCAAACATTGTAGAACGTGACACATTCCAGGAATAACGTGAAAAGTATTTTTTATTCGCTCCAAAGAAATACAACCACAAAAAAAACTGTGCGTACACTTCGCGCCCAATAGCGCATTATATTTATGCAACTAATGAAGCTGACCGGTGGAAGAATAGTTTGATAATCAGTTCCACACTCATTCACCTAAACTACCAAAACACACAGAACAGCAATTTTCTTCATCTTCTTACATGGAATGTAATAGTGAGTACCTTGAAATTATGTCACGCGAATTTAACGCGTTTCTGACAGCGCATCATAATTTGTGTTCAGAAAAATTGTTTACGATATAGAGTACTTTGTACTTTACTACGGGAGGGCATTAAGCCGTCCCTATTGGTCGTGTCACCAGGACTAAAGAATGCATTATTATAACCCGCTTGACACGGTGCATGTGAACACCATGTGTGAAGCTATTGCTCCGGAGTCGTATAAAAAATTCAAGGAGATATGATGTATCTTGACTTACCTTCTTGTTATGGGACCCCATGTCGTCTGGAAAAGCCCTGGTTAATGGTAATATCGCTCGGTACGTTTGCCTTTTAACGATTCACCTAGCTGTTGAGCTGTACACGTTCAGACAAGCCACCACTCGAATTTGACAATTGCTGAACGCGAGAGTTTTTCAGGTGAAGCTGGCTCCCGTATTGACCTTTTTTTTTTTAATGCGACAAAGGCTTCCCTTTATTGCATATTATTTTTGCGTGTATGTTAGGCTAGTGCTGTGTATGAACTGAAGTAGTGTTTTGTGGAATGTGTTGTCAAGTATCCAGTGGTTGTAACTCTTTGTGTCGGTGTAGCAAAGGCCGGCTTGAAGCAGGTGAGGAGAGCGTTCTGGCTGTAACCCTTGGCATGTCCATATGAGGTAGTATGCATCTGCTTGCATCTCTGGAGTCGTACAATATGGACACGTATCACCAACTGCAAACGCAACCAGTTCCATGATGATATAAAGAATGGTGTAAAGACCACTCCTGCCCGAAGCCTCCGAAACACAACTTCCTCTGCCCTAGTAAGGTGAGAGGGGGGGGGGGAATAGCAGACGCATGGTGGAATGAGCGCACGTGTATCCTGCCAGAGAACATTTTTACGGCTACGGAGTGATTTTAGAGGCTGATGTGGAAGGGGAATGGCTGGAATATCTATGTCTGGAGGGCAGTGCTCCTGCAGGTCAGCAGCAATGTTGTGTGGGTTCGCAGCATGGCCTTGAATCCAATGACTTTTACGCAAATGGTTATATTATGGTTCATCTTATGAATTGCCTCGCAGATATCTATCACATTGTGAACTTTCTTGGGCTGCTTAATACCTCCTGAGGAATCAGTAAATACGTCAATCTGCTTAATTGTAGGCAGCTTAGAGGTGGCATCCTGGATTGCGTCATGTAAGGCTGGAAGTTCCATCACAAGACGAGTGGCTTCCGTAGATAGATAACGCTGGTGGCCACTGACAAAAGTATGCGTAGTACTCAGGAACTATGTCCTTCCGCTGTCTTCTAAGATAACAGCGTCTGTATATAGGTTTTAGGTATTAGCGCATGGGGCTTCGATGATGCAGTGTTCGTCAATTGTACCTAATGTATCGGTGTGCCGTAACTCTGTTGTCTTATCAGATGTGATGGTTGTGCATTCCCAGGTAGGCATAGACTCGGGCTGGTTGTCAATGCGAGATGATGATGATGAAAAACATTTATTATAAAAGAGAGAGGTACGGGGCCAAAGCATGACCCCGCTACATGGTCGGCGTCCTTAGTCCGGGACACCGCATGACGAGGCCCCTACTCGCGCCCGTCTCACCAGAGCCCGTTGAGACTCTAGTGATGAGCAGTTGAGGAGGGCAGTCTCCCATGCCTCTCGGGAAGGGGTAGGGGAAGGGGGTAGGTGGGGATTTTTCGGACATGCCCATACCATGTGGAAGATATCACACGTCTCCCCACAGTGTGGGCACCGCCCATCTGTGTTCGCATCGAAATGTTTTAGGATTGCAGGACAGAGTAGAGTACCTGTCTGCAGGCGCCTTAGAATTCGCTCTTCCGCCTTACTCAGCCCCTTTGCAGGAGCCGGGTAAAGGCGGTGAGTGTCGCGATAATAGGTTAGAATTTCTTTGAACCGCAGCAGCGGTGTATTGGCCTCCGAGTCATAAGAGCCAAGGTGAGGAGCCCGGTGGGTAAGCGCTCGGGCGGCCGCGTCAGCAGCCTCATTACCTCGTAAGCCCTGATGGCCAGGAGCCCATACGATGCGTTTCGGGGCTGGATCAGTGAGAGCCCGTTTTAGAATCAATGCGAGAGCCGCGTTGAAAGTGAGCATGCAACGCAGGAACAACGGGCACAAGTTGCCTTTTGATTGCACGAGCTCCTCACTTTGCGAAATCAGCTCTGCGATTTTGTTAAGGTAGACATGCTCCTTTAAAGATGGTATGAGAGTGATGATAGGTAACGCTGTTATTGCGCGCATAGCATCACGGTCAATAGTCTCCAACTGTTCCAGTGTTAACTTTTGAAATTGTGCCTGGTATAGAATTTGTGGTTTCAAAACTGTGCGGATGAGCTGTCGAGCTACATGTGTACGAGCTCCACCTGCTTTCGATGCAATGCGGCGAATCAAATGAAGTGTGTTTGTGGAACTCTGACCTTGCGAAGCCAGTGCACTCCTTGCCGGACTGGTCAGTATCAAAACCTAGTATGCGGACCTCCGAAGCCTCAGGAATGGTCACTGCACCTAGTGTAATTGCAAAGGGGCACTGCTTAAATTTTCTGCGTCCTGCTTTGTTAGCCACCTAAAGATAGCCCAATTTTTGGGTGGAAATGTCTAATCCTGCGTTCCGAGTGTAGTTCTGAAGAACATCAAGGGATTTCTGAAGCTGTTGTGCTTGTTTTGGAACGTCTTTATGCACAGACCACAAAGATACATCATCAGCGTATATGAAACTTTACGTCTGGAATTCGGTGTAGTTGCCAAGCTAAAGGTATTATAGCAATGTCGAACAGAAGAGGAGCCAAAACGAATCCTTGCGGGACACCTGTGTTGGACATAAAGCAACTTTCAGACTTTCCGTCTACTCTTATCGCAAATGTGCGGTTGTGAAGAAAAGAGTAATCAAATTTTACTACCCGAGGTGGAAGTTCGAGCTTGATGAGGTTGGATATAGTGACGTCATGGTTTATGTATGTTGTCTAAGCTTTCGTTGCATCCGTTGCTACTTCAGTGCGTACTGCTTGGCTGTGTGGAGAAACTTGTAAAAAGTCATCCGACAAGATAGAAAGACCGTCTTCAGTCCCTAAATGAGAACAGAACATGATTTGAGCCGGATGGTACTTGTGTCGTTCAAGCCACCAGGAAACGCGTGTGGCCAGCATATTTTCGGCAAGCTTCCAGACAGTTGCAGTCAATGAAATTGGGCGTAAGGATTGAAGGTTGTTTGGATACTTTCCGGGTTTTGGAATCGGGACGACAATGAAGTATTTCTAATCAGATGGGATCTCCCCAGTCTCCCATACTTTATAATAGCCTGCAGAAGTGCATCAAGAACGCATTGACTTAGGAGCATGATATTTCGGTACGAAAGATAGATGTAACAGCAGAGAGCAGCGCTTTGCGATACGTTGCAAGACACTGGAAGTTGTGAAGGAGTACCTCTACTTAGGACAGATAATAACTACCATTACGAACCATGTGTATCCTTAATAGACGGAAAGAGAACGGAGTGGGTCATGGAACAAACTGGTGTTAAATATATCATAGTTCAAATCAAAAAGAAGAAATGGACATGGGTCGGACATGTAGCGCGTAGGTAGGATAACCGCTGGTCATTAAGGGTGACTGACTAGTCTCCAAGGGAAGGTAAACGCGTCAGATGGAGCAGGAAATTTGGGGGGGGGGGTGGAGTGAAGATTAGATTAATTAGTTGACAGGTATGTTGTGACTGCAGAAAGCATTGGGTAAATATCAGCTTCCAGCAATAAGCCGGCAATCAAGACTGGCATCATCAGCCCATCGGCCAGCCGCTCCACCTTCTTGCTCATATGCTGAACTATTTTTTACAGCGAAAGCTGATTTGAGATCTCAACAGCTCTTTATGACACAATATTTGTCTGCTACCACCGCCAGTTTCCGAAAACGATATCACTCGAACGATGAGAGAGAGAGATGTTTAGAAAATACTGGTGAACGATTTAGAGTACTTGGTATTCTAGTATGGAGAGCACTAGGCCGTTTCGTGGACGATGGAACCTAACGAGGTACTCGACTTGTTTAGAAAAAGTTTATTTACAGCATGTACAGAACACAAAGGCTTCATACCATTCCAGTAACAGGGCACATACACTTCGGCACATCTATATTTCACGACTAACATCACTACGTTACAGTGAAGACATTTGCTCTAATATACATGATTTTGTTGGCATACATGTACACAAAAATTCAATGTGATATCACGATACAAGGGTATAACGATACAATAGATCCAAATGAAACACAATTTGTAACAAATGAAATCATATATAACAACTCAACGGGCGCTGCTTAGCCCCAAGTCGGTCGAAAAATGAGTTGTATCCTTTCGTGTTCCACCTTGACGAAAGGGCACGACCAATGCCGCAGAAACTCTTGCTCCCCGAGGAAGAAAAGCTCTTCGGAGAGGAACGCGAGGATCTCTCGTCTCATTCTCCCCAGTATCGGCCACAAGGCACGCCGGCGGCAATTGGCAGCTACGGCCTCACATCGGTTTCTCCAAGGGCTGAACAGCCCCACAACTATTAAGAGAGCGGAGAAGCGGCTACGCGGAAATCGGCCGTTGGACACGAAAGTTCGCACACCCTGTCCTCGAAAACCAGCATTAACCGCACGCCAAAAAAGGCGGGAAACCACACATTCAAACGTCGCATGTCGATTGGTCTCTACCATGACGCAGTTGGCGCAAGTGGAAGTGCGAACTACCTGCCATCGCTGCAACCGATCTCGCGTGGGGAGCAAGCCCCAGCCCAACCTCCAGACAAAGTCTCTGAGATGCCCTGGCAATACTGCGGCAGTTATTGGTTTCCAAGCGCGGTTCAATACAGATGGACGATGCTGGGGCACCAAGGGCCGTAGAAGGGCGGCCATTGTGTCCACCACTTTAGAATCGACCACCTCTATCTCTGGGCGCGTAGCTTCCAAACGTCGGTGAGATGCCAGAAGGGCTCGATACAAAGATGGTAATTCAGTTGATTGGGGACCTTTGTTTATTTGGCTATCCGGCAAGAAGACACGTAGTGATGGCCCCAGATGGTAGCGAGCCAGTGTCTGAGCGGGCATGTCATCATTGCTTAGTATTCGCAATAGAGTGCGGAGGCACAATGTAGAAGCCGCGACGGAAACGTCAGGGAATGCAAAATCGCCTTGATCTCGCGGTTGAGCTAACGCTGGACGCGATAACAATTCTGTGCCACCAGGCCAAAAAAATGAACTGATGCAGCTTCGCACTTTCCTGCAGACGTGGAGCGGTGGTTTAACAGAATGGCAAAGGTACCAAAATTTTCCTAGGTACACCGTTTGAGTTAAGTATCGGCGTTCCAAGAGGGGGAATTCGAAGTGCCTGGCTGCTTTGATATCATTTAGAAGAGTTTGTACAACGGATGACCAGATGCTATCTTGTATACCAAATACAGTGAAAGTAACTCCGAGTATTGAAATCTCAGGAGACCACTGTAAAGGCGACGTGATGTTGATACGACCGCTGGGGTTGCCAATGAAAAAATACTGGCTTTTAGAAAAGTTTAACCTTGCACCGGAGATAATACCGAAATCATGAAATGTATCAAGAGCATGCTGCAGCGACTGTTCATTATGTACATATAGAGTGATATCATCTGCATATGCAGCGACTTTTACTTGAGTGTTACCGGGTAGAGGTAAGCCACGAATCTGAGAGACAAAACGTGTATTAGGTGGCCATTGAGCGAACGTGGGAGGGTTTCTTATCAAAAGAAACCTCTGGCCTTGACTGCCTGCTAAGCCCACGCTACGAGTTGGCGCTGGTCGACCAGGTGAGAATAACAAAAAAGTATTCAGGGCAGAATGGGATTCGAACAGGAGCCCTTTGCGTGGAAGACAAGTGGTTCTCATTTAGCTATATCCGCGCATAAATAATATGTAAGATTTTGCTGTATTTTGGGATATAAGTTTTTCAATAGCGTGGCAGCAGATGGAAGAACTTTATTATTGTCACGCAGATTATCGGCCCGAGCTCAGGTCTCTCATGTCGGGACGTCAAGGCTTTGCTTCTCCGCTGTGTCAAAGGCCTGCTGGAATGACCCGAGGAGGTGGGGCAGCAAGGAGCTGCACTTGCTTGCAAGGAGCTGCATAGCGATTTCGCACCTCACCGACAGTTGAGCTAACAGAGTTTACAACGGGCTCTAGAAAGGCTACCTTTCCGACTTTCGCTGTGACAGGGCAGCGCGTTTAGTGCAAGCACGGTTGCCATTGGTAGCTACTCTACGCCGAATTAGGCCAAATTTGCTGCTTTTTTTAACCATTTAGCGATGACAATTTTCAGTAGGCGCCATGGCTTTTTGTTTGCTGCTTTTAAATTTCCGCTTTTATTTATTCAAAATGGTTTATTTATTCATCGGTAACAGAGACGGTTCATAATACCACCCCTATTTTACCTGGCTCCAAATTTGGCGATAATAATAAATGACGCGGCTACTTTGGCTACATTTTGGTTTGAGTTCTGGCGCCTTCTCAATTCCACCGAACGGAGACCCTGAGGGAATGTCTGACAATTTTAGTCGCCATGCTATAGTCACACTTCAGGCCTCAGGGCAGTGCCTCTTCATTCTTCGCATACGTTGCTTAAGACTATATTCATTAAGCCAGTAGTGTGCGGCAAAACCACGTTGCCTTAAGTGGGATGTTAATCAACTGAATACGTAAAGCTTCCTATAATTAGGTGAAGTAGCTGCCGTCTACCACAAGATCTCTCTTCCCACCTTCGGAGATAAATTTTGTCCTGAAACCATCATCTGAACATTCAAGGATTGACGCTCGTGGTTTTAAACATTCAACTACGTATACTGCAGCCTTCTAGGGTGATATAGCATGCGATTAAGTTACCAGAGATCCGGTGGCCTGTCAGTGTGGGGCACTTTTTATAGTGAGCTTTAAAGAGCTGGTCGAGTTTCTCGCAGCCAGAAGGAAGCGGTTCATTGCGTCTGCGGTGTGGCCCTATACATGCATTCCCTGACCAGAACTACAAGTCACTCGCATTCGCAGTGTCGGCTTGCGCGCCGATTCGGCGCCTATTCTCGCACACCACCATTCACTCATCGATCCGCCTGCTACGGTCGAAGCGGTTGCGATATGCGTGATACATGCGGCATGATTAAGTGGTGCATAGTCACCTTACTTCGTAGCACTAATTCAGATTTTCTAATGCTGAGTAGCATGCCAGAAAAGGGATTCTGGCCTACTTCTCAGCGTTTTCTGCCTCAATAAGAATTTCTCAGCAACCTTGTTGGCTTTGTTGGTGTAACATGTTCATAAAGTTAGCGTGTAGTGCCTGACCTGTGTCTTCTTCAATTCAGTGCCAATCTTCACTTTAAGACACACTTCTCATTCTTTCTCTAGATTTTGTGGCCACACGTTTCGAGTAAAACATCAATCGATGATTTTTTAGCACGAAGTCTTCAAGTCTCCCGTTGAAGGGCCCCTTGCGCTAAACATTGGAGGCGAATGAAGCTATAGAAAACATACAAGGTATTTATGGGAATAATGAAACCATAATGTGACGTCATTGATCATTGTGAAGCTTGTGGGGACAACCAAGTGACGGGTGATTGAAGAAAATCATCCTGTGGTCACTTTCTTTTTCCGTGTCTTTTTCGAGCGTTATAATTTTCATCGTGTATAGCCAACAACAAGCCGCTCTTCACGTTCTTTCAAGTCATCAAGCAAACTCTTAGTGAAGTCACAGGTCGTATAAATTTGTGACGTCACGCGATGATGACATCACGCAGCATAGATGCTTGCTCAATGAGGCGCCGTTCGCAGTGGCCGTGCCGCAACCCTATAGAGATGCGGAAAGCTTGAAACAGGGAAGAAAAACGCAATCGACTGAGTACAATCGATGGCGTTCAACCGACTGAGTAGCTCGTTGAGTCTATTGCAAAACTAGGGTTTCTAACCGTATAACTTAAAGGGACCCTAAGGAAAAAGTACGAATCGGTTTCAATTGACAAACTGCCCTCGAGGAACTTTAGTGACATATGCTTCACTATCGTAAGTCCCTGCTGAGTTGAGAAAATTAAGCTTAAATTATCACTTTTAAGATGCGCCGCAATCTAGGCGCATGACTTCAAACTTTTTCTAAATGTATGTTTTTTTATTTTAATTTTGCGGACAAATGGCTCACTGAAATTTCCTATAACTTCGCATCCTAGGTGCATAGCAGCTACAGGTGAAAATTTATATCATTCTTATTTATTAGAAGCTACGGGAAACCCATGAGACACCTTCAAAGTGTATGACGTTATGGTGTTTGATGCCGGAATGTCAAGCTGGCTTTACCATACGCGTTTTCTTATTGCGCATTTTTTCGTTCATCAAGCCGCCTGTCGGGGTAAGGCCGCGTTCACACTGAACATTCCGGCCGCCGAAAGTTCTCCGAATCCGGTTCGGCGGTGCCGGGATCCGCCGAAAGGGCCCTCTCCGCGCCAATCGCTCTCGGACCGATTTTTGCGGCGTCTGCCACCGAATCGGGGGGAGGGCGCTGCGAGCGCTCGATGGTGACGGACGCACTCCACATCGCCTCCGTAGATTTTATGCTATTTCTGCGGACATCCACCTTGGTACCCCTGAAACTTGGATTTATCGTCACCGCCAAGTTCTCCGCTTCGCCTAGACAACACCCTCGTCCAGGTGGGTCCAGTTTTGACAACTTGAGGGACGTCCTTCACTCCCGGCTACAACGCCGCCTCGCTAAGGGCTCTACGCCCGGCGATGGCGGCCGCTAACGTGGTTACGGGCTATGATCCTACCTCAAGCCAAATGCTGTCTATGGAGATTTCATCCTCCGAAAACACCATGCCATCAGAAGATGAATACCTCGACGACATGGTGAGACTGTGGCAACGCAAGCAAGCGAAATCGAAGCCTGCGTCTCAACAACAACGAGACGCCACAGCTGGCCGCCATTCCCCAGCCTTGCAAGGAACGCCGGCGCTCCATCCCTCCGGTGGTGTGCCTACCTCTGCTCCGTCCTCGCAGCCAGTGAAGCAACGCAAGTGGCGTCCGCGTCAGACTCCTCGCCTCTCTCGCGACGACTACATCGTAGTAGTTAAACCTCGCGTTCCCTGCGAGCTACGCACATTTGTCCCGGCCGATCGCGCGGGCGACGCCATCCGCAGCTACCTCGGCGACCGGACTACCACGCAAATTCAAGTGTGGCCAATCTGGGAACAGAACATCTTGGTCTGTAGCACCACCATTTTGCCTATGGCACAGCGACTCCTCGGGGACTTCCAGCTGCAAGTGGGGGATCAGCAGCTGCCCGTTCGAGGCCACGCCAAGGCACCAGGGGATACATGCAGGGGCGTCATCAACGTAAACCCTGCTGAAAGCCCGGAAAAGATAAAGTCTGAACTGTATTGGCCTCGAGGTACTATCCTTGCGGTCCGCAAACTCGGAGATTCCGCGGCGGCGGTAGTGACTTTCGAGGGCACGAAGTTACCCCGCTTCCTCTTCTACCACTGCGTGGCGACGTACATCCGCGCCTACAAGAAAACGATCCCGGTTTGCACCAAGTGCGGTACCATCGGCCATCGACCACCTCAGTGTCCTCACCCCGCTCCAACGCAGTGTGCCAAATGTGGAACCCCCGCACCTGCAGGTCTCAATGCCCACGACTGCCACCCCAAGTGCCTCCTCTGCCACGGCGCCCATGAGACTGGGACCAGTGGCTGCACGGCAAAATATCGAAAATATCGGAAACGCAAGCAGCCCTCAACATCTGCTCGAGGGACCACCTCATGTTCGTCACAGCCAGACAGCGGCACCAACCTGCATCAGTCGGCTCCACCACTCCACGCCAACACTCAGGCATTCCCACCGCTCGAAGCACCAGCGGTGGTACCTCAGGTGAGCAGTTGGGCAGGGAAAGCTGCTTCTAAGCCTCTCTCACCCCCTTCTGTCGATCCTCCTTCTCCCGAACTTGCGGCCCTTCGCCAGCAAGTTGCGGCACTTCAAAAGCAAAATTCTCTTTTAACTAAACAACTCGAACTCTTAAATAAGCGACTTCTACCCCAACAACAGTGCACTGCAAGGCCATCCGGTATTGCCTCCTCTGTCCAGGCGGCTACGCCAGCTACGTCCAAGCTTAGTCCTAGCGCTAAGCCCACTCCCATTAAACCGCCGGTTCAAGCAACCATTTGTACTCCAGCACTCGGAACCGGTGCCACATCTACTCCAGAAGCTCTTGAGGCTCCTGGGGCACCTCAGGTTATCTTGCCCGCTAACCAAACTCTCCCTAGCGAAGAGCGCACCCCGCGCGTAGAGGAACGCCTCACGCGCGTCGAAGCTTCGATTAATCACCTCCTCACCAGCTTCTCGGTCCAACGCATAGTAGTAGAGGTTACCCAGGCTATTCAAGCCTGGGCAATCACCCAGTTTCAACCCAAGGCATCGCGTTCCCGCTCCTGCTCGGTGAGCAGTGAGGGTACAGCTCCACGGCGTCGTCGTAAGGTGGCTACCACCACCCCGCCGTCGGACAATCCGGCTTCCGTGCCCCTCCCTGCCTCTGAGGAATCCGAGCGGGACATGGAGGACCAAATATAAAACCTAAGACAGTCACGATGGCTACCAATCGTACGTCCCGTTCAAACATTGCGTCTAAATTCGAGATCATACAGTGGAACCCTGGAGGCTTCGGGAACAGGCGAAAGCGTTCACATCTTTCCCTTTTCCTCAGCTCACTTGGCTCTCAGCCGGCCGTCTTGGCGCTCCAAGAATCTGGCCCTGCTCCATCCCTTTCTGGATACTGCTCCTATGTAGGCGGCACCACCACATGCCTCCTCGTGCATAAAGCTTACACGGCGGTACAGATTGACCTCGATCTGGATCTTCCTTACGACTACTGCATGATATCAGTGCTGTCTCAGCGGAGGGGCCAACCATCAATACATATATTAAACGTGTACTGTCCCCCTCGCCTTGCAAGGGCTTCGTTTGCGCATCTCTTCCACCGGGCGCTGCGTATAGCGGCCCGACAACCACTGGTGATTGTCGGGGACTTTAATGCCCCCAGCCCTCACTGGGGTTACCACTACGAGAAGGCCCGGGGCAGAGAGCTCAAGGAGCTCATTTCCTCGCTGAGCCTGACGCTTCTTACCGATCCGGCACAACCCACACGTTCCGGCAACTCGGTCACGCGAGACACATGCCCCGACCTCTCCCTCACCCGTCACATCCGCGATGCTACATGGGAGAATTTAGGCGAAACCCTAGGCAGCGATCACTTTTTACTCCGCATTTCGTTCACACCGCGGCAGAAAATGCGCCAACACTGGGGCCAAGCCCGTCTCACCGATTGGACTCGGTTCAGAATGCAACCATTCCCCGCCGGCGTCTCCTCGACCGAATATGCAGCGTGGGCATCATACGCTCTTCATATGAAACAAGCGAACACTCGCACCCTTGCAACCTCTAATTTGACTCCTGCAATCGATCCACACCTCCTACATCTTTGGCACGCTCGCCGCGGGCTCATAAGGCGCTGGAAACGCAACAAACTTAATCGGAAACTTCGCGCTCGCATTGAGGCGCTCACTGCAGAGGCGGCCGCATACTCCGCACAACTTTCCGATGCTAACTGGGCAGACACCTGTTCGAAGGCTGCAAAGCAGATGAGCTCTAAGAGTGCGTGGCGACTCTTTAGAAGCCTTCTCGATCCCTCCACCACCAGGGGAGAAACGCAACGCCAGCTCCACCGTGTTCTGCATGCCTTTCAGGGCACTACGGATGAACTCGCGCGAGAACTTTGTGACCGCTACATCTGCCGCACAATTGATCCCGCAGGCCCAGCATATACGTATTCCGGCGCCCCGAACACCGACCTCGACGCCCCATACACACTTTCTGATTTACGATTTGCACTCACGAAAATGCGACGGGGCACGGCCCCTGGACGCGACGGAATCACAGTATCGCTCCTGGCAAATCTTCCCGACCAAGCACACCTCTCGCTACTCCACCTTATCAATTCGATATGGGACGGTTCTCCGCTTCCAACGGAATGGACCACATCGGTCGTGACATTCATTCCCAAATCGGCAAAGTCCATTAGTATTGAGGCACTGAGACCCATCTCACTTACGTCTTGCGCAGGCAAACTCATGGAAACCATGGTTCGCGAACGCCTTTCCGCCTACTTGGAGGCCAGGAGGACCTTTGCCGACACGATGTTTGGCTTTCGCCCACATCTGTCGGCGCAGGACGTCCTGCTCCAGCTTCAACACGATATCATAGAGCCGACTACTATGCGCCATAACCATAAAGCCGTGCTCGCTCTCGATCTCCGCGGGGCGTTCGACAACGTCAAACACAGCACTATACTCACTAACCTGTCTACCACAAACTGCGGGCAGAAGACTTTCAACTACATTCGCGCGTTTCTATCACATCGCACCGCCTTCATTCGCCTTAATTCTACCGAACACGACCCTTACTTATTAGGCACGCGGGGTACACCTCAAGGGGCAGTCCTGTCTCCTCTGCTTTTTAACCTGGCGATGATGAACCTCCCCTCTCTTCTAAGCGAGGTCGAGGGAATACAACACGCACTATATGCGGACGATATCACAATCTGGACCAACACCGGCTCCTTAGCGCAAATCGAAGAACGCCTGCAAAAGGCTGCCCTTCTGGTGGACACCTACGCAGGTTCATGCGGCCTGGAGTGCTCTCCAGCTAAATCGGCTCTTCTTTCAGTCTCTCCGCTACCGCCGCCTCAAATTTTTCTTCCGTCCGGGCCCGTCCCGTCAGTGCAAAATATTCGGGTTCTTGGCCTTCACCTCACATCGTCCTTGGATCCAAAGGGCACAATAGCAGGCCTCAGGCGCACCAGCGAACAGGTGAGCCGCATGATACGGCGAGTGTCTACCAAGCGCGGCGGCCTCCGCGGGTCTCAGTCCCTCCGATTGGCCCACGCGTTTGTGACCAGTCGCGTCCTCTACGCCTTGCCTTACCTTCGCCTGCGTCGTAGACACGAGCACCAGCTGGACGTCCTTCTTCGTTCAGTATACAAACGCGCTCTGGACCTACCTATTGCAACTTCCAACAGCCGATTCACGGCTCTGGGGGTACACAACACCTTTGCAGAGATGCGCCAAGCTCATCGCGTTAACCAAATCAATCGACTGTCGCAGACGCCTTCAGGGCGCCGTCTTCTACACAGACTTGGCCTTAACCCGATATCTGACCAAGACCCTCTGGAGCCGGTACCAGAGCTCTGGCGTCAAAAGCTATGGGTGGAACCTCTACCCCGTAATATGAACCCCGACCTCCATCCTGGCCGTAGACTAGCACGCGCCGCGGCCCTTCATACGCGACACTCCGATCGTCCTGGTGTATTCTACGTGGACGTCTCGGGTCCCTCCCCCTCGGGTCACTTCACGGCTGCCGTGATTACAGAGGGCAAACACGTAGATGGCCTCTCCTTTCGAGCAGACACAGTAACGCACGCTGAAGAGGTTGCCATAGCTTTGGCCGCCTCTCACCCTGCCTCACGCACCATCCTGACGGACTCGCGCTCGGCCTGTTCTCAGTACCTTCAGGGTTCCATTGCTCCGCTGGCGGCTAGCCTACTACAGGCAGCCTCTTGGCGCTTTAACCCTCATCCCATTCGTATAGTGTGGACCCCAGGCCACTCGGGCCTGCCCGGCAACGAGGCGGCAAATGCCGCTGCCCGCGCTTCTCCTGTCCGGGCCGTTGCCCCTCCATGTCCCGAGACGGAATCTGGCAATACCAACCTGACGCGCTTTCGCGAAATTTTGGCTTATTACCGGGCTTCGCGCCGCCTCTACCCGGACCCCGCACGCGGTTTGGAGAAAGCGGACGAACGACTGCTACGCCGCCTGCAGACGAACACCTTTATCAGTCCGGCGGTCGCCAGGCACTTTTTGCCGGAAATCAATGGCACCTGCTCGACCTGTCATGTGCTCGCCGACACATATCACGTCGTAGCATCGTGCCCAGTTAATCCCGTCCCTTTCTCATCCCCTTTTCCTATCCCAACTAGAGAGGCTTGGGAGGAGCACCTGCTCGGCTGCTCTACCTTGGCTGCACAACGCTCCTTGGTGGAGCGCGCAAGGGCAGCTTCCAGCTCCACTGGCGTCCCGGAATAGGGTCTTGCCACTCTAGCACGCCGATGGGCCACGTCGGCACTCTCTAGTAAACTTTTTCTGAAATAAATGTTTTTTACCACCACCACCACCACCGAATCGGTCACAGTGGACCAATAAGAGCGCTAGTCAAGGAATTTCGAAAAATGGTGGCCAAGCCCTACTCACTTGTTATGCCGCAATGCACGTAACTGAATGTTGAAACCAACGGGAGTTTAACCAACTCTGTGCCTACTTCGCCTCCGTATTTCGTGAAAGAGGTGACCGAGCTTGCTGTTGGCGTGACCGAGCTTGTTGCGGTATTGCAGAGCAAAACGAACCCACCAACGCCGCTGGCGTCGGTGGTTTTTCTGCTCTTCGTTCATTACAAGACAGCCACTTCCCAGCAAAGTAAGCAGTACTGTCTTTACTTGCTTCTTGCGTACGAGAATCGTAGAAGTATACACCACCGGATAGCGTAGTGGCGTTTGCGAGCCGCGACAACAACCGGGTGACAGCGCATCCATCCCGCGTTCGCCCCGTAGTAGAGGGCATATTCGGCGGCGCGGGGCGCGTCCAGTGCGAACGACGCTGCGTTTCGGCGGCAGGGGAATTTCGGTCGCTGTAGAAAGCGGATGTTTCAGTGTGAACTAGGCATAAGAGTGGTGTTTTCGGGATGGTGAAATTGAACTTCACTAGCCTAATAGGCGAAAAATAATTTCGCTCTTTGTGTTCTTTCACTGCATTGCCAAGTGTACAGCAAGCTTTAACCCTGGAGAGTTGCGTATTATGACATGTTCCCGAACGTTTTCTTAATGATAATTTCTTTTACTGGAGATTGCCGCCTATTGCATATTCTCTAATGTTTTATTATCGATATCTTATAGCAGTGACCAAACTTAGGTATGGGGCATGACCGGTGCGTCCTTCCTTCGCTATGCGCCTGTTGTCAAAACTTCTAGGTTGTTACAAAAGCTGCCACATAGAGTTATATAACTTTGTCCTAGTGGTTTCTGCTAATGTGCACTTCAATTTATACGCAGTATTCGCTTAGAGAGTGAGAGAATATCAAAAAAGTAGAGAGGTTTACTAGACTCAAGTCCGCTTTGCTACCCTACACGTGGGGAGACGAAAAAAAAGGGGTAACAGAGAGGGCGAGGAGGAGATACGCATTGCACATTACGCACACACCACTCACACAGCATTCGCTGAAGAGACGAGTAAACTGCTGCTCTTAAAACAAATTCAAATGTAGCGTGAAAGTTCCCGCTTTGAAAAGTAGGCTATTGAGACATTGTGGTCGTTATTATTCAAAATTAAATGTGTGTTCAAAAAAGTGGTTAACGATTTAGAGTACTTAGTACTTTACTATGAGAGAGCTGAAAGCCTTTCCGTACTGTTCTGTTTCCAATCATCATAAGGTGATGAAATCTAATGTGTTTAGAAAAAGTTTTCAATGATTTCGAATACTTCATACTTAACTATGGGAGAGCAGTGAGGCGTCCCTGCTATACCAAGGTGGCGAGTAAGCCGCACGAAATTAAACAAATGCTGTATTTAGGAAAACTTTTAAACAATTTAGAGTATTTGGCACTATACTAAGGGAGAGCACTATGCGGTCCCGTGGACCTCTGATACACAAAGGACGATTGCTACCTGACGCCGCACAACAGTAATCATGTCGCACTAAACGAATATTCGGGCGTGTAAGAGTAAAGATGGCAAATTAGCACTGAGAAGAGGTCTGGTGCTGTACTTTAGGTTAGGCTATTTAATTGCCACTGCCTACTAATGTCTTCTCTAAGCTTTAGTGATTTCGCAAAACGTCACATTTCACCTGTGTTCTTAAGTAGTTTTTTTTTCCTGGTGGTGTTCAGGCTTCCTGCCTGCCTTACAAAAAACGCCAGGTATGCGTGGATGGCACCGCATAGTCACAGCCAAAGTTGATTTGACAGGTGTGACAATTTTGAGCTGACAAGCGCATTGCGTAGACGAGGCGTTCATGATCACATCTGCCAAAATTCGCAATGCTACGCACCGCGGACACGGGTCGAATTTGAAGATGAACGCTGCTCCCCCTCCTCTCTGCCGGCGCACGCCTCGAGAATGACGGCATGACGTGGGCGTATGAATGGCCCTACGTACACGGCAATGCAGTGATGTTGGTCCTCTACATAGACGACTCTGCTCTGACGTTGTCAACAGTATACCACGTGACATGGCAAAAATTATTTAACACAACATGCGTAGTTTATGTATTTGTTGCTTGAAGGGATTAATAAATTTCTAGATAAATAATGAGACGCAATAAGAGAATGTGACCATTCTTTTTTCGTCATTTTCTCTCCGTGAATTGCAAGGAGATGTGGGGCTAATGTGCCAGCGTTTCGCTTGCATTCGTGTCCCCGCGGACAGCTCATTGAGCAGACGACCGCCGTGGAACGCTTCTACGCGTTCGCGCACTTATTGTACTCATCTACTCTACCACGTCTAAGCCAGCATTTCCAAACCATTCCGCAGAAACAGGCAGAAGACCACAAAATAACGCTGGTCAACAAAGCAACGCTACTCGCGTGCTCGGGGGTTGGACTTGTTTGGGCACCTCATGCGTACGTCACCTCAAGGTCGGATGCTGGAAAGGGTGGGAAGAGATTTGGCTTTCGAATGCTACGTGGAGGAGCGGCAAGGGTGTCGAGCCAGCGCCTCCTAGAAAAACCTGTTCTAGGTGGCTTTGGTCGAGCTCGCCTCCTCTCATCCTCGTTTCGCGCCGCTTTGAAAAACCTGTTTTCTCCGCTCGTGATGAACCGATTCGAAAAATTTGTGTGGCAAAATGTTTCTTATCGGACACCCAACAACTTCCACTGTCTAACCGAAATTCGTTATGGGGCCTGGCGAGTTGCCCTTTAGGGGCATTTTCTAAACACTCATTGGGTAACCGCTGCAAACACAATTGTTGGGTATCCACTATGGCAATAATAAGGATAATTTCTGGGCAGAAAGCTGGCATTTGCTATGCTATTTTTTACCATTCTTATGATAAGCGGGGTATCTGCTAAACACTGGCAAGAAATTTTGAGCCAATTGTTCATGCAGTGGCTGAGGACGATGAGAAATTATGCCTGAAGTAGGTGTGTGCCACAGTTAACAGGTGATCAAGAACAAACGTTTGTAATGGGTTGAGGCATTGGACGACCGACTCATTACGCTAGTCGCATTGTGTAACGCCTCGTTGTTCTTTTGCTGTTCTAAAACAATCCTTTTTTCATGATAACGTGATTCCTTTCTCGACATCAAGCCTGTCTAAGCCAAGTTTGTGAACAAGGCCCAAGAACCGGCGTGGCTCAGTGGTATAACACTGGGCTGGTACACAGCGGACCCAGGTTCGAGCCCCACTGTGTCCTTGGTACTAAGATTTTAGTGGCGAAGCTCTTTGGGGCGTGGGTCTGTCCATCCTCCGTTGTTGTCGTAAGTAGCCACCGGGATGCGAGATGGGAGACGGCGGTACTTAGAGTGTTCACTATATAGACGCACGGACGGACGGACAGATGGACGGACGCGTGGACGTACGGATGGATGGACGCACGGATGGTCGCGCGGACGGACGGAAGCACGGACGAGCTGACGGACGCTTCGCTTCACTGATCTTCATTCACTCCGTGGATATGGTGTGACTCTTTTTTCTTACTTCGTGCCATAGTGGTTACGGACACCGGCGGCGGCGGACAACTACGGCGCCAAACGTGACCCGAGTTGTGATCTCAAAACAGCTTTCGCTGTAAAAAAAAATGGCGCGTCTCCATGAAATGAACGATAACGAGTGGGCGAAGCTAAGTCCTCAGGACCATAGTGCCTACGTTGAATAAGAGTCATGCTATTCATGAAACATACGTCATTTCATGGAACTTTTTTTATCTTTTCAGGACCCTTTCGTTAACATCATGTATAAAAACACTCAGCTACACGGCATTGGCTCGATCTCAGCCATGGTGGTCGCGTTACGATAGAGGCGAAATGGTAGACGGCCGTACTGGACGATGTCCGTTCACGTCAAAAAAAAAAAAAAACCAGATCGTACAAAGTTTCGGGACTCTCCACTAAGGCGCCTTTCATAATCATAACGTGGTTTTGAAGAGTAAAAGCCCAGATATTGTAATTGTATTATTAATGATATTATTATTGTCGGTAGTAGTATTAGTAGCTGTACTATTAGTAGTAATAATTGTATTATTATTATTATTGTTAACAGCTGTAGTCATAGTAGTAGCAGTATTAGCAGTAGTAGCAGCAGTAGTAGTAGTAGTAGTAGTAGTAAATGACATGGCATTGGTATGCGACAAACCTAAGTGGCAGATGGTAATCGTAATAGGAAAATTGTCAGGTACATGTATGATTTACCCGCCTTGGTTGTAGTGCCCCCGCTGGTGCGTCCTTAACTTTATGTATATTGAAATCGGCATGACATGTTGTAAACGATCGTTTAGAAAAAGTTAAGTGCATCGTGGTGCGTAATAAACAATAGGAAACAGTGTTCATAAATGAAGGACAGTGAGAAACATGCACAAACGAATAACCACGATGTATATAAAACTTGAATACAAAGATGTCCATTTTTACAAGACGGTTGTAACACTTTTTACCAGGGGCTAACACCCACACACACACACCCTTATCACACTATACATTATTTACATGACTACATACATCCAAAGTATGCGTACCTTCACGAGCATGCAAATATATCTATACATAAAATAATATGGCACAGCCTATTCACATAATTGCATAGTGATTTCATGACAGTTTGAAATACAAGAACTCACAAATGCCGGGACATGCACTCACAGAGAAGTACGTGGATACTCATTATATACGTGTGGCAACAACTGTCTGGGGACATGGCTGCAAGAACCAGGCCAGATGAAAAACCAGCCAATGCCGTACAATGACCACCGCCAGAAAAAGACGTGACCACTGCCGTAGAAAATTCCTCTTCTCCAACGAAGAACAATTCATGCTACAGGAAGGACAAAAGTTCCGGGTACAATTGTTCCGAAACCGGATACAGAACATGGCGACGGCAACCCACTCCAACAGCCTCACGTCTGTCAAGCCACAAACAGAGAGCCCCGCGGCAATTAGGAGGCGTATGCAAAGCGACTGCGGCAGCAACGACCAAAAGTGACGAAACGATGAACTCCTAGGCCGCGGATACCTGTGTTCACGGCTCTCCAAGATACGCTTGCAATCAGACATTGCTGTAGCACATGCTGATTCCACTCTGGCAGTGGTCAATAAGCACAAATGGAAGATGGGACCATGCCTTACCTTTTCAGTCTGTCTGGTGTTGGGAATACTGGCCATCGCGGGTGCCACATAAAAGTCGCGGGGACGGCCCTATAGCGCTCCAGGAGACACGTCTCTTTAGAGAAAGTTGATTAAACTATGCACAGCGCGAAAATGCGCGTGACAAATCAGTGTTCAGGGATACATTGCTTTCTTAGAAAAAGTGGTTAACAATTTAGAGTACTGGGTGCTCTACTATGCGAGAGGACACCATTGAGAAACGTGTGTTTCTCTATGAGCACACAGCCGTCCCATGGACCTGACGCTTCCTCACTTTGCTTCGAGCGACACAGCCGGTTAAACAACACCATAGTAATCACATCCTGGTTGAGTTCTAACTCTTCGCGTGATCTCACATTGCGTGGCCACCCGATCTTTCCGAGCGATTTCCATGCCAACGCAAACTGTACATCCGGCTGACGTGGCGACAAACGTACGAGAGTGCATCAGTGTTTTTCGTACCATGTCCCGCAAAGTTCTTTTACTGTGGTATGAAAATATTGAACTTAGTGTCTACACAAATATTCACAAGTTGATATGCATCAACCTTGAAAAATTACGGTTTTACACGTAGCTCACAGCTGCCAGGTGTTTCCAAGTTAACAAACAAATTAGCATTGCAAAAAGACCTGCAGTTAGGCTAAAATTTAGTTACTTTTGTCATTCTTGAAAATATTTTATTTATAGATCACTTCGTGGTAGCTCAGTTGTTTGAGCATCCGGCACGTTATTTGAAGGTCCCAGGTTTGGTGCCCGCCCACGGCAAGTTATCTTTTCGTCTACTTTTCTTTGTTCGCAAGTACAGTGCCACTACTTCTAACAACATCCGCTGTAGTTTCCTTGGCATGATTATCTGTTAGACCTTATAACCATTGTGTCAAACAAATAAAACGAGCAATTAAATGCCCACTCTTTCCTTCATTCAATACAAAGGGGAGTTGAAAAAAATCATTTTTTTGTGTACAGCGAAAACACGAGCAACCACCAACAAAAGACCATGTTTACTTTTTATCATTACTTCCACGGTAACATTCACTAGGTTGAACGCCCATTTCCCGGTGGAAGATAGACGTTACTTTCTGACTTCCTAACCTATGTTTCACTTCGACACACAACGGTTCCAAGTCGTCGAGAAATGCGCTATTAACCAAGGATAAACGCGCTGTTGGTGAACATGTAACCAAAGTGACTATATTTGGTGGGGAAAATGCAAAAAGCCCAATGCAAAAACCGACAGGCAACTAGAAACTGCACGCGACTGGGCAAGAAATAAGCTTAAATCTGCCTATTAAAGGTCAAACTGGCCACTTTGCATAGACAAACGTAATGCGCCTAAAGGGACACTAAAGACAGGAGGAGGGAATGACTTTAATTGAAAACGGCAAGAATGTCAAGCATGGGCTCCCTTCCTGAAGTGGCAGGCATGAGTCCTTGTGGATCCGAAGGTTCTACAGTGCAACAGTGTGCGCATCATTAGTACCGATGCTGGGCGTATTTGAGCAACGCATGACTACAGCTTCCGGAGTTGATGTTTATTAGTCACCATCATCAGCCTGACTGTGCCTACTGCAGGGCAAATGCATCTTTCACGTTCCTTCAATCGAGCCTGTCTCGTGCATTCTGTTACCACGTTGCACCTGAGAACATTTTAATCTCATCGGCCCACCTAGCTTTCTGTCTCCTCTTCGTGCGTTTGTCTTCTATGGGAAATCAGTCAGTTACTCTCGTGCAATGACCAGCGGTTAACCTGATTACTTGCTACGTGTCCAGCCCATATCCCTTTCTTTTTCTTGATTTGAACTATGACATCCTTAACCGCGCTTTGTTCTCTAATTCACTCTGCTGTTTTTTTTTTGTATCTCAAAGTTACTTCTATCATTTTCCATTCCATCGCTAGCTGCGTCATCCTCGCTTAAGTTGTACCCTCTTTTCAAGCCTCCAGGCTTTCGCTCCGTAGATAAATACCGGTAAGGTGCTGTTGTTTCACCTTCTCCTTGAGGTATAGTGGTAGATTTACCACTCGTGATTTGAGAATGGCTGCCGAACGTGCCCCACACCAGCCTTATTCTTCCTGTTATTTCCGTATCAACATTCTGCTCCGTAGTTTCTTCCTGCGCAAAGTATGCACATTCATTTACTGCTTCCAGTAAGCGATGCAGCACTGACATAGAGGTAGAGCATCACCCTCGAATGCAAAAAGTTCATCGTTCGCATTCCTGTTCTGGTCGATTCTCAACCCTTTTTTTTTCAATATCGGCGTGATTATTAAATTTGCTAAAAAGGCCTACCTAAAGAGTGGCCTCACTTGCGAACACAGCCAGTAGTGCACTCTCTCAACAAACCAGGATTGGCCAGCCTGATTCAGTACTTTGCTACCACCTCTCCCATGAATACACCAAAAAAGGAGAGAAAGAAAGAAAGATAAAAAGAAAAGTAATAAAAAAGAAGGAAAGAAAGAACAAAAAGTAAGAACGAAGTGTAGTTGGCTGGGCACACAAAAGCGAAGTTTCGCCTACCACCATTTCAGCCACATGGCCAGAGCACTTTTTTTTGTCCATGTAGTCTTTTAATTTCTGTCAACACATTTCTTGTATGTTCCCTTCAATTATTCTTTTTTGTCTTATCAGCAAGAAAAGAGGCGTCTATATGGGAGTAAGTGAAGAGTGTTCCACAGCAAAATCCAATTACAGATCACGTTCAAAAGTTTGAGTCAATATTGGCCCTTGATCTTTCTTTTCAGTTTTTCGCTCATCTGAAAATTCTTTCGGCTCCGTTTTAACAAATATTTTTTTCAACGGGAGGAGAGCAGAATCCGCTGATGCTTGAAAGGCATCAAAATCTCGAAGTGTGTGTTTTCTGTGATCGCACCCGGATTGTTGTAATTGCCACGGGTGCGTAATTAAGTTCGTTTGGTAGTGCCTGACGATTCAGTTATTTGCATAAGGAGAGCCTGCTGTCTGGCGTTCTGATTGAAGGGGTTCTGGTATTTAACGCTACTGTTAGCAGGTTCGGTATAATTTGCAAAGGGACCTCGTTAGCGACAGGCGAAATACCCAGGTTTTATTTATTACTCCGGTTTTTTTATTATTGTGCTAACAAAACAAAGGCGTAAAAGGAACATAGCTGCACACGCAAAGCGTAGTCGAACTCAATGAGCATAATAATTTCTCAACTTCGAACTTCTACCTTTGCTGCATTTAAAATCACAGCATATCCGTGGAGTGAATGATGATGAGTGAGACGAGGCGTCCGTCTCTGCGTCTGTCTGTGCTTCTGTCCATCCGTCCGTGCGTCCATCTGTGCTTCCGTCCATGCTTCCGTACGTCTTGTTGCACACAGTTCTGCTGGACCAATGTAATATAGAAAACGAGACGAGAAATGGTGATTAGACAGCGCCATCTATTACACTGTTGGGCCGACACTGCCGGTTACGCCTGACGTAAGACATGGTTAGACCAAGAGGGGCTTCGACCCTCAAAAATTGCACTGTCTCCCCGAAAGGGATCACGGGTTGATGCGGAGCGTTGCGGTTGTGCAGCGCGAGCAGTGATTTTTCTCTTTCTTTTTTTTTCAAACAAGAAGCTCGCTAGCAGACGCTGTCTGCATCGGCTTTGCGAGGCACAAGATGGGGGAGCGTAAGAGAGGAGAGAGAGGGGATGCGCATGCGCGGTGGAAGAGCGAGCTCAAGAAAGCTCTTACAGAGGCGAAAGTACGAAGCATCGACAATTGCATCTATAGTACTTCCCATAAAAGGCGCGGCCTGGTGATGGCACACCGGGCTCATGGCCCCCTCCCAAAAGTTTTACAGCAAAAGCTGTTATGAGATCTCAGCATGGGCACTGTAGATGTCCGCTGCCACCGCCGGTGCCCGTAACCACTCTCGCACTAAATAATAAAACAAATCTCAGTAGGTAAAAAAAACCACCAGGGCTGCGCGGCCGGCGCAGCACAGTCACAGGGAAAGGTAGACTTAAGAGCGGCCTTGCAGAGCCTTTTTCAAAACACTCATTAGGTAACTACTGCAAGCGCACTTGCTTGATACACACTAGGGCTTTAATAATAAACGTTTGGGAAGTGGTCCGTCATTTGCTATGCTATTTTTCGTCATTTTTTTTCTGAGTAGCGTGGTATCCGCTAAACACTTGCAACGAATTTTGTGCCAATTGTTCATGCAGTGGCTGATGACGATGGGAAATTATGACCGAAGTGAGGTGCGCCACAGTTAACAGGGGAACAAGAACAATCTTTTGTGATGTGTTGCAGCATTGGACGGCCCACTCGCTACGCTATTCGCATCGTGCGACGACTGGTTGTTCGTTCGCTGCTTTAAAACGCTTCATTACTCGTATTAACGCGATAGCTTTCTCGACATCAAGCCTGCTTAAGGCAAGTTTGCCAACAAGTAACGAGCACCAGCGTAGCTCAGTGGTAGAATTTTGGGCTGGCACCCAGCTGACCCATATTCGAGCCTGACTGTGTCTTTTGTGCTAGGTTTACCAACAAGTCACAAGCACCGGCATATCTCAGTGGTAGAATACTGAGCTGGCACCCAGCAGACCTGTGCTCGAGACCCACTATCCCTTTGGGGCTAGGTTTACCAAAAAGTCACAAGCACCGGCATATCTCAGTGGTAGAATACTGGGCTGGCACCCAGCAGACCTGTGCTCGAGACCCACTGTCCCTTTGGGGCTAGGTTTGCCAACAAGTCACAAGCACCGGCATATCTCAGTGGTAGAATACTGGGCTGGCACCCAGCAGACCTGTGCTCGAGACCCACTGTCCCTTTGGGGCTAGGTTTGCCAACAAGTCACAAGCACCGGCATATCTCAGTGGTAGAATACTGGGCTGGCACCCAGCAGACCTGGGCTCGAGACCCACTGTCCCTTTGGGGCTAGGTTTGCCAACAAGTCACAAGCACCGGCATATCTCAGTGGTAGAATACTGGGCTGGCACCCAGCAGACCTGTGCTCGAGACCCACTGTCCCTTTGGGGCTAGGTTTGCCAACAAGTCACAAGCACCGGCATAGCTCAAAGGTAGGATAGGGGGCTTGCCCCCAGCAGACCCGGGTTTCGAGCCCCACTGGGTCTTTGGTGTGCGACGTGGTTACGGACACCGGCGGCGGTGGCGGCTGCAGCGGCGGGGGCGGACAACTGCGCGCGGCCAGAGCTGTGATCTCATAACAGCTTTTGCTGCAAAAAACACCGAATGGTATTCAAACACAGGTCCCCTGGCATTCTACCACTGGTACACGCCAGTGCTGGTAACTCGCGTGCAAACTGGTTTAGACAGGCTTGATTTTTTTTAGTAGTAGTAGTAGTATTTTTATTTACAGTAAGCCAGATACAGAGCTCACTGCAGGGCAAAGGGCTAAAGGCGAACAGCCTGACAAAGGCCCTTGTCCCTCCGCAGTCCGTGACAGTGCAAGCTTAAACAATATATATATTCAATACATTAGTTTCAAGCAACCTGAAATTGTAAACACAAAATTCAAACATAAGTAGCATAAGAAGTTTACATAACACATTTAAAAAATTTCGGGAAAGTAATCGCGTTAATATGAGTAACAAAGCGTTTGGAAACAGCAAAGGAACAGCCAGCCATCACATAATGTGAATCGCGTTACGAGTGGGCCGTCCATTGCTCCAACCCATTCCAAAAGCTTGTTCTTGATCAGTTATTAACTGTGGCACATACCCACTTCAGGTACGATTCTTCATCGTCGTCAGCCACTTTATCCAAAATTGTCCCAAAATTCCTTGCAAGTGTTTAGCGTATACAATGCTTCTCAGAACAATGGTGAAAAACAGCGTAGTGTGCCGGCCAACTACCCAAAAGTTTATTACTAATGCCCCAGTGGGTACGAAGCAAGTGTGCTTGTAGTAGTTACCCAATGAGCGTTTTGAAAAGGCTCTGACAGGCCGCTCTTTTAGCTTTCGCTGTGACTGTGCTGCTCCAGGCGCGCAGGTCTGGCGTTCCCTCGTCATGGCTTAAAGAGCGGAAACTGATCGTTCTAAGGATGCACCCCCTCCTCTCAAAACAGCCAGGTCATTTTCTACACTTTCCTTCCTCCATCGGGCAAAATATATTCAAATAAATACTTTGTTTGAGCTTCATGAATGTGATAGGATATTCCCTTTGAACTTTGCGTACGTTCCTTTTATCTGAAAAACTAAAGAGAGAAAGAGAGAATTTCGTTATCTTTGAAAAAAACTTGAGAACGTGCTTCAGTTTCGAAGTAAGCAGCTCTTAAAAGAGGTGGCCGGAAGTTTTGTTTTTTTTTTTTGAGGGGGGGGGGGAGGGTTACAACACTTATGACCTTGCGACCATCTATAATATTTCTGCCTACGTCCCTGCTCCCCATAATTCTCATGCTGACCGGAGTCTATGTGTGGCAGCACCAATAGACACAAGCGCCAGAATTCTCTGTGTTGCAACATTATGAAACGCTACGCCCAGCTGTGCCATGTTATTCCTGGGCGGCCAAGCGCGACAAGACGTCATCGTGATGCTTATCTCGACGTGCCTTTTTGACGCAAATAAGATTACGCCTCGCTCATTACGTAGCCCCATCGTTTGCCGAAAAAAAAGAAAAAGCGATGACGTACACGCGAAAAAAAAAAGGAGCCCGGCCCGTCAACAAGCGTAGGCGGGCCGTTAACCCTGCGTCGCTGAAAGGAGCCGCGTCATTAGGCGGCGTGCAGCGATCAGTCAGTCGCTACCCCTTTGCCTCCCACGTCACCCATCACCGCCCTATCAAGTTTCGGGTTGACTGGAGATAGAAGGCCTGAGAAGCGGCCGAAAGGAGAGGCCGACTTGAGCCGGTGCTTCCAAAATTCGAAGGTGATGAAGTTGCTCTGATGCGTCGTTCAGGGCCTCCCAACTAATACAGACGCGTCAAGGCGAGCTACGTATGCGAAGCCACGCTGCATTAAAATCATGTCACCCCGGGTGTGGAGAGTGTTATACGAACGCTAACTTGCTTACGAAAGCCGGCGGAGGCCGACTGTCAAGTAGCCCCTCTTTTCCTTGAGTTCATGGCAATCATGGGTTGGAAGACAATCGAATATCACCTTTTTGCTCTCTAGCCTGGCGGCAGTCACGTACAAGGTGACTCCTCAAAATAGTGCACTTTCTTTTATAGTCGCATGACAGTCATGTACGGAAAAAAATTGGCGAAATAAATACACTCGTATAAGCGATTTTAATACTGTTCTGTCATATAACTAAGCGATCGCCTACTTTAATGCAATTTGTATCAAGAACAATTTCTCCATCTATACACCCATGCACACGAGTGGATGTAAAATTGACGGATTTTGCAGCGGGTAACGCTTGAAAGCATCAACATTGTCTCAAGCGTCAGAGCTGTGGACGTGAAATACAAAATGAAACCAAGCATGTGCAGGTGCTGCAATGCGTGCTTGTGTGTTTTTATGTATTTTGCTCGAATATTTTCGCACACTGATGTAAAATAATAATTATAGGCTAGCCCAACACACTATCTTGTGCCAGAGGTGACGCCGAGAAGTATTCTCCCGCTAAACGCACTGAAGGCATCGCCTTCACAACCAAATACTTTGTGTGCGTCTTGTGAACAAAAGAGAAACGTTTATAAACCGAGTGACATACGTATAACACAGCTGCTGAGAGTCGTAAACACGACGTCATATGCAGAAAGTACAATTCGCACTCGCTGATTTTACTGTGGCGCACGCGCACTACCAGATCGCCGGGATGTGTAAGAAGAGCGGGGACTGATGTTTCCAACACTCCTACGACCCTTCCTGCTCATTGAAACGGAACTGTCTCTGCTGTGAACCGCTGAGAGGTCGTTCGGCGTGCGACGCTCCAGCGTCCGTTTCATGTGCTGCATGGCTATCCGGCTGGAGGCCGAAGCACGCCTCGCCACAATCCTAGCTTCCTCCACGACCGTCGTTCGCGGCAGGGCCCGAATGAAGAGCAGGGTGACGAACAGCACCAGACCCGTGACGGCGAAGAACACGTCTTCGTGTCCCACGGGCCTCAGGACGAGGATCACCACCGCGCATATGGCCGCTACACGTCCGCAGGCGAAGGCCCAGCACGCGACACCGGCGCGCACGGCCGACGGAAACAGCTCCAGGACGTAGGTGAAACAGTGAACGAGGATCACGTCCGAGACCCCCTTGGAGAGTACGAGCAGGATCTTCGTAGCCATACCCGGTCCTGTGCCGACGGCGACGCTCAGTGCGCACTGTATGCAGCCGGCCAGCAGGAAGCAAGTGCTAAGTACCATCACCAGGGTGACGCCGGCGATGAGAAAGTGCATCACCACGTACGTCAAGAGCGTCACGATAACCGTGAAACAGACGATCCAGAATTCATTGTACTCCACCGTGGACAGTGCGCCTACGTGAAATACGAAAGATATGGAGAAACAGACGCCGCACATGACCAACGCTCGTCGCCGCAGGGAGCGAGCGTCCAGCAAGTCTTCCTCTCTGTTGTCGTATTCCTGATAGACGCGGTTGTCCGTATGTTCCCTGAGCTTCTCGACAAGGCAGGCCGTGAGCGCGAGCTGGAATTTGTTGGCCTTGGCAGCCTCCATCATGACCGCCTCGGCCTCGTCAAGCCTTCCTTTCGCTATAAGCCAACGGGGTGACTCTTGCGCGGTGGCCAAGGCGGCCAGCAGAAGAGCTGTGGGGGCGAGGAAGATTAACTGTTTGAGGCGCCAGTCGACGGCCACGAGCCTTACGACAACAGTCCACATTTCGCCCGAGACCAGGCCTAGAATGGCCAGGAAGAGGACTTGCTGAGGCCTGTGCGCATGCGTCATAAATTCGAAAGGTATTAGGATGGTAAAGACTGTGTGCACGGCGACGCTGGCCCCGGCGGAAAACCGCGCCACGGCGTAAAAAGCGTAATCTGTCGCTGAGAAGCTACATACGGTGGAGATCGCCACCGCGGCGTAAGATCCTAGGAGCACGGCACTGCGGCTGACGTAATCTACGAAGGCTCCAATCACGATAAGGGCAACAACGGCGCCGATGTTCTGCAGGGTGACAAGGCCTGCTGGTGCCCAGCGCCGGTCGCACACTAAGTTCCAAGAGCTTATGGCACTCGTCTCCGCCGTATTAGGGTCGTAATCCCAAGCATCGCAAAGCGCATCGCGATTGTCGTTCGCGTCTTGGAGTTCGCTCACGTTGAAGCATCGGTTGTACCACCAACCGGTCTCAGCAGGCGCAGAGTCGTCCTTCTGGTAGTCGTCAGAGTCACGGAGATGGGTGGGCGTTTTGCAGCGTTCGTAGACGCGACAGCTGCTGAAGCTTCCGTCAGCCTCTATCGGTATGGCAACGTTCTTCCAATCGGCGGCAGAGATGTTGAGGTCGATGGGCGGCTTGCACCAATGGTCGACGTCGCCGGTGACGAGGGACACCACGAGCGTTTGGCATTCAACGGAAAAGGCGCCCATAAAAATAAGAAAGAGCATCCTCTTCTGAAAGCGCCCGTAGCCAAATCCATCCTCGCAGTCAAAAGACTCGCTTGTTCGTAGATCAGAACTGGCCAGCCGCTGGGGAACTAGGAGGTCCATCGGCTGGTTTTAAAAGGCTGCTGTTTGGATCTGGGGGGGGGGCTTGAAATTCTGTACACGGTTTCTCACCCGACTTGTTTAGGTGAACCAGCAGCAACGGAAGGCTTCTTCTTCTTTATCCTCAGCACGCGCAGCATTGTATCTTTGTCAGCAGCCCGTGAGGGGTACATGGATGAATCAAACGATGGCTTGGTGAATACGACTTTGCTTAGTGATATGGATTAACGTTACGCGGGCTTTGGTCTTCGAAGTTGGGAGTTCAAGGTTTTGGCTTTAACGCCGCCTTACGGGCTTTCTGGACTGCCCATGTCGGCATACTGTTGCCTGAGTGCCTCCGAGTCCTCAACTACACGCGGCTCACTTCGAAGGCAGTCTTCGCAGTAGCTTCCACTATTCATGTATTTACACTTCTGATCCTGCCGGGCACATTTTGCATGTCTATCAGTGTGAAACTTCCTTTCTAGTGGAATTAGTTAGAAAAGGTGTTTGTCTGTAAGCTGTTTTTAGTTGACCATGTTCCTCTTCTTCAGTGTGGGAATAGGTAGAGTTATCTATTCATCTTTAATAATGCGTACCAAATAGAGATGATGTAGTTGGCACCGTAGTCGCAAGGCGGAGCTGATGGAAAACTTCGCACTAAGGTTGCCAAGCGCAAGTAAAGTGCGGAACTCTGTAGCCTTCTTTGATTCCCTTTCGTCTTCTCTTTTTTTGCTTGCTCTATTTCTTTCTCTCTCCTTTTCTTTCTGTCTTTTGTTTCTCTTTCTTTTTGTCTGTGTTTAATTCTATTTTTTTATTCCTCTCTTTTTTCATTTCTTACTTTTTTCTTTTTCTTTTTGCTTCCTTTTGTTCCTTGCTTCCTCTTTCTCTATTTCTTTCGTTTTTTTCTTTGGTCGATCTTCCGTCTTCCACAATTTCAGATTATTTTTTTATTTTTTTCTTCCTACTTCTTTCTTTTTCATTCCCTATGTGCATTGCTTCACCGTATTCCCTCCTTCTTTCCGTGCTCCCAATTCTACTTCCATTTTGAGCCCCCTTCCAACACAATACTACACCAGGCTATGTTACGTGTGATCAGCGTCCCTGTATAGTCAACTAGTAATGACGCTCACCTTCGTATCCGTGGTACGCGTTTTTATATCCCGCCACCTTGTGAGTAAATTTGTTGCCAAGATTGTTCCTCTTTTTGTTTGTTTGTTTCTTTCAAATTATGGCTCATACCACTTAGTGGGATTCGCTAAGCAAACAAATCCCTCTGACTCAATCCGTCTTTTTTGCTTTTTCTGATCTCGTTTTCTCCTTACCTCCCGTTCTTTCTCTCTTTCGGTCAACTCCTTGCCGTGCGCTGGACGAATCGGCGCAGATGTTTTTGTATGAAATAGAAGAGGACGATGAGGAAAAAAGAGGTCAAGGGTTGGTTTTCACAAGAGAAAGTCAACAAGAACAAGAACAAGTGTTGACTTAATTTATTATTTATTATAATAAAAAAGCATCACATTTCGTACATTTGAGTGAGCGTCGAAATTTCATGTATAGTTTGCGATGTATTATCTATAACCTCTATCACTCTAAATTTCTAGAAGATTTTATAAGACCCCTCAATTTTTGGCCAATTCCCCACAGTGGGTGTGAGCCACACGAGAAGCTGTACAAGAACAAGGGCAAGTGTTCGTAGGTTCATGCTAATGCTAGCCTTAGCTCAAAACAGACTTTGTACGCCAACTTAGTGATAGTATCCGAGGTATGACGTGTCAGAACCACCATATCATAAAAGATAAGCCGTGGAGGCGAACTCCGGAAACTTCGATCATAAGGCGTTCTTTAACATGGGCTCACATCACACAGTACGTGGGCGTCTACCATTTCGCCTTCATGTAAGTGCGACTGCTACGGCCGGAATCGAACCCGCGACCTTCAGGTGAGCAACCGAACACCCTAATCACTCTTTCCACCACGACGGAAAGTTTGCACCAAGCTGGAGCAACTTAGCTCTTGAAATGAAACCGCCCGTTATTGCGGAGTTATATTTTCCTCGTGTGGGTTATGACATAGTCTATCTTGGAGAGTTTCATTACTGGAATATAGTAAGCAGGTCATCTCTTTTTTTTTCGTCATTATGAACGCGCGCCTTCAAGAACAATGAAATACAATACTTCCGTAATAGTGCCGACCCGACGATGTCCACTACCGCATTCGATGCTTTTCTCCCGATCACCAGAAGCACCAACAGTCGCACTACGATACTTAAACTACCTTTGTATATTGTGTGTTCGCTCGTTTGTTTTTCTGTTTGTTTGTTTTTGTTCGTTGGTTCGACACTATATCCCATAATCACAATGGATAATTCATCAAGACTTTCATTTAAACCACTCGTCATGTACGAGAATCTGTACCTTATGTACAATCAAATACACCTTGCGAAGTTATCGGGCGGTAGTCCTTAAACAGCCTAAGAGGAGTGCCAGCGTGAATTATAAATTGTGCATGTGTTGCGTCATACTCCAATTCACCGGTCCTATCCTTCCGATAAGTCGCAAGATGAATTTTTTTTCATGAGAAACTAGTTCCGATTCCGGGAAAAAAAGACGTTCCTTCTAAGAAAAAGACTCTCAGGAGTTAGTGGAGGAATTTCTTCGTTCATTTGCAATCTACAAATGTTCTTTTTTTGTCTTGCTTTATATCAGTTCACAAAGTCTACCATTTAATGACCAAACTTCCGTCATCCTTGAAGGTCACTGCGTTCCTTCCGACTTTCTTCTTTACTTCCTGCACCATGAATTTGGGCCACAATATGTGTTTAGAACAACAATCTCTAAACATTGCCTGAACATTGTTATCTCCCTGCAAACAGCCGCTCTAGTATTCGATCAGTTAATTCATCCAAAGACTTCCTGAAGTTCGATATATCTAAAATCCAACCAGGATATTCCTAGGCCCGTGACTGCAAAGCTTAAGGTCCAGAAGTGTGGCAGTTATGGCTAGTTGGTATGACATGACGACAGTTATAGCGCGAGAACAGAACGACGACACAGATACTCTTTGTCTTTGTATCTTTGTCGTCGTTCTGTTCTCGCGTTACCTATCGTTAAGGTCCAGAGAGGGTACAGCTGTAGCGGCCGCGGCGTTGTAAATGAACCACAAGTGGTGATATACCTACGCATGTCTTATTTTACGTCTCAGGCTGCCCTACGCAGTTACATACAGCCAATGACTTTCAAGGCTTTTTTTTTTAATTCCCCAAAAGGGCCACGTAACAGGATCCCGACAACCAACGAAGCTCAAATATGCAGCCCTGGTATTTACTACTGCTTTAATCCCGGTGGTTTGTTAATTAGAGACTTGTTTGGTTGTTCGTAACGCCTGCCGAGAAATCTTCATCGGTGCTTACCGCCCGTGTGCTACTCAAAAGTACCTGCAGGGACTAGTCAGTTGTGGTGGAATTCGACCAAACTTTTGTGGCACATACAATCACTCCAGCGGAAGACAGTTATAGGTTTAGTGAACCCATGTTCAACAATGGAGCCTGCCCAATTTTTTGTGGCCCTTAGGGATTATCGTGCACTCGTTTCTGGGCACATTGTTTGTTTGTTAGTCTTTTCGTTCATTCAACGCTATCACACGTAGGAACTCTGGAATATTCACCTAAACAGCGTACCGTAACATTTCTGGGACAACTTGAAAACTGCTCATTAATAATAAAAAATTACTAAGTAAATAAAATAAACAGTGAAATTAGAAAGGAAATGAAACCGGAATGAGAGCTGATATATCACCTAAATTTTTCGATTTCGAGCTGTCCCCACAGCTGAGTTCATTTGACCCTACCAATCTGTAATGGATATGCGATGATATAGCCAACTCAGACCACATACTCTGGCGGTGCCCCGCGTTCCACTGGGGTGAAGTCATCATGCCGTCTAAATGGGAGGCTGCTATTGACCAGCTCCAGACTCGAGCAACAGTTATGGGCAGTGCGAAGGGCACGCAACGCAGCAGAGAAATTCGGTCTTTTTGTTCCGTCGAGGAGCGGCCTCCAACGAACTCAAGCACTTTCCGAAAGACCTGGCAAAGTTCATTCATCCATCCATGTCGTATTTTACTACATCTTTTATTTTCTTCATCAGTGTATTGAAGTGCAGACTAAAGTTGAATACGTTCCGTAGCTTGAACAAAATTAGAAACCACATCAACTATATCTCTAATCAGCGCTTACTTACCGTTTGTATATTACCGCCAGCCAACACTTATGACAACGCTCTGTTTTGCTCATGTGCCTTTCGGGTTCGTGTCTCGCTGCAGCAGCCAAAGAAGTTAGGGTTGTTGGTTGTCGGTATCGTTCTCCATCGAACAAAACCAGATAACTTAACGCGATAAGCTGAACTCGCATGCATTTGTTTCTTAATGGTCCCTGCCAACATATACAAGTGGTGCGGCACATCGAGCGTCAAAATTAAATTATCTGTATAGCTCATGAAGATTATATACCATACATTAAGGCAAAATTCTATGCGGATATTCACCCGGGAAATTGAATTTTCTATATAAGCACCACGTTTTTTCAGCGCTCTAAACGCCACATTCCATGTGGCTTGTGCTCTCAAGGAAATAAAACGAAAACCAATACGATTAAGGGCTAGTTCTTCATGTTCCTCCGGTCATTGACCTTTGAATACGGTGCAGTCCTTCGCTCGTTTGTCATGCAACCGTTAGGCGAACTTTAACTATGCCGAAAGAGATGAGTATCTTGTTAATAAAGTCTTTATAGGCTGTTTTTTTTTTTCACTTGTTCCGCTTTGGCGGAAACTTGCGAGAATCAGGAAAATAAGTCAGGATAAGACTTTGTTGCAACGCCGTTGCACTACCCTTGTCGAGCGTGGGCCTGTCGACGTCATTCGTTGCTCAAATCTCGACGTTCCAGCCTTTGTGAATGAAGAGCTATAGTATACATTACGATTATCTTTCCTTTCTTTCACGTTCTCAGCAAACACGTTCTCTACCTCCTAGAGACGGGGAACGAAAAATTACCGACGCTTAAAAATATTACGACCGAAGCTAAGGCGAATTGCTGCGTCAATCGTTCCCAACCGACACACTACGTGTCAACCCGTTAAAACCCAAGCGTCCGTTGAGAAATAGTTCACCGGGAAGAAGGAAATGAGTCGTTTGTCAGCGATAAGTTGGGATTATCTACATTGCCGGTATCACGATGCACTGCTGAATTTTTGTTTTTAATTAAGGTGCTCTTCATCCAGCGCATCCGCGTATTGCACCTTCTTTCGCTACTTAAATCTGCAGGCAAAACAGTTTGCGATCAGTGGCTGACGTTCATATGGGAACACATATTAGTCGGTCTATTGTTTACTACCCTTATTCATAAAGTACCCCACAGCGTCTAAAAGCATTAGAGCAGGGAAGCTGACTGAATGAAATGCAAATTTGTTCGCACATACAATCAAAATTCGTCCACACCCGTATTACAAGTTCGTTCACTCGTAAATACATCTTCGTTTCAACTGTTCACTTGCTTTTCAGATATATCTCGGTGTTCAATTGTTTTAGAAAAAAAATGACATACATGTTGGTTTTTAGCTGGGTATTCTAGGAATTTTCAACCATGGCCCAAACGTTTTGAAGTGTAATTATGTTCGCGTACGTTAGTTTTGCTATCAACTTCAGTTTTATTGTAGTAAACAATCTTTAAGGCCACACGCCATGGGAATGACGCCCAGCCGCGCTGGCCTGGTGGCTAAGGTACTCGGCTGCTGACCCGCAGGTCGCGGGTTCGAATCCCGGCTGCGGCGGCTGCATTTCTGATGGAGGCAGAAATGTTGTAGGCCCGTGTGCTCAGATTTGGGTGCATGCTAAAGAACCCCAGGTGGTCGAAATTCCCAGAGTCCTCCACTACGGTGTCTCTCATATTCATATGGTGATTTTGGGATGTTAAACGTCACCAATCAGTCAATCAATCACTCAGCCATGGGAACGAAAATCTATGCGACGGTGACGAGCGGCGCGACGGAGATAACGTCGTGCAAGCTGTTCAGCTGATTGAGATAACGTTTTTCCGCCAATGAAACTTCATTCACACGATGAATTTAGCGAAGAGTTTCTACTGTTGCTGGCCCGAAACAAGATACTCTGTCCTGGGAGTGGAGAGTGGCGAAATTCTGGCGATCTCTAAAAAAATAACTTTTGGTCTTGTCGCGCAAAGCGACGTCAAATGTTCCTGGAGGTTTTGCATCAATTCGTTGCTTTTTTTTTTCTTCTTATGCGCGTGATTATTTGTTGTCCGCTTTTTCTGTGCTTTGCTAGCAACGTGTCACTCACAAATGCACTTTGTTTCGGCCTCTAGATACTAGCTCATCACGCATTCGACTTCCGGGCAGAGAACGAGATTAACTAATTCGAGCGATCGACCAAGTGACCTCCTGTCTCACGACAGCCACCTTCACCGCTCTCGCGTCACTAATCACCATCGCGTGGGCTTTGCGCACACGAAACTTGGAGTTAATGAAAAGCGCAGGTTTTCAGAAAATTTCTTTATATTTCATAAGCCACATGAGATAACTACGTGTCGAGGAGGCAACAATGTCGGTGCACGGATGTTTACAGTGAAAGAACTTGTTGTTGGGCTAGTTGGTAGAGCATTTCGAAAGGTTAATTCGAGCGCGAAAACTTGACACGATCACTCACACACGCACACACCCATCCATCAACACGCCCAAAAATTAACAAAAAGAGATGACAAGTATGCGCACCTGGTTGCGCATGTCATCTCGTGTGGTTGTGACGCACGATTTTCTGAGACGAAGATGGTAGGCAGAAGCGCAAGTAAAACTACTCGTGCAGTGTTAGAAGCCTTTTTCATTGAAAAAAATAAAGATCACTGTGTAAGCACCCCTTCAATTTCGTTGTTAACAAGGGAACTTCAGTTTATCGCTTTGAGGCTATGACATCGATTAACTCTACGTATTGATAATATATGCTGTTGGCCTTCTAGGGTGTGTATGCGCACAACGTGTCCTGTGTATATTCAAGCCTTCGAGCTATGAATAAATCATTTGGAAGTGAGCGTTGTGTGTGTTTGATGCATGTGTGTGTGCGTGTGTGAGTGATCGTGTCAAGTTTTCGCGCTCGAATTAACCTTTCGAAAAGTTTACAGTGACTTTATTGTGTAGGTGACCCGCCATGGTGTTTTCCGTTGTGGTGTAGCGGCTACTGTGATTGGCTGCTGATCTGAAGGTCGCGGACTTGATTCCGGTCGCGGCAGGTTCATTTTGACGGAGATGAAATGCCAGAGACCGTGTGCTGTGCAATATCAGTGCACTTTAAGGAACAGCAGATGGATGAAATTTCCGAGGCCCCCCACTGTTGCGTCTCTCATTATCGTATGGTGGTTTTGGTACGTTGAACCCCACATATCAATCACTCAATCAATCAATCAACATATACGCATCAGGGACATATTTTACACAAACGGTGATATGCTTGGCAACCTTGGTGCGAAGCTGCCCATCAGCTCCGCAGTCTGCTCGTTTTTTTTTTTTCTTTTCAGAGTGCATTTATTTCTACGACATAATTTTATATTATGGTGGCCTTACTTTCTCCGTAATGCTTGCGTTTGGCATCCATAACTCTGCTGTAATACAATCCCTTGTATAATCACTGACATTGCTGACAAACACTGACGTTGCCACCGTGCTCTTGGTCTGCAATGAAAAAATGTTCATGCAAGCAGAAAAGAAGTATCAAATAAGCCCCTCAGTAACGTATTGCAGCTTGTCAGCTTAAAAGAGGCCCATCAACAGGCTCTAAAAATACAAAAAATGGCGCATTATTCTCCGGGTGTTTCTAGTCTTTCTTGCGCACTCCATGACGCAGACAGTGATTTCTGTGACGTCTATAATGCGGATGCTCTCAAATGGTTCATACGCGTAAAACATGAGACGTGATTAGTTTCCTGCACCACTTTGCCATGCAGCCTACAATACGTTTTAAATGAGAAGCATTTCTTAGCGAACTTCAGCTACTTTCAGCGTATCTATCTATCTATCTATCTATCTATCTATCTATCTATCTATCTATCTATCTATCTATCGAGCCGCCTACGACGTTTAGCTTTCCTGGCTGTTTCGATAATGGTATGGATATCAAAGTTGGTATGGCATAACAAGACTGTATGACAAACATAAGTGACAAGTCATAACATGAAAAGCATGACATATATGTCATGAATTACATGGTTTACATGTCAGGGGCTTGCTGCTCGTACGGTGGTTTCGTTCACATGACATATTGCTAAACTAGTGTTTGTATGACATGCCTGCATGGAGAACATAAGTGACCAGCCCTAACGTAGAAATCATGACATGCATGTCATGTAAGTCATGACTACGCGCCATGCTCACGTTGTGCTCGGGGTCGTTTCGCTAGATTCACATATATCTGATATCACGTAACGTGAACAGACGACGAAGGTGAATGACACCTCTAAACATGATAATCTTCACATGAGAAGTCATGTGCCGCAAAATTCGCGTCCGCCTCGTTACGTTGGAATGATTTTAAGGAGACATGTCGACATTCCTCATTCGTGTTTCGCATATCTTCGATTCCCACTGTACATGGGATCTGCCAATTTTTTCCTCGTCTCACGCGACTATCGGGCGCAACAAAGTTGCTTCACTTCATAATCTGTGTTTATGGCTTCGTGAACGGCGCTAATGGCATGTAGATGAGAATCACTAAATTCCGATAGGCTCGAGCACTCAGTGCTGACGCGGTTCTCGTGCTTTAAGAAATAAGTAGGCGACGAGAATACATCGCCCGTGCGAAGGGTAGCAAAGAAGAGGAGGGAAACACTTCCTCGTGCTTGAATGTGGGATGGTAAGGGGCCATTTAGAAATTCCCAACGAGTTCGTTCCAAACATAGGGTTAGCTGAAGCACTTTCAAAACGAGCAAAATCACACGCAGTGTTGCAAACCAGAAAAAAAAAGTACCAGTAATCCCATTTTTTTTTTCAAAAAAAAAACCGGTGACTGCCCTATAACCAGAATAAAATTCGCCTCCACGTCTCTTTCTAAGCCAGTCATTTTTCGCTACGCATCGCCTTACACCCCAGCACTTAAGCGCTGACTGGAAAACTCCCACCGCAAAGCAAAGCTGAGATCTTATTAAAAGCAGCCACGTCAGCTCGTGGTGCGCCAAAGCGCTGGAGTTTCTATAAAGCATATGCCTCAAATTTCGACGCTGTATAATAAACTAAATCACCAAGATGCCCGATGATACGTGCGTCTGAGATATTTACCCGTGCACAAGGAACCATAGGTTGGCAAAATAAATGGAGCTCACTCGGACTCACACAATAAATTCATTTTGGCTCAGGACTCACTCGGACTCAGACTCACAAATTTTCTCTCCAGCCAAACTCAATCGAGCTCAGGCTCACTAAACTTTGACTTCAATGTACCCACACGGAATTAGACTCATGAATATTTTCGTCAACCTAACTCACTCGGACTCAGGCTCACCTAAATATTCCTCAAGCAGACTCACCCGGACTCAAACTCCCGAAAATATAATTCATGCGGACTCAATCGGACTCAAACTCACGAAAATGTAACTGAACCTGACCCACTGGGATTCAGGCTCGCCTAAGTATAACTCAGCCGGACTCACTCAAGCTCAGACTAACGCGTCAATCTGAGTCTGAGGGAGTATAAGTGAGTCAACTCGTGAGTGAGTTTGCTAACCTATGGAGTGAAGAGAACGTTTTGTGGACGATGATCGTAGCCAGAATTTCTTCTTTTGGGGGGGGGGGGGGGGAGGGGTTGAGGGGGGAGACTTTTCATTAATATTTATGGCGGACACTACCTTAAGTTACTAGCAGATGCTGCCTGCGTTGGCCTTGCGTGACGAGAGAGGGGGGATGAGGAGGTGGCTCATCCTCAGTTGGTATGCGTTTGTATGTGTGCATATGGGAAGGTTGAACACCTCCCCCTCCCCCTTCTTACCAGGCCAGGCCGATGCTGCAACTCAACTCGTGGAGATGTGCGTGTGTACCTGTATTCACCGTGAACAATAAAACAGACATCCGAGGGGGGAGTGGCCATCTTGAGATGAATTCCCATGCCCACGTAGCTGGTGACACATGCAGCTTCACTATGTCAGCCAAAAGGATTAAAACGATGCAGGTCACCTTGCGGTCCAAACAATGCGGCAACTGGGCGGAACGTTTGGATCTCACAGGTATGGTCGTCATCCCACCAGTAGGCGCTCTCTTTCGAGCTCGATGTAAGCCACGTTGATATCATTGCAAATTCAAGCACGAAAGAGATACTTTATGTTAGTTTCCACCATCATTGTGTTGTGGCCGCCAAGTGACGTTCGTTCGTAGGGACGTCATCTGGACACGCTCCATACAAGCAGTGTGATTAGGCAGGCCAAGAAGAAGGACAGCAATATTGGCCGGCGTTTAGCGTCCCAAAACGGCCATCTGGTTATGAGCGACACCGTATAGAGGAGGGCACCGAAAGTTTCGGCCTAACCAGTGTCAGTGGTTGGACCGTATCAATGCAGAGCTCAATAACAGATGCATCGCCGCTTGGTCATTTTACTATTTCGCCAGCACCACCCCTGCCCGAAGCAGAGCCCACAGTGTTTCGTTGATGCACCACTGACGTCACACGTGACGTTTCCACTAATGTCCCGTGACTCCAGCACGTGACGGTGACTAAGTCTCTCCACAGTGCGTCTTCGAATCCAGCACGTGACGGTGACGAAGTTCCTCTGCAGTGCTTCTTTAAAATGCACAAATGTTCAGCCCCACTACTAAAAGCAGTCACAACGAAAGCAAAATAAAAACTCTACGCAGAGACTCTCGTGACCCCTGCCCTTCACCACTGAGATGCAGTCGTGCATGCAGATGCAGTGTTAAAGGCATTTCTCTCAAAATATGTGCACTTCTTTTTAGCTGATGCAAACATTACGCGTAGTACGAGTTCAAGGTTCGTGGGTATTATCTACGACATCTCGTTGGGTCGACCAGTGATGCCATAACACCCGAAAAATTTCATGAGGACGTGACAGGCCTTGAACTCAAACCAGTGACACGAATGTTTCTATGGCAAAATAAATAATCAATAATCAAATAATAAACAATCAATAAATAATCAATAAATAATCAATATATAAGTGACATACTTGACGTTACAAACATAAGTGGGTGTTATTCAGCTCATTATAAACTTCCCTTTGTTCAGAGTACTTTATAAGGCAATTTATTTTACATAAAGTTGAACGATCGTGCACAGTAACGGGACGGCTTTATGTTCTTTCATAATAGAGTACCAAGTACTCTAAATTGTTAACCACTTTTTCTAAACACCAAGGCCTACGGGACAGCTTTATGCTCTCCCATAGTAGAGTACATCGTACTCTAAGTCGTTAACGTTTTCTACACGTGCACAGTACCCTAAATTGTTACTCCTTTTTTCTAAACACATAGCCAAAAACCGCCGTCCTTCGGCGAAGGAAGGGTGATTCTATTGCTGAAAGAGGGTATGGAGCCATCAGATCCAAAATCGTGGCGGGCGATTTATTACCCTACTAAACACAAACTATAAGTTAGTAGCCACGCTGCTATCACGGCGTCTGCGGCCTTTCTTGGAAGAGATTGTGTCCCCCTTGAAGTCATGTGCAGTACCAGGACGTTGCGTCTTCGTACCTCTTACAATCATCGGAGACCTCTTCACTTATGCCAAAGAAAAAGATATCTTGGGAGCATTTATTTCTCTTGATCAGGCCGAAGCATGTGATATGGTGAAACACGGGTATCTTTTCGCTATTTTGCACATCTTTGGCCTCCCAGGGCAGTATGTGCGACTGGTTGAAATACTTTATCAAGATCTACCAAGCTGTCTTTATTTCAGTAATGAAGTGACCAGAAGCTTCGCAATTCAAAAAGGAGTGAGACAAGGCTGTCCGTCGTCCCCGGTATTACTCATTTTGTCTCTAGAGCCTTTCATTAGAAAGGTTGTACACTGCGAGCGTATAATGGGTTTCCCGATGCCAGGCAAAGAAACCTTCACAATTGTCGCATACGCCGATAATATTTCGGTATTTTTTCGTAGCATTAGTACATTCCTTGACATTTTTGCTCAATTTGTCTGGTGCTCATTTAAACACCACCAAATGTAAGGCATTGCGCTTTGGAGGCTTCCGAGAACCATTGGCAGGAGACACCGAATACGTTCAAGCTGTAAAGGTGTTATGGATTTACTTTGAAGAAGGAGATGTCTCAAAAGGACCTGGAATGACGTACTTAGAAGATTCACGGATGTCATATCAGCAGCCACTCATTTTAACCTCTCACTAACGGCAAAATCAACAGTCATTAAGACACAGGCATGCGCTTTTGCGTTTTACATAGCACACATTGCCCATTTACCTCGCCGTGTAACAGGACGCCTCACCTACATTGCGGGAGCCTTCCTCTGGGGAAGAAACCCAGCAAAAGTACAAAGAAAATATTTACAGCTTCCCACAAACCGTGGAGGCCTAGGTCTCCCAGACATGCCAACATTCACGAGAGCGCTGGCTGCAAAAACAACACAGAAGCTCTTCGATGACAAAAACTATCCCGAGTACAGGCTGTTGATGTACTGGAGCAGTACACTGAAAGGAACTTTCACAGCAAATCCATACATTGGAGCACAAAGAGAAATTCCGCTTAAGTTTTACAGAGCTGCCAGTGGCTTAGAACGAACAGCGGAATCAATGGGTTCATGCATTCGGCAAGATGTTTCCTCACAGGAAATAAGTGAACTGGTGACAAGTAGCACACTGAGAAGAAAGTAAGAAAAAGCATCCTGCCCGGAAAAACGAAAACGATGGCATTGCAATCGCGTACCTAACCAGGTGCGCGAGTTTGACTGGTTGAGAAGATGGAGGGCATTGCCTACATGTGACAGGTTGGCACATTGAGGAGCAGTTCCAAATGACCACTGTCCAAACTGCGGCAAAAGAGAGACGGCCCAACATGCTCTGTTTCAGTGCTCGGTGGCGAAAGGCGTCTGACACGTGGTACAACGCCTCTTTGGCTTTTGCACAGTGCGCATGCGAGCAGAACGTGGGCTGTTTGCAAGACTGGTCTTTAGAGCCACCACTCTACAGCGACCAAAATACGGCTCATTATATTGAATTACCTCGATCAGCAGCTATAAACGCACGGCGAAGAGGCTTTTCTCCGACGATGGCACACACGTTTCTTCAGCGTGAAGGAGGGACAGCTGAACTTTCCAGTTGTTCCGTACTAGTCGTGCGCCCACTGTAGCACGCATGCATATGTAGTATTCTGTTTATTAACTTAATTCACTTTAATTTTCATTTGACTTGTAACATTTGGATACCCAGTGATCAAATAGATTTTGGTGCTAATTTGTAAGATGTATACACTGTCTTCACTTGTTTTTAATGTTTTGTTTGTGTATATACAAGTTATGTGTACAAAAGCTTCCCTTTCTCATCTGGAAGCTGTTTGTGTGAGGCCCCATGGACGGGTTTCAGCTCTCCCATAGTAGAGTACCGAGTACTCTAAATCATTAACTTTTTTTTCGAACACACTAACATTCTCTATTGACGCGGCCTCATGAAATGTGAGGCCCACGGAACGGCTTTTCACTCCCCCATAGCAGAGTACTAAGTACTCTGAATTGTTAACAACCTGTTCTACACACATTTATATACTATACAAAATAAATTGATGTCCGCTGTGAATATTTTTTTCTAAACCATTTATTCATGTGAGCAATGACTGTTGGTGCAGCTGACATTTTTTCTTGGGTTTTAAACAAATATAGTATTAATAATATCTGTGGTTTTATGTTCCGAAACCACAGTATATTACCACGCTAGTTAGTTTCATTCATTCGGATTGCAGCCGCAAAGAGCAGAAGCTTCGCGATCGTTTAACATCATCCCGTTATGATTGTGCGCCAGACGCGAATAATCTGGAGCTAGGGGTCAGCAACATGTGGCCCGCAGGTTGACCATATGTGACCCTCGGCACGACGTCCTACCTTTTCCTCGTTTCTTCATTTATTCATACCTAATAACCGACATATCAGCTTAGGGCTGAAATGGTGTTTTTGATTGTTGCGCATGTTTGACGGCAGTGCGCGCTGAAAAAAAGAACGTGATTTTTAATCCAGTTGTGAAAGTTATTGGCATTTTTTTTTTCAATTTTTCTCTCTATGCTTTCAAAGCTATCTACACCCTCCTTTCCCTATCCCCTTGATTTGCCATCCGGCACCTGCAGGCTGCGGCGGCTGCATTTCCGATGGAGGCGGAAATGTTGTAGGCCCGTGTGCTCATATTTGGGTGCACGTTAAAGAACCCCAGGTGGTCTAAATTTCCGGAGTCCTCCACTACGGCGTCTCTCATAATCATATGGTGGTTTTGGGACGTTAAACCCCACATATCAATCAATCAATCTGGCACCTGCAGTGTCAGCCTCATGTGAACTTGCCCCCCCCCCCCCCCCAACCACTCAAAAGCTTGTGGATCACCGGTCTTCAGTTTTTACGGAAACCAGTGATAACGCTGGAATCGTTGCTAGCTAATGTATCAAAGCCGGCGAGCTGTAGCGCTTGTCAGATCGCCGACGTTCTGCTGACCTCCAGCAGTGCACAGCGCGCGTTTCTGTAGTTGTAATTTTTATTTATGGGGCACAGGTTCATCGAAATAAAAAAACTCGCCTTAAACACGCTGGCTGCTGCCTTCGTCAACGTTGGGACCACCTCACAATCGAGAGTTTTAGTACTGCGTACGCTGTGTACGTGGCGGCGTTGCGTACGTAAGGACGCCACGTTCTGTGTAGTGCGCATGCGCAGACCGCAACGCGCACGTATCGCATTACGTACGCAGCCGCTACGTACGCACGCATGAGATGCATGCGTGCGTACGTATGAGGTGATCGCGCCACTCTCTAACAAGTTCGCGACAGCGCGAGACTTCGTTTTGCAAAATGGCGGCATCGAAGGCAAGCACCGACCGGCTCTGTGGCTTAAAATATGGCCATAATCTGGCTATAACACTTGGACTGGCTCACATTGGCTGTCAACAACACGTACTTCTATTTTGATCTACCAGATGACGCAACACGCTTCATGCTCGTTACGTACGCGGGTACTACGGCGTACTAAAAGCCGATCAGTGGCAAATGACGCCACGTAACGCAATGCTCTTGCGTGATGCGTATACGTAGCACCATTCCGCAGTACTAAAACTCTCTAATATTATTATGATAGCGCACTGTATAGTTGCGGGCTCCGGAAATTTGTACCATCTGCGCTGACATAGGATAGTACACGGGCGTTTGGCTTTTCACCTTCATCGACATGCAACGTCCACTGATAGGATCACACCGGCGACCTTTCGGGTCAACGGTCAATTACCTGATAGGCACCGCTCCACCGCAGCGTACCTGTAAACGAGCATAGCGGTACTGGTTCGAGTAAGAGAAGAGCCATGACAATGTACGTGTGTGACATTTTTTATTGAAAATAATTCCTCGATTTATGTACAAATGGTCGGTAGGTACATCACACCAGCGGGAACACACCCCGGGTGTACTCTACTACAGGGCTTGATGTAAAACGAAAGAATTTACAGAGAAAGATTCAAAGGGGCTTGTTCGGTACAACGTGGTGACAGTATATGCATGCAGGCACGGTATCTCAAGGAAATCTTGGTTGACGTTTTTTCACGTATTTGTATTCTAAGATAGTGTTCAAAATTGCGAAATGACCACTCAGGCACCAGGGCTTCGGAGTGAAAGTTAGTGTGATGAATAAGTGATGTCCTTACGTCAAGTTGGGGCGTCTCAACTGAAATTATCGGCGTGTTCTCACTGCAGGATAGACAACCGATTAGATAACATTTACTAGCAAGTGCTATGCAGCGTGATTGTTGGGACAATTGACGGGCTTCGCTTTGCACCAGAGCTGTTTTTAAACATAGCGATACATACGAATGTCTGCTCCAAAATATGTTCACATTTACGTCAACTATACCCTTCAAAAGACTTCATGGAATGATTGGCAAACAAATACTTCAGCTTGAAAGTTGGCCCAAAAAGTTTGTTTTTACTTCAAAACTTTAGTGCTTGGCGTACTCCAAAGCCCCAGTTTACACTATACACCGGGACAGACACGCGGAAGCAGGCAAAGATATCCAAGACATGTCAAACTCGGTCCGCTCTCTAAAGCTAAAAGACTGGGAGAGATAACATGTATTCACACATCTTCTCATGGGAGTTGAGAAGAGGCAAAGATTGTGGTTCCGTGAACACGCCTTGGTGGAATTTACAATCGCCTGTAATCTGAACGCGAAAAGACGTCGAAATTGACAACTTGCCCGAGAAAGAGAGAAAGAAGACGCAGAGACACAGAGAGATAAGCACATCTATATCACACCGTCCTCAGATGAGTCGTCGGCGAGAATGAAGAGAATTAAATTTCTCGCTAGCCGACGGAAGCCAAGTGGGGTTAAGACAGTTTCACGCTGGGAAATCTAGAATTAGTGGTTCTTTATTTTCGGAGAGCGGGTGTCTTACACTTGAGGCTTCTGCGACAAGCAGCGCTTGCAGGTTCAGGAGGCAATACAGCGTTGCAAAGACACTGCTAATGCTTATATCCTGTGGTATACGTCTTGATTTAATTAGTTAAGGGGCTATCGGATAATGAGATATGCTATTACTGGTCACCTCATCCTCAGAAAACAGGTGGGTGCATCATTAGCATATGACTGTGGCTACCTTGGATGTCAGAGCACTTTCCACCAGTCTTGAAGCATCAGCACCAAAAAAGTTGGCTGCCTGTCTATTTTATGCTGATGATTATTCCTCAATAAGCATAATCCGTAATGCTTCTTTCAAACCTTTCTTCCTCCCTTCCAGTGTTGCCTATTTCAAGTACTTCGTTAATGGTTTTAAAAAAAATGTTTCTTTTTTTACGTGATTGTAAATGTCCTACAAGTTACATAATTGTAAATGTCCTAGTTCTAGCGGAAGTCAAGTACTTTTTTATGTGTAGTTGGGCTTTTAAAATTTTAAAGGAACAGCAGTGACTGTGGTTTCAGGATAATATCCTGATGAAGTTTTGCTTAACTCATACTTCAAAGGTTCAATGTACCTGCATTGTAATTCACTTCATGTTCGTATTCTTTCTATCTACCAAGTAAAGTTTCAATCATGGAATGGCAGCCAGCTGTATTTGAGTGTGCATCGTTACTCTAAGCAAATACGGCAGATTTTTATGCTAAGGAAATACGCTGTATTGCCTCCTTTTGCAACAATCTTTGATTGCTGCAAGGTTCAACAATTATCCTCGTTATCTACAGTAACGTCGCTCAAGATGGGCAGGCTCCGACGCACAAGAGAACACACACTCATACGCACACGTGTACACACTAATAAAGAAAGAAGTCTTGAGCCTTTAAGATATGAGAAAGCGGGGCACCCCACTCCATAGCGCAGTGATAGCGTAGCGGTGGTACTACACACTCTTTTACAGAATCGTGGGCGTATATTGACCCTCGTGTGTTTTGTTTTTCAACATGCCTTATTGAAACATATACTGAACTATACAACACTCGGATGCGGTGCTGAAAAGTATGCTCTAGTAATGAAACATTAGTGCTACCAACGTTGTACACAACCTTGCGCCTGTTAACACTATCAACAGCACACAGACACGCAGATAAAAAAAAAGAAGGCGTCTCTAATCGACCTGACAACCTTGGGATAAAACACACGCTAGGCTTCTCTACTCGGCGGTGCTCAAAAGAAACGATGACAACACGATCTCCACGCCCACTTCCACAATTGACTGCATTAGCTTCTACCGTACACTACAATTTTTTCCGTAAACTCCGAGCTCGTAGTTTACGGACGATCATTACAGTACACTACGAGCTTTACCGTAAGCTTCCAGTTTCCGTATCAAAAAGAACATGCTCGGAGTTTACGGACGAACATGAGCGCAAGGGCTCGTGTCCTTCGTGTCCTTCTTGTCTCTTTGTCATCGTTCTGTTCTCGCGCTATAACTATCGTCATATTATACCAACTAGCCCGAACTGCCACACTACAGTACAGGCTTCTACGTAAACTAGCAGTTTCCGTAATGAGAACAGTGAGCTCGGCGTTTACTGACGAACATTACAGCACACTACGGGCTTTTCCGTAAACTTTCAGTTTACGTGTTCAGAAGAGCATTCATGCTTGTTCAGCGCCATCTTGAACCGTAAGCCACGCCGAGCGAGACTGCAGATCTCTCGTAACTTTCGAAATGTACAAGCACTATGTCAGTTAGATTAACGTCCACGTTTTCGGATAAATGCTAGCTACACAGACAATGTACATGCCTATTTACAATATCACCTGGGGGTGACAGACTCGGCCTACAGATTACGCCTGGGTACTGTCCTTGATGAGGCTGCCACACCGTCTCACTTTCGTCTCTAAGGGGAAGGGTGTGGGAGGGCAACGCGTGAGAAAACATTCACGGTGCAACGAGGTTTTTTTTTTTTTTTTGAAACACGGTCGTCATTTATCACTGCAGCTTCTTTTCAACATGCTTAATTACCGAGCTGTGACAAACACAAACCGACAACATAAGTGGACAATGGTCTTTTTTAGCTATCGTAGTTATCACCAGTTCTGGTATTAGCCTGCAGCCTATGTAGCGATATATCTGCGTACAGGATGTCATGGTTTTACAATGACCCTAAATTTCTAGATGGCAACTCTAGCCTGGTACACTCATTCGGAAATGTCTAGGGTTGGATTAGATAGTCCATAAAAATTTGAAAAATATGGAACACCGACTTATTAGACCTACTCCAAGGAGCTCTAAGAAGAATGTTTGGCATTAATTTTGTCTTAATTAGGCACCAATATTCTTGAATATTTATGGCAAGCTATACAACAATCGCTTTTGGGAAGACGTTAACTATACTTCAATGAATGCGTCGCAATCACACCGCACCATCATGCTACGTACATCCGAATAATATAAAGACTGATTTAAATAACCACTCTACATTTACGAGATCTTTATCGGTAACTAGACAACACACATATAACAGTTAAGCTTTCCACGAAATGCAATGGCACAACCTTTATCTAGCATAAAGTTTTTTTTTTTACATTACTTGATTTTACAATGGGAGTCAGTAAAGGATGGCGTCCAAAGTTTAATTTATGTTCCTAAAAAAGAAGCTAGAAGCGTGATCAAGCCGACAGAGGGAGCACCTGTGATGATGCGACAATGTCACACCTGAGTTGATCTATCTTATAGATATCGTATCTTCGGAGTGCACGCCGCACCATTTCGTAACGGGGGAAATACAGATATCTTATCTACAAGCATCAGTGGAGACAAACCGCTAAAGAAAATATACGAGGAGGCGAAAGCCTAACTTTGTATACACATTTATGTTTTGAAGGAGCCTACACTTGGTCGCCTGCTCTAACGTTCGTGAGCACTTTTTTGTTAGTTGTTCTTTTCAATGCTTTCTGATTTAGAAAAATAAGTACTATGGCGGTTTTCTCCGTCAATGCTTCCATTCCGTGAGACACTACAAGGAACTTCTACGAGAGAATTATGCTCAACATATATGTATACTAAATATTGATACCATGAAACTTTGATGGCTCCAGGAAGAAGAGCACGGCATGCGCAGTGCGGAAAGCGAGAGATGGCCTCCGCATTGCTGGCCACTGTACATTCACACGGGAATTGTGTAAATGCTACTTGCGCATACGCTAAGGTTGTTTCGACGTAGGGCACCTGTAAAACACTGGCGCAGCGTTAAATTCTGTTCTAGCACCTTCATTGAAATCCATTCGCAAAGTACCGTCTTAAAATCTCGAGTTAATTGTCCTTTCGAGACGAACACGGCGCAAAAGTTAACGCAAGACTTTTCAATACAACCACACAAATTATTTGTCTTCATAAGAGGTTTGGCACGAAAGAATTTCATAGAAAATTATTTGAGCCCTGTGAACAAAGTGTCAGTGATACCCGTGTGCAAATAGGTAGGACTTCAGTTACAACAATAAAGGAACTTCAAGTGGGGGACAATGCAATGCAGAAGTGACAATTTTGTTTTGAAACTTACTCGAAACCCATTTGATTTTTACATAGCACGCTGAAGTAATTCAGGACAGTAAGTCGCGACTCAATCAGAAGTCTCTAGAATTAGACGTCTAGCATTCGACATCCATTGTAGAAGTATTAGCAGGAGTAACACGCGATGGGTTACAAACATGAATTCAGAGTTCAGCGACCCAAGAATAACTCAACAAGGTTGTTTCGTTATTGGTTTGCACTTGCCAGAGACAGTGACTTAGACTCTCGAAAGTACGTTTTAGAATGTGGTGTGCCTAAAAGAGTACGAAAGATTGAGCACACATCCCACGGCTATATTATTACGCGGGAAAACGCGCATATCCATTACGTTTATTCAAATTAGACCTGTTTCTTTGGCATACATGAAGAGCCAGACCTCCGCCCACATTTTCAGTTTATATTACTAATTTGCTATAGACACTTTTGAACGAGAAATTTAAAAAAAGGAGACACCCAACCGAAGGCCCACTCTGTCCAGGTGTCGGGTTCACTAATATCTAATTATGCGCCCCTGAAACCAGATATTTAGCTTATTTAAATATCTGGTGACTGCACACTCGGACACAAGGTTTTCAATAAATGCAGCCCCATTACAACCTTCTTGAAGAGCAATCAGGGCCTATAAAAAGATCTATTGTCACATAGATGGAGTGCTCTGCTCATGCACTGTGAGGAACTTGACAATCCTTTTTGAAAGTTGCAAAATTTCGCACATTATCGCCTGTGAAAGAAAGTTCGTACCAGGATGCATAACTTACCAACAGAATGTGTCTCGAAAAGCCGCAATAAAACAGTCCTTTTAAAATAACAAATATTTTACGAACAGTATCACAATCAAGCAGCATTGTAACGTGCATTCGAGTGTTATTAGTGTGATTACGCAATCCAGTTTTTATCACTGAAAAAGTGCGCAGAAATACAAGTACCTTAGCTTAAAACGCTGAATACAATAGAGCACTCGACAAAGTTTTCTTCACACCTGTATAAATGTCCCGTCAGCAGCTTTGAAATAATTACCCGGTGCACTGAACATTTTATAACAGTATAAATAAAACACAAAGTTCATTTCACACGCAAGATCGCGCTATGTAGGGCATACCAGGAGTGATTCGCTGCTTTATGGAACGGTCTATTGAGCGATACGCCTTGAGGAAGAGGCATCATCGCCAACTGCATCTCACTTGGCACGCGATATTAGATACAACATACGTGGCTTGGCGCTGAAACAGACCACATCAATGTAGCTGTTGGTCGTCTCTTGCGAAAGGTTGTTGCCTGGTATGACAGGACGTCAAGTGGCCGGCCGTAGTTTTCACGAAGGCCGCACCGCGTCGCTCGTGAATACTCGGGGAACGGTGGCTTCTCGCGTTGCGACTACTGCGACTTCAGTTGGTCTAGTTCCTCGGTCAGGGTGTCGTCAGCAAAGTGGCCAAACCTCGACCTTGTCGCCTTGGCGTGCTGCGGCAAAAGAAAAACGAAAAAGAGGCACACATTATTTTTTTACTTGTTCACTTCCTTTGCCTACCTCGAGAAAATTGCTGAATGAATGTCTTATATGGGTGCGAGCGAATAAAAAAAATACCTCGCAGATTCAATGGTACATTGTGCACAATATGCTGTGTGCGTGTACCTGAATGCCAATCTGCGTACTATCAGGCACACTCGGTGCACAACTCACGTGAATTCGTGCGCGCATTGTCGACCTTTGAGAAGTGTGTTATTCACGGCCACGTACATATGCGAACGCCCTTATTGTGTCGATTAGTGACAGCGTGCGCATTGCTCAAAAACCTCAGAGATACACAGTGACTTAGTGAATCTTAGTGAGTGAGTGAGTGAAATACCAGAATGGAGATGTCCAACTTCGGCCCATGCGCATACAAGTAAATGCAGATCGCCATCAAAGCGAGTTATATATTGCATACATGTGTTTCATAAAAATCCTTAGAAAAAACCTTTAGAACAACATCACCATTAGCATAACACAATATACAAAAAAGCAAAAACTCAAGTGCGTCATATTCCATCACACTGAGACTGCATTATTGACGCCTTGCTTCTTGCTAGAAATCGTTCATTCGCAATTGTTTAAGCTACATAGGGCCGGCATTGCACGCAATAATGAACAGCGCGCTTTCAGAACTTAAGTCTTCCGAAAAAAGCAGGGCGTTTCCGTTTGCCTCTGTAACACTGCCACGTGTCTCGACGTCCTCATCACCGAAAGCACGCCACCGCAATCAAGCGGCACTTTGACGGCACTCAGAGCATTTGAATTCGCCTCTTTTAGTCAGACTGCTCTCGCGGTCATTTTTCTTATTGAACCTGTATCCAGGGCGAGGGCCTTCGTGTTTAGAGCAGCGGCTCAATTCAGAGTGTCGTTCAACAACAAAAGCATATGGTGCTGAAGCAAACAAGGAGGAACAAATCCCTCGCATTGCCCTTTATTATAAACGCGTGTGCAGCGGTGACGCCCAACCAATCACTCTCTCCTGGCTTTTCCTATATATCGGCACCGTTTGAGGCCGATCTCAGACCCAAGTACCAGAGCATTCAGGTCAGGACCAATGGACGGGCCTTCGCTAACTCAAGGACTCATGTCGCGTGCGGCACGCCACGGCATCACGCAAAATAGCTCGGTCACGACAGGTTCCCATTTGGCAAAATGGGTGGGGGAAGTGCTTTATTCTAAGCCCCCGGACACGTGCAATATTGATGACCTCCAAATACAACATGGCTGCCGCACGTTAGGCTTAGCGATGACGGCGCAACCCCAGGTTGCAAAATGTCCGTCGCTGCCACAAACTGTTTACTCCCTCTGCCAGAAATAGAAGGGATGATGTCGCAAAGCATGCCTCGCGCAGGATATGCAATCGTGTATAAATAGAAGAACTGCGAGTTGTGCAACTGCGAGGTATAAGTGGTGCCACCATTAGGCTTGCCGCTGTCGCTAAGCCTACACGCGTAACCATTCCAAAGCAAACAAGTCAAGGCATTTTTTTATGGTGGCTTCGTGTGAGTAGCCCTATTATATATCTGAGTCGCAATCTAATGGAGTAGAAAACGATGACTGAACGCGTACGTTTACCCCTACGGCGCATAAACTAGTAGAGACGCCGAATTTTCGTGTATGCATCCAGGCTGCAAAAGTTTCTTTTGACATGCAAATAGCGCAGTGTACAAAGACAGACCCGCCAAAGACTTATGTTTGTAGAGCAGCGGCCGTGGCGTTCAGCCAGCCGGAAGCGTACGAACGTTCTAGGCACCTCAAGCCACGAGCCATCAGCACTCGTCATCTTTTTCTCTAGCCGGCTGGTCACCACTAGCGCTACGCAACAAGCTTTTCTTGGGATACTTCACCACAAAAAAGTTGGTCTGTCTGCCTGCCTGTCTGTCTGTCTGTCTGTCTGTCTGTCTGTCTGTCTGTCTGTCTGTCTGTCTGTCTGTCTGTCTGTCTGTCTGTCTGTCTGTCTGTCTGTCTGTCTGTCTGTCACACGATTCAGCGAAAGTTTAAGTACTTCGGGAACGTTCAGCCATCTTGAACTGGTGGCTGGCTGCATTCATGGTGAACGGTGTCGATCAAAAAGCAAGTATTACCCGTATCTGAGGTGCAACAATAATACGTAAGTATTATGTGTGTTCTTTTACTAGAAAATTCACAACTACATGATTCCAAATACCGCACTGTATCTTACACAGCACAGAAAATGCCATGCTATGCACGAAATAGACGTCCAGCAGAAGACTATCGTCTTTCGATTACTTTTGCAGCGAACGACGCAAGTATGAAGATTTTTTTCTTGCCAGCACTCTGTTTTTAAACCTATGTCGTGTTCTAAAAACAGATCAGATGGCAGCACGAGACACATCCACATTGAGGAGGCAACGTCGCTACCATATGTGCCTGGTTTTCTAACGCCACTTCAACGTGTAATACGTTTGTACATGAGAGTTATGTAACACCAACTCCTGTCTTGGCTTATGTGCCGACAGTATGAGTAAAATGAATAAATAATAAACTTTTACATGTTTCTTGTCGTCGTATCGAGCATGCGATGCAGCCGCGTAGCTGTCTTGAGTCACCCACGTTCCCAACCCACTCAAACTGTACTAGGGTGTGAGTGCGGACTGTTTGATGTTTCATTCTAAGCATGCGTACAGCGCTGACAAAGAATAGAGCTCTCCTCCTGTTTGCCATTCCCTCTATTATTTCTTCTTTGTATGTCCTGTACATAAGTTGTAGCACTGCCACGGACAGACGGTATGGCGCGTTGAATGCCCAAAAATCGTAGCAGACAAAGAGAAATAGGTCTATCTGCGTTCGACAGAAAGAACGAACAGTTTCTTTTTCTGTAGTTCTGCAATGGTGAGCTCACTTCTACTCGAAGCTCTGGGCTATCTTTAGAACACGCCGCCATTTCTCGCTTGTACCTTCTCTTCAGTGGAATGCAAGTTTCGCTCGCAGATAATAGCCGAAAGAGATCTGCTTGTCTGCGATCGTATAAAAGAAAAAAAAGAAAAGATGAAGACGGGGAGCTATTCAAACACAGCTACGACTAAAAAAAACAAGCGACTCATTTTTTTGCCTGCCTCGGACTTCCAATCGTCGTCTCCGGGAGTCAGGCGAGAGATATTTCCAGCGCACGCGTCAGCGAACACTAGAAGGCTATTTAAAGTGCGAGGCGGCGTTCTGAAAGCGTGAGCTCTTTTTGTCGCCATCGTCATATGCGCGAGCAGCGGGCCTTCGTCTCGGTAGTAATCGAAGCATCCTGGAAGAAAAAATATACTATACTGGAAAAAAAACAACGTTACGTAGAGAGTCGTGAGGGCGAGAACAAAAGCGAGAAGCTTTCAGTCCTTGTCAGGTTATAACTATCCCTTATTGGATGAAAGGACAAAGCAGGTAATGGTGTTCCGTCGGTGGACAAAACCAAACGAATCTGACAAACAGAGGAGAGAGAGAGAAAGGCAACGGAGATGCATGGAGGTAAACGAGTTTGCGCTCGGATTTCTACTTAACGTAAGAAAGAAGAAGGTGAAAAATATTAACGAAAGGAAGAAACAAATTGTTCTACTTGACTGCAATGTAGTAATGATGATCTCATATGTTGTCACATTTGCGGCACTTTGGTTAAGTGTAAGTGCTATTGCATTAGATAACGGTACCTACGAAAGAAAGAAAGAAAGAGAAAGCAAGAACGAAAGAAGGAAAGAAAGAAAGAAAGAAAGAAAGAAAAAAAAAGAAAGAAAGAAAGAAAGAAAGAAAGAAAGAAAGAAAGAAAGAAAGAAAGAAAGAAAGAAAGAAAGAAAGAAAGAAAGAAAGAAAGAAAGAAAGAAAGAAAGAAAATGTATACCCTACGCAAAAAATGAAAGGAAGCGTTTTGATGGCCATGTAAGCTGTTACCGATCAAGACATCACAGCGACGTTTACTTGCCGCATCACTGGTGCCTGGTCTTCCTCCGAGGCTAGAAATACGCGACGCCGGCGCATTCCCAAAATAGCATCAGCTCATCGATATCCCGGAGAGCAAGGATCAGGGTCTGGCGAGGGTTTAACCGAGGGGAAAGAGCGGAAGCTTGTCCAGACGAACCATTTCATGTTTTTTTTCCTGCTTCCTAACCTCCGGGACAACATCCCTCCAACAACCCCTATGATAGAAACAACAGGAAACTAAACGATCTCTTGTTAAACTCGGCGCTATACTCGAAAAACAAAGCACCGCGTAAGAACACTACAGATGGATCCCTATTTTAGAAAACTTCGCTTCCCTAAAACAATGCTCCTACGTTTCTTCCTGCCTTAAAACCTCTTTCCAGCTTTCTTGTTTGATCATGGAGGCCTCCCTTTTATCCCGGTATTCTGGACAGGCCTGGGGAGAGGGGTGAAGAGGGTCAGAATGACGTCCATTGAACGGCAGTGGGCGTACGACCTTGCAAGCAAGAGCTCGTATTCGCTTTCAGGGACAATGGGCGAAAGAGGGGGGAGAGTCGCGCAAGAAACCATGAATGGAGCTGGCCCCCGATTGGCCAGCGCCGCGGCGACGCACGCCGATGACGCACTAAGTCGGCGCTGCTGACGTCACGCCCGCAGAGGCTGCCGCCTGCACCGATCCCTTTTTCCGAAGATCCTTTTTTTTTTTTGCCTTTCCATTCCCGAAAGTGTAGACGGTCCTTTCCTCCAAATTGTCGTATGAGGCGGCGGAAAGGGCTGACTCGTCATTCTGCCTTTTTTTTCTAGTCTAAGACTTAACCGTCTTATCTCTTTCAGCAGACTACCCACACGTTCGGGCAGTCAAGCGCCTACGCATTTCTCCGGTGTTGTCGTCATCCCCATCTGCCATGATGTGAATAAGAGAAAACTTTGAAAACGAGTATTTTATGAGGCTAAGATGTGAAGTTCTCAGTTTCGTCACTCGAATTACGCCACCAGTTTCTAAACAGTTTCGTTGGTCTTTTTTTTACCTTAGATTGGTTGAAACGTAAAACGTGAGTCGTTTTTAGCTGCAGCTATGGCTTAGGACCGGTCTAGGGAACACGATTTTTTTTTCCTTTTTGCCCGTTCCTCTTTTTTCCTCATAAAAAGGTGTTTGTTGGTATTGCTTTTCACAGCTGACATAAATAAAATGTACTGCGTGATAACGTCTGCTGTCCGACCACTTGACTCACAACAAGAAGTTCTTTGCAGCGCGGAGACTGGAAGGTTTCACAAGCTGTTCAATGGCATGAAGAAAAAGTAGAAGCTTATTTGTTTATTACTTTGCCTAGTCCTAGTCCAATATTGCGACTCATAACCCTTCTAGTTGCATCCCGGTAAACGTGCAAGGATGAAAAGCAAACCAGAAGGAAGAGAGCTGCCACGGTGTATCTTAACCTTGGCTTTCAGTTATGTCCCTTAAAATAAGTAGTTCTAAGTAACATAAAACGCTAGTCAATATGTCGGCCGTTTGTTTTCACTAACGAACTGCAGTGTGTTCCGTAAGCGAAAACTTCGCAAAATTTAGCGACTAGTTGCCTGTAAAAGGTGCTTCGCCACGAGCGTAGCCTTAGTGAGGAGAACACAACTTGAAAGACGTGAGTAAACAGCTGAAGTACGTTTGTTAATTTTAAAAAACCTTTCAAAAGCAATCAAAACACGCTTTTTGTAGTGAAAATCAGCAAATATAATAGAAATTGAAGCAGTGGACACCAACACCCGCTTTAGTACAGTGTTATCAAGACTCTCACTCATTTCTTTATGAAAAGTCTGTTTTTACGCTACATAAACGCTCACTATTACTCTGTAAATCATCAGTTACAATAACAAACTACCAAAAGAAGGTTTATTAAGAGAGAAAGTAGGAAAGTAAGAATGCTTTGAGGCACTCTCAGAAAAGCTTTTCGCGACATTTAGTGACTTCCTGCTCGTAAATAGTGCTCTTCCACTGGTACAGTTTTACTCAGGTGCAAAAAAATTAACTTAAGCACGCAATTCAACGACCGAGGTACGTATGATCGTCGCAAAAACTGATCGTACACATAAACAATTTCGACAGCCTGCAGAAGAGATTAAGAAGAACAGAAAAGAAACGATCCTAAATGGGAGCTGCCAAGTGTAACATTGGCTTGGTTGTAGTGGAACCTGGGCTTGAAATTCTGTACTTAGAGAAATCTTTTTTTTTTTTCATGGCATAGAAGGAGTAAATGGCGTAGTATATCAGAGATTAAAACGTAGGGTTCTAGATATGTACGAATCTAGAAACGAAAAAATAGATCGGTAGGTTGTTTTGTTTTATTTTTTTGGGAAGAAGCACGTCCAAACTAAGGTTGCGATAGAGTCAACTTTTTGACTTGCGTGTGACGCAGCTCACAAACAGCTGCACAATAGCCACACTTTAGTATGAACCGCACGTTCATTATTTACTTACGTATAGGTAGTAATTCGATACCTTCATTCTGTGGGTGCACTATTTCTCTGAAGCATCGATGGTGAATTTATCATTCGTGTGCATATTAAGCAGAAAAGTGTTATTGACACACAAAAAAGAGATGTGTCCAACACGGCACTTTAACTATGTGATTGTGATAATTATGATGATTATTATGATTATGATGATAGATATAAGGAAATCAAAAGCATACTTACCATCGCAGCCGCTTCCGTTTTCGTCTGCTTGACTCCACCTCGCCAGAATGTCGGTCGTCTGCTCTCGGCTGTGCCCACAGGCCGAAACATGGCGTACTCTTTCTGACCACCTTCCTGGCTGACCGGAACCGTGTGTGCTTCCGAGGCCTCTGCCGCTGAGAGTGACGACCCTGTTGGCTGTGGCACCGGAGGTGACGTCACAGACAGAGACGGTCCATGCGCGGAAGCCACAGCGGCGGTGCCCTTCTCGCGGGGCACAGTCAGGGCGGCCACGTTAGGCTTAGCAGTGGTGCTCTTCACCCGGACGCCACCGGACGCCACCGTGTACTTCTTCGCCGTCTCGGACCGCTTCTCGGGGTCACTGGCGGGTGCCGCCGAGTCGCTGGACTTCTTGCTCAGATAGTTCGCGAGGAGGTCTTTGAGGACGGCCGCTTCCTGCATCTCCTGCTGTTCCAGCTGCGCCTCCTGTTGTTGCTGTTGTTCGGCTCGCGCTTGGGCTTCATACCAGTCGTAGCCGCCCAAGTTTGGTGATGCCCCGGGCGGGAATTGGATCCCCGTAGCGCTTGAGTCGTACTCGTCCGCGTAGTCTTCATACTGCGGGACGACCGGAGGCACTACGACTGACGGGCCGGCATAGGCGTCCACTGCTCCAGTCCACGGGGCTGGCAAGAACTGACCCCAGTCTGGTGAGGATGCTGGGGCACCCAGGGGTACCTCGCTTCTCAGCAGTGCGTAGTAGTTGGGGTCCGCGTGCGCGTACTGGCCGTCCGCGTAGGAGGCGGCGTTCCTTTGGAGACGGCCGTAGACGGGACTCGAGGGATACGAGAAGACGGTCGTGGCGAGGGTGCAGAGAGTGCAGCCGAGTAGAACCAAGATGGCGTCGGTGTACAACATGGTCGCTTTCATACGCAGATTTGTCACTGTGAGAGAGAGAAGTTGGCACTCACTATATGTGGCACTCTGTATACGCCGCAATTACAGCTCACTCTGTTTACTGTTTACAAGCTGTTCAAAAAGTACTTGTCTGCGTCACAAAGCGTTTTGGCAGTTATATGTAAAAAACTAAAAGACTGCAGCTAATCACCGTGGCTACAGAGAATACATAGGCCGATCACTCACCTATCCATGTTTTTTAATCATGTTATACCACCACAAAAACCCAGTCATGCATTCAGGAAAGTGTGACTTTCAATAGGCCTGCAGGATGGCTCAATTCTGTCGCTTCCTCGTTGCGTGTAAACATTCATTAACACACAAAAAAGCACTTTGAAATACGGTTAAATCACAAAACATGTGCTGTCACACACACAATGCCTGCCACTTACGCATTGAGTGCATTCGACACAGTTGTTTACGGCGTAATAACATAGGTCGGAATTATGCGAATGCCCATTTGCCGTGTCAAGCGAAATATTGTTGCACGTTGTTTTACTGGCCTTTGAGGGACGGTTTAATGTTTTCTGGGAAGTGATTTCAGACGTACTACCATTCTTCGAGTGCTCAAACAAAGCAAGGAAGATGACCTGACGAGCGTTGTAACAATGTAGACTCGTGCTCTTCTCTTAATTATATAATTATAGGTTTATCCAATCATATACTTTGCGGTGTTTCAGTGAAATATTTCATAGTAAGTTCTGATATATATGCTAATTTATCCACCATTAGCAGAACGAGAAACTCCAAATGCGTCTTCTTCTCGCTCCCTTTTTTTTTCGCTCGTTCGCAGCAGGTATCATGGTATATATGAACACGTAGTGTGCTGCGCGTGGCACGTGATCAACTGTCAGAATACGTGTTAATGAACAAAAGTGCACGTTAATAATCAGAGGTTGCATTGCAAGTCTGTTTAGTTGGTGTTGCTTTCTGCGAATTGATCAGCCACAATAACTTCTCCAGAAAACGGAGCACCGCCATTTGATCTCTTGTTGTGATGGTGGTTTCGCATGAGCTATCAAGCGTCCTAATGAAGAAATAAGACAATAGATAACGGCAACGCATAAGGGCCAGTTACGCAGAGCCTGCAGATAGAACAATAAAGACTGCTTCCTTTTGTCTGATATTATATTTCAAATCCTAACACCAGACAAGTGCACACCACGTGACGCTGTACTTCTTCTTCTCTTCCTGAACCCCTGCTCCGTAATCCTTATTCAATGCATGCATGATGAAAAGCAGTTATTGCAAACTTTTTCTTGCATTGTTAATAATAAATCACTGAAAATACTGCACGCAGCATGTCACCTGCCACGCTCAACGCAAGACAAACCAAAGTAAAACGAACGCCAAAAAAAAAGCAGTAACCTCGCTAACAACAGTTTCCACAAGTGTTCAACAAGTATCTCCCCCGAAAAGACACATTGTTTCAGGAAAAGCGGCAAGCCGAGATGCTGTCCGCTCTTGAAAAAAAAATACAGTGCTAAGCAAAACGTGTCACGATCAATCACAACAAAAGAAGAACGGCAGCTAAACATTCCGCGCCACCGCAAAGTTCATGTCCCCTACGCCTATTGGATCGCGTGCGCCAAGCGTTGCCAGGGCAACGGCCATGCCCGGATAGCAGGGATTCCTGGGGCACGCTCGGAACAACGAACGACGCTTTCTTTTTTTTAAAAGCACAATGCCAGGAGCTTCGAAGAAACGCTGCAGTGTGAAACGAACCCCAGGAAGATAAATATTGCTCAAGTTACAGGTTGTGTGGCATCTATACTAATTTATGCTTTGGCATTGTTTTGCAATCTTAAAGAGACTACTGCAGTGGCAACACGTTGGAAAACTTGACTCCCACAGCACATTCCGAAAAGCTTGCTGTATGCAGTCTTGAGTCCAAATTTCATGATCAACTGCCTGTAAAGAATACTTGGCCACATGTATACACTTGCTGAGGCAAAGACTGCCTAAACACACAAGTAAGCTGCTGAAGCACACGTAATTTTGCAAAAATCACTGAAAATCCATTTTAAATGGTCCACAATATAACTGTGAAAACACATCCATTCCACGAGGGATGGTTTCAGAAGTCATCTAAGTAACCGCATAAACTTTATGTTTTGTATGTCATGAAAAAAAAAAGAATTGATTGTCTCACAATTCCACCACGTCTCATGAATTGACGTTAACGCTAAAGCATCTCTGGGCCACAAAAAATTACAATTGTGTTAGGCTGACTGTGTCTTTCTTGTTAGGCCGTTTTAGTTAATTTCCGAGTGCTTTTTCGATAGCGATATCAAAGGAAACCAGATATGCTCCAACGTTTTATTTTCCTCGTTGTCAAAATGAGTGATTGTTGATTGATATGTGTGACCTAACGTCCCAAAACCACCATATGATTATGAGAAACGCTGTAGTGGAGGGCTTCGGAAGTTTCGACCACTGGGGCTCTTTAACGTGCATTCAAATCTGAGCGCAGGGCCTACAAAATTTTCGCTTCCATCGAAAACGCCACCGCCACAGCCGGGATTCAATCCCGCAACCTGTGGGTCAGCAGCCGAGTACCTTAGCCACTAGACCAGTGCGGCGGTGCTTCCTCCTTGTCAAAAGTATTCCTCTTAGAGCACTCCTTTGGTTGCATAAGCTCGTAATAAACAACAATACTAGTATAGATCACATCACTACAGACATCTCTTGAGTACCTCTAGGTTCCGAATTATTTAATGCACCGATTTCCTATGGATTTCATTTTTATCATCCTCTGCGTTCACTTCGCCCTCCAAATCACCATCCCACATAGAAGTACGCGGTCTATGTGGTTGCGACGACAGCCGACGAGAGCGAAAGGTCAACGCATGCGTACCAAGCGACATGTTTCACGAAGCTGTTGTTTCATAATAATCAATTTGGGCGCACAATACAGATCTGCGTCCAGCATTCAAACTCAGAATGGCTCCTCAAGGCACGCTGCCATCGAATATGTAAAAGTTAGCTAAGCTTTCATACTCGCTTTTAGACTTCTGAGAAAAATTGATAAATTGCTAAGGCGAATGCTAGAGATACATGAACGAGCCATTGCCGTGTTTTGCGGGTGCTTCATTTTCTACTGAAATTTCACAAGGATCTGACTTTTAAAGATCTTGACTCCTTACCACACACTTGTAATTTTCATATCTATATGAGCAATTTTATTTTTGTTAATTATTAGCAGCGATTTGTTCTTATTGTTTAATTTTCACTATCAATTTTTGTTTGAATTTGCACTAGAAATATTCACTATCTTCCTGTCAAAATATTTGTATCCTAAAGTTGGCACACACTAAAGACATTTCAGTCGTACGCTACAAAACAGTTCATCTCAGTCCACACCACTGTCATAACACATTTTTTTATTATATTTAGTGTTTAAAATGAAATGCAACACAAATATTTGGCTCCAAATAGTGACCTACTTGTGATCAAGCTTTCCAATCAATTAATAACAACTACCGTCAGCTTCTTCCGAGGAACACCTGTTGCACGTCCCGTGGCTTCCGTTAGAACCAATCATCCCTTTGAACAAGCTTTAGGGTGACAGGTGACCTTAAAAAGTTAGCAGACCACTATGCTGCTGATTCGCAGATCCCAGGGTCAAATTCTGGCTGTGGCTGCTGTATTTTTGATGCAGCCGAAAAATCTGTAGGCCCATGTGGTCAGATCTGGCTGCCTGTTGAAAAATTCCAGGTAGTGGAAATTTCCGGAGCCCTTCACTGTGGTGTCTCTCATAATCATACGGTGATTTTGGGACGTTAAATCTCATATATCTATCGAAAAGTTTTAAGACCATGTAACGCAGGGTACGGCAAGTAGTTTGGAAAAAATTCAAAATGATACGTCAGCACTGATCGTGTAGCAGTCAACACAAGGAAAAGCAAATACCCAACGGAGTTTTAGAGTATAAATTGTAACGCGTAAACTATCTTCTGACTCCACAAATACAACAGTAAAATAGAAGAGATTTTCTTCATTTGATGTAGAATTAGAGGACGAAGAAAGTATCGGCTATTCTCTACGAGGTTTGCTTATGTCGGAGATTACCTGTGTTTGCTCATTAGAAAAAGAGTGTTGTTAATAAGGAAAGTGTTTAGCACTCACCACAGATGAGCTTTTCAATGAGGTTGCAGAGTTGCCAGCCAACAAAGTTCCGACGTGCCACCGAAGCACCCGCACCACAAACCGTGAAAGAAAAACCACGCACTTGTCAGGTTTAAACTTCCTAGAAAGAGACGGGTTTCACACCGAAGCACCTGACCAAGGGAGATCAGACGAGCCAACGAGCAACCAGCGACGCTCTTCAAGTGGCCCCGGCGACGCCGGAACTTAAATACCACTGGCCCGAAATGTCACGCTCGCGGTGCATGCCGGGAACACAGACGTGCCGGGATCCCCGGCATGAACGGGGCCCGGCGTACGCGCGCTTTGGGAAAGAAGGACCAGTCGCATTCCATCCGTTCTTTCCTCCTCTTACAAACTTCCCTGAGCCACCTTTTCCCCTTTTTTTCTCTGGGAACGTGCGAGTGCGTTTCTTCCTCTCCCTCGCTTAATACCACTCCGAAAGATGCAATTCCCCTTCGCCATTTTCTACACCGAGTGCCAATCTGTACCTCCACCGCCGGTGGCTTTTCCCCCAACGCGCATTTCACTTTTCCTCTTTTTCCCCGTGTCTTCCCTGTAGACCCGCACGACAAGCTAGCTCCCTCCTTCTCCCTGTTTTGCTCCTCTCTGATTTCCCTTGCCTACATCGTCACGCCGCGCCGCAGCGACCAATAGAAGCTTGACGCCGTGCGGCGCTAGGAGCGATCGAACGTCGCAGGGTGCCACTGCCGCCGCTGCCGAGCCCACGCGGCTATTTTTAGAAACGGGACTGGAGTGGCGCGCGCCGTAGGAACTGCACCGGCTGCGTGGGTGTTCGTTGGCTGGCACACAAAGGAAACAGAGCGTAAATAAGGCTCGCAAGAAAAAAAGATAGAAAACATGACACTGGCAGCCGTGGTATTCGCATTGTCTTGCTGGGGCGGGCTGTTTATATTTTGCAGGCATGCTGAAATAACCGACAACGCCATTTGTGCGTCGAAAATGTCGCACTCCTCATCCTCTTGCAAAAAATGGTGCAAGAACACGCAATCTCCCGTCTTCAGGTGAAGGAGCGCAGCAGCAGGGCGCGTTCACTCCGGGTTGTGTCATGCGGAGAAGACCAATTTTGCCGGCTTATTCCGCAATGCGAACAATAAAAGACGAGCAATGCTAAACTGCGTGCGTGCGTGCGTGCGTGTGTGTGCGTGTGTGTGTGTGTGTGTGTGTGTGTGTGTGTGTAAGTGTGTGTGTGTGTGTATGTGTGTGTGAGAGAGAGTGTGTGTGTGTGTGAGAGAGAGAGTGTGTGTGTGTGTATGTGTGTGTGAGAGAGTGTGTGTGTGTGTATGTGTGTGTGTGTGTGTGTGTGTGTGTGTGTGTGAGTGTGTGTGTGTGTGAGTGTGTGTGAGTGTGTGTGTGTGTGTGAGTGTGTATGTATGTGTGTGTGTGTGTGCGTGCCTGCAGTGTGTGTGTGTGTGTGTGTGTGTGTGTGTGTGTGTGTGTGTGTGTGTGTGTGTGTGTGTGTGTGTGTGTGTGTGTGTGTGTGTGTGTGTGTGTGTGTGTGTGTGTGTGTGTGTGTGTGTTTCTTCTATATTCCGCATACTAGAGAGCTTCGCGCGATCTGTGCTAAATTGAAACTGCGACGATGCCCCGCGGCAATTCACTTAGATTGCGTTGAATGGAGTTTTTTTGGCGTTATAACCCTCCACGAAGTTATTTCAAGGCTTCCTTTGTACGCAACTTCATGTGGGCGTTTCTCCTCAATAATTTTTTTTCTTGCTCTGCTTAGGCCTTCGTTCATATTCCTTCGTTGGGAAGCAATACGTATAACTTATTCCGCATGCTTTTTCGAGGTCATTTGAAGTTCCACAGTATTTTTTTGCTATTTCTTTTTTATATATTGCTGATTTAAAACCTCCAATAATTTAGCAGGCATTGTTGTATTTAATTGAATTGAATTTTATTTGTCACACTTTTTACAAAAAATTTGCATACACTGCGCGGACCCATAGCCATAGGCTAGTTTGGGTCCAAAAAAGAAAGATTTTATAAAGGCACTTCGGAAAAGTGTAACTAAAAAAGTTATACAATATAATAAAGAATTAACTAAAGTGTTTATAATCTAATGTAATAAAGAATCGGTAAAGAAACATTACAGTGCACGAAATAACCGCACTAAACCATTACAATGCACGAGAGAACGAAAACGAAATAAACACTTACTTACATATTGAAATCGAGACAGTCATCAGACTAATTATGACAGGACATTAATCAATCAGTACATTCTTCTAGATAGTGTTTTTCTAGTGCCTTAGTGAAAATTCAACACATCTTTATTTCAAAAGGAATAACATTCCAGATTTTAATACCAACAAACTGTAAAAGCCGTTCACCATATACGTTGTTAGTTCGTGGAATATTCCATTTACCAAAGGTTAGCTGTCTAGTAGAACGAGAAAGGGCGGAAAACATCGACACATGAAATGGGTGGTTGTAATTAATAACTGTGCGTACGCATCTGGCTAGTTTTAATTTCCATAGCTTGTCGAAGGTCAAAATAAGTAATCTGGAAAACAAAGGTTTGCTGGGGTCGTTACACTTGGAATGAGTAATGACTCTTACAGCCCGTTTTTGAAGTCGTCTAACCGGGTCCAGGTAAGTTGTGTACGTGCCGCCCCAAGACTCAATGCAATGAGATATGACAATGAATGAAAGCACAATAAAGCATTCGTAGAGTAGTGGTATTAAAATATTGACGAGCCTGAGTAAGTGCATGACACCCTGAGGCTAATTTGGAACACGCATTTTGAATCTGCATCTGCCAATGTAAGTTGTTATCTATAGTGACACCCAGATATTTAATTGTGGTTACTTGCTCGACCACGGAACCGTCAATTTTTATGTGTATGTCATTAGCATTAAAAAATCTTAATCGAGAGCGAAATGTGATGCATTCAGTCTTATCGGTATTTATAGATAGTTTATTATTCGATAACCAATGAGCGACCTTTTCCAGTTCCACATTGGACTTCGCTTCAAGATCAGTTAGATTTTTACCTGTTACTATGACACCAGTATCGTCAGCATACATCAGTATGTTAGAAGGCTGTAATATCTGCGGAAAGTCATTAATATACAGAGAGAAGAGCAATGGTCCCAGCACCGAGCCCTGGGGAACACCAGTACTCAAGTGGCTCATAGAAGACATGAAATCGTTAATTAATACAGCCTGTTGACGATCTTTCAGGTATTCTGAAAGAAGTTGAAATATGGTCCCACGGAAACCATAATGTGGTAATTTACTTAGCAGTATTCTGTGGTATACGGTGTCAAAGGCTTTTTTGGGGTCCAGAAAGATAACTGCTACTAATTTATTTTCATTCAATGTAGTGTTTATTGCTTGAGTAAGGGTCATAACGGCGGTGGAGGTAGAATAATTTGGTCTAAATTCGTGTCGCTGATGGGAGAGCAAGTTATATTTCGCAATGAATTCATAGAATCGATTGGCAAGAATTTTTTTGAAGATATTGTTAATTATGCTCAAAACTGAGATTGGTCAGTAGTTTGACGGTTGAGAGTGATCGCCACTTTTATGTATCGGAACAACTTTTGAAATTTTTAAACAAGAAGGGTACATGGCTGCTCTCACAGTATGGTTAAAAAGTCGACATAAAACCTGTCCGAGGACGTCTAAATTTTCTTCGAGAAGCCTTACAGCTATCCCATCTAGAAATATATTGTAGTAGGACTGTAAGTTGGGCCAGTTGGTTAGGATCCATCGTGAACTTACAGCGCAACACCAGAAAAAGCGCCGTCTTTTTTTTCTCTTTTACTCCTTCCCTGTCCTGTATTTTTTCTGGTGTTGCGCTGTAAGTTCACGATGTATTCCATCTAGGCCTGCCGATTTATTCATTGGCATTCCTGACACAATTGATATTATTTTCTCAACGTCGATGTCATACATTACAAAAGAATTGGGATTGGAATCTGCGAGACCATGTTCTTGGTTGGGTTCCTTGAATTTTTTTTTTTAGCTAGTGTTGGACCAATGGAGGCAAAATAAGTGTTAAACGATTCAACCGTATTGTAGTCGATGACACCAGGAAGCACCTTAGAAGCGGGAGGGTTTCAGACAACGTTATTTACAATTTGCCAAAGTTTTACCGAATTACCATTCGCCTGCTCTATTTGTTGTGCATAATAATCCTTTTTACTCATCCTCATCAAGGCAACTGATTTATTACGCATTGTTTTAAACTGGCGCAAATAAAACTCGTTATGCTTGCGCCATTTTCATTTGTCATGCCAGTAATCTTTGCTTCTTATGACTTCGAAGATTTCTTTATTCATCCAGGGACATATTGGCGTTTCCCGTGAATGAACCAAAACTTTTCTGCTGCTTCGTTTGATCGCGTTTTTAAAAAGAGTAATAAAGTTTGAAAATGTGATATTAACGTCATCATGGTATATTTGATTAACGCTAGATCCAAGAAGAATATTCCTTAAAGCCAAGTAGTCTATTTTTGTTACAAACCTCGATCCGTCACGTTTTTTTTATTCTCTAAACACTCAACAGAGACAAATATTGGGAAATGATCTGTGATAGGCTTGTCATACACTTCGGCACTAATATATTTCTCGGAATTTGTCAGTGCATGATCAATCAATGTAGCAGACGTTGCTGTTATTCGAGTTGGTGTAGTGATGAGGTTGCGAAAGTGATACGACTTTAGCAAATAGATGTAATCATCGTTCACTGGACTACAGGTGTAAATGTTCATATCACCAACAATAACAGCACATTGCTTGGCATTGTTTGTTAGTTGACTCAGGATCATTTCAAGCGTTTCAAGAAAGGAGAGAAAACAAGCGTTGGGGGGACGATAAACTACGCCGACTGCAACTGAAGATTCCAACCTGATGAATAGTGATTCAATGGCACGTGTGTTGCATGATAGTGAAGGAAGAATTGTATATTAATGCTCATTTTTCCTGTTGAGAAGAGGGGGAGGAGGGCGCAAAATATGCTTTGGTGGGCTTGCCTGGCGGGCTTCTTTTCTTTCCTAAACGAGACGCATTTCTTAGCGAAAGAAAGACTCGTTGAGCGTTTATATATAATTGTCAAGACGTCTACGTCGAGGCGCTCTCATGATTGCCTCCTTAACTTGGGGTACCCCAAAGTTGACATAGGAGGGCAAGCCAAACGTGAGTGTCAAATAATGACATCAGTAACGTGACAGGCTTGTCACATACGTGACAAACCTCTTTTCCCCATTCCTGTGATCCACTCGTATACCACGCGTGAGTATGCATCACAGGTGCTTCACAGTTTATATCTACCCAGGAGCGGCGTCAGAAATATTGGTAATTTGAATGTGAGAGCGCTAAGGAGCCAGTGCAGCGGAAAAAATCCGAGTTGGTGGCGGGCGGTATTGGAAAGCGAGAAACTTTTATGAATGCAGATAAATAACTTCAGGATCCGGCAAGGTATTTTACCCAGACAATCTGCGTGGCTCTGAAGTATTCTATCGCAAGATCATGCCAGGTCTTGAACCTGATCTCGAAAAATACCCTTGACTGATGTTGAGTTGGAACAAAGTTGATTGTCGCGGCAGCGTTGGCAAGCTTATAACAAGAAACTAACCATCAAGTTCATTTATTTATTTATTTATTTATTTATTTATTTATTTATTTATTTATTTATTTATAGTACCCTCAGGATATAAGTACATTGCAGAGGGGGTGGGGGTGTGAATAGTAAAATCAACAGCATGAACAGTTACAGAAAAAAAGTAAAACTGGAAACATTATACAAAATAATCGCAGAAGTCTAGTAAACTGCAATACGTTGGAAAAATAAACATGTAGAGCTACAGTACGCTGGATAAGACATTTTTAAATGCAGTTGTATTAGTTATATCAGTTATTAAGGCTCGTAAATGATTCCAATCACCAACTGTCCTGGGGACAACTGATTACGAGCCTGCAGTAGGTGAAAAATGGGGTATGCCAACCTTGTGAAGTTGATCACGTCGGTGTGAGCGAAATGGAGGTAAGGGTGTATGAACAAGGAACGAAGAGCAGGATTATGGTAGTACATTTTATGAAAAAGACAAATGCGTGATTGTTTTCTGCGTGTTGCTAAGAGCAGCTTTCGCGTTTGTGATACTGGAATTGCGATCGTAGTTAGATGAAATAAAGCGAACAGAGCGATTTTGTACTGCCTAAATGCTTTTTGAGAATGTAGATCTGTGCGGGTCCCAGACAGATGAGGCGTATTCTAGTTGAGGGCAAACGCAGGTGGTATAAAGCAATAGTTTTAGTGACGGTGGGGAAAGATAGAACTTTCTTTTCAAGTAACCTAACGTTTGGTTTGCTTTGGATAATATGTAATGGACGTGGTGTTTCTATGACAAGTTATTAGATATCTAAACGCCAAGGTAGCGATAAGAAGCTGTGGTTTGCAGGGGTGAATTGTTGAGAGAATAGGACGGAGAGGTGACGTTGCGCCTAGTAACGCGCACGCATTTGCATTTAGTGACGTTCATGTATAACTCATAAAGCTGTAGTCAAGCGTTGCTCAACGCTGAAGGATGTAATTACGCCATAGAGCATATACTCATCATCGCAATTAATAGTTCTTGTGTTGTGGAAAATTTGATGTGCTGGAAAAATAAAAACAAAAAATTGGACACAGAGCTTCTACTGCTGAGTGCCTTCGGCGGAAATAATTCATGGCACCCATTTTAACGAATAATCGCTTGATATTTCCTTTGTTTAATAAGCAATGCCTTCCAACCTTGTCTGTGCAGCATAGCAGCAGTCGCGTATTATCTATATCTTTATTCGTTTATTCATTCATCGCCATCATCATAGTCAGTTAGTTTAGGTCCGCCGCGAAAGGAAAGACTTTCTGAGTAATCACTAGTTTGTTTTCTCTGTGCAAGATGACAGCATTTTGTGGTTACAATATTCTTTGTTTCATCATCCAGAACAAGCATTTGCGTAATCAGATATATTTTCAGTCTCTTGATATCCATTCCGTCTCTTTCATTGACCACCGGTTGTTCCTGCGCCGTGCAACGTGACCTGCTGAGTCTATTTAGTTTTTTTTTTTTATGATAACGGGACATGGAATACCCCAGTTTGTTCTCCAATTCTCTCTGTCATCTTCCTGCGTCCTAATGTTGATTTGTAGGCCTAATGTTGGTTAATGGTGGTTGTTATTTTAATGGTAGTCCTGCAGGTTGTTCACCGATCAAGCCTAAGGTCCCACGCGTGGGCACATCAAGGCCTTGCCTCACCTCCAACTCGCGGACCTGCTGGATGGCCCTTTGTTGTTCTCCAATGCTCCCCTTCTCCAGCACAGGGTGGCCAGGCTGTCTTAGAACTGGCTAACCTCCTTTCCCTTCCAATTATTTCTTTCCTCCTTGCGACGCAGGGGCTGTGCAAAGCAGCTGTCCCCTATGGCGGAGGGGTTCAGGCGTTAATACCTTCAGGGTTTGGGGTACGTCTCAGAGCGTAGGTTAACGGGTCTATTTAGTTTGCCTGACCTTGCATATATTTGTCGGATATGTATCCGTCGGGAGTATGTTGAAGTGTACCACGTATTATTTTTTATGCCGTCCCCATTTCTATGATGTGTGTACATCGGCGATTTTTGTAACAAGTGCTTTTTGAATCTGTAAAGAATTCTAAGGTGCCTGCTTGGTTTACACCGACATTCTAGACGTACCTTGCTTATCTCAATCACTGACCGGTTAATATATTTTTTTTTTTGAATTGGCATTTCCCACACTCCGAATGGCAATCTGCTGAAGATCCTTACCTTCCGGTTAATAAAATCTGCTGCGAGCACACGCATGTGGCGCAGGAGCTGCGAAGGACTGCGTTCAGCAAGCTCAGCGGACAGCACTTGTCGTATCTTCTGTTCTTCTGTGAGTGACAAGCGACGGATAAGTGCGGTCTGCAGGTGTTCGTACACGTTAGCCGTTGGCCGGTTCGCGAGAATATCCCCGACCTCGTTGGCATAACGTGCGTCCAGGTGGGCGACGACGTAGTCGTAGCGGGTCCGGTCTGAAGTGATGTGCGCCAGAGAGGACTCGACCTGGGCAAACCAGACCTCGGGTAAGTCCCGCCAAAGCGGCGGGAGGTTGACAGCAACACGCCAGGAAGCGGCGTGCGGGGTGGCTTCCGTAGGACTTCTGACGTCCTCAGCGGAGCCCGTAGGCACGTTTTTGTTTGCAGAAGCGTTTCGAGCTTGCTGCTGTTGCTGGGTCAGTAGTTCCTGTCGGAGTTATTGCACTTGATGGCGGAGAGCGGTGAGGTCTTCTGAATCGGTCATGACAGTGCGGTTAGTTCGTTTTCCGGGTCACCGGATGTGGGATGCTGAGTCGATAAAGGACATAACATAAAACGTAACGATCGTTTCTGTAACCGTTTGAGCGCAGCATCGGCATTCGGGCCCTGCTGCCACTACCACGTTAATAAACATCGTTACCTCTTGTGTTGGGACCCGTCCTTCATCGGCTCAGCATTCCACAACTTCATTTTTAAGGGAACAGTGTCCCCTCACGAGACTAGTATAGTCGTCCATAGGATAAATCAATAGTCTTTTCCCTCTTGCTCTCTGGTAAGGGATGAGGCTTGTGAAATACCTGAAACGTATCTGGGCTAGAAACAACCAGCCTATACGCACAGCCGTTCTGCCTTGACATACGCACTTTCAACGTAAGAAATTGTAAGGGCGTACAGTCAGTCGACTACAAAAGCTTTCGGACCACGCGAGCGCCTGCCAAACTGCCTGCCTGCGTCATTATAGTGGTGCACCATATACTGTTGAACGAAGCGCTGGGTCGAAAGTGCACCTACTTGTTGTTAACATGTATGTCGGCAGAACACTGTTCGTGATTTTCCGGCGAAACGCGTTTCTGGGGTACGAGTGTCGCACTCCTAGTTTGAATGCATAATCAAAGCCACCAAGGCATGCTTCAAATGGTATTTAGTTAGTTAGGTATAACTTAATGAAAGCTTTGGCAGCGTCTGATAACAGTTATGGTGATAGATTACTCTCATGATAGTTACATGGTATCACAGCTGCCGAAGAGTGCGTCACGTTACAGAGTGAAAGGTACGAAGCATTTATTAAAATAGCCAGGTCATTGATTAAGGGATAGACGCGTCTCGGCCTTTGCACTGGTATTGATCGCTGCTTACGTAGCCGAAATGTGGCGAAGATGGTTTTGGCCACCCACTCACGTCGCTCATAAACTTTTGCGATTGGCGGCACGTTACATAATCTACGATATGGATGAACACTTTGATATGGCTACCACATGCTGAATGTTAAATATATTAACGTCTACTTGAATACTTGTGCAGTGTCGTCACACAATATACTGTTTATTGAAAGTCTCCGTGAATAAACTAAATCTGTACAAATCACGCATTTCTAATGCATAGGATAAAGTTTACGATAGCAGACGATCGTCAAAAACTTACAAATGGAAGAATCGACCGCAGACTCGAAATGGAACGATTTTTCTTTATTTTTTTGTCAATGGATAAAAGAATGTTTCAACGATTTTGAGGAAAATTATAACTCGAGCGTTCGTATTGCTCTATGGCTAGATATTTCAGCCATCTATGCATGTGGTCACGTCACAAACAAACGGTTTTTAAAATGTCTAAAGCAGCCAATTCAGCCGGCTTCGTCAAGATGGCCGGATGGACACCTTTTCAATTCCGCGCTTCGTCTAAAAAGTTTGAAGAGATCAATATGAACACAGCTATTCTGTGGTACTCTCCTGGCTTGGTTGGCACTTCGAGTCTTGCTAAATGTCTTGCACTGTGCCGGCTTCCATACGGAAGTGGCGACGTGCTACATAGGATTGAAATGATTAATGATGACCTTGCAGCAGTCATGCCGTATGAAAAAGCCAGTATGTAGTTCTGCAGCTGCTTTTTCTGCACTGTCTTGAAACCTTGACAAGCTAGATCTTGCATTCTGGACGTTATGACGGCGTGGCCAGTGTCTCCTTTCATACGGTGTACTTGATATGTCTTGTAATGGCTCGCAGCGTGCAGTCTCATAGGCATAGTCTCCGTGCCCCTTGTCAATGCTTTCTCATCGTGGATGCGAAGCTCCTACGAAAGATGTGTATGGCTACGCCTCGCTACCGGTTCGTTTACGTACTGGTACGTCTTGTTAAAGGGCCTCACCTGAAATGACAATAAAAAATGAAGACACCATGCGGCATCAACAAGCAATTCGTAAAAGAATCAATGGTTGGTTAAACCCTACTCGGGCAACGGGGTATACAATAGAGCAAACACTCGGAAAACATCTAAAGCGTATGACGTTCTACTGCAGACACATGTTTGGCCACATTGCTAACGACAGTTTTAGTCTAGTTCTGATGCCTACTGGAGACTTGCGATAATAGATATTTATCATCCACTACCGGTTGTGCAGACTGAGCGACCAGCAGTATGAGCTAGCCAATTAACACATGATGTTCGTAACAATCATTCGAACACTGTGGTCATTGGTGCTGTCGTTTTCAGGCATCTTTTCAGTTAGTAGACTGCAAGTCGCTCTACAGGATGTTTTAAATGGCGTGACTTACCTCGCTCACGCACATTGAAACTTAGGTCCTGCATATGCTCTTGCTCTTGTGGGTAAGAATTTGATACAAACGGCGCTGCGATGCTTGGGTCACTGTCCACTCGCAGCATGATTGGACCGTCATTGCCTGTGTGCACCGCGCTGAACGCAGAATCTATGTCCGCAAACATTCTTTGCGGTACTTCCACGCTTGAACCGTACAGAGCGACGTGAAGGGCGGTCGCGAGTGCACGGTGGTCCTCGGGCGTTTCGGCGTGCCCGACCGCACATCGCTGGTCGTGCCGAAGAACCAGCAACACGACTGTGTAGCGCCTGGTAGTTGGACACGAGCCGGAACGCATTATCATGCAGACGAATAACGTCCCGTGGACGTAACTAGCGTTGAACGTGGTGGGCCGACCCATAGCAGGCAGCGTGCGTGACAGAGCCCTAACAATCGTAATGCTGCCAACCCGCAGCTCCGAGGGGTCGAAGCGGTACAGCATCCACGGGCCGGCCCTGTTTCTCGGCATGAGCCAACAGTAGAGCCAGGCGACCCGACGCAGGCATAAGGACACGGTGGCCGATGCTTCAAGAACGCGCACGATCTCTCGGACGGTGATGTGCAGGGGCAGCACTTCAAGCCGCGGTAGCCAGGGCACGTCTTCGTCGTCCAGGCATCGAAACTCCCACGCCGACAAATGTTGGAGGTGGTTTTGCAGCGATGTTATGACGCTGGCTACCGTGCTCGTAGAAGACATGGGTGGCCGGGACAGTCTCGCATGTCTCTCAGTTAGGCGCGGAGTGGCAGTGTGAAGCTACAAGCCAGAACCGCTCGCTGCTGTTGTAGTGAAACGATGACCACCAGTTCACTTTTGGTGGTTGCTGCGATGAACGCGTCACGCAGTGTGAGTCCACGTGAAGTAGCATTGTCGTCGAACTGGCGAGCAATTTGGAAAAATTGTCACGTTGAGCACACGTAATCTGCGTCTCAGATGAAGCGATATAAATTGTTAAGGTGACCTGATGCTGTAACCATATTATTCCGAAGCCTACGAAACAGACATTGCAGCTCCGGCGCAGCACTACGTAATGCCATTTCCGACTGAAGACTTAGCGTAGGAAAGGAAGTTAATCGCATCTCATGGCATTCGTGATACCCAAAGCGCACCGATAGCTAACTTCAAGTGCAAGTTAAGCCGCATAAAGAATAAACAATAATGAATGTCTGTTTGCATTTCACGTGCGTGTAGCGCTTGCGTGGAAATTTAATTGAAGCGCGTTCCTATATCCGAAAGACCTGAAGTTCTCCGTCACTTTTATAAGCGCGAAAGTCACGTGACCTCACGTGACTTTCGTGACCTCACGAACGTCACGTGTGGCTTCATTAGTTGAGCCAAATAAAATGTATGATATATACAAAGAATCAGTGTCCACTTCGCGGGGGTCACCACAGGTTACGCTGAATTTTTTCTTTTTTACATAAGACTGAACACTTGTCTTGGTTCACCACATGTCGGACCGTTTATTTAATGTAAGCGTTTGTAATTGATATTTGCACCGGCGACTGACTTGTAGCTGATAGAGCATCGAAACGTAACAGCTTGCAATGAGAGGTGGTTTATGAGCGTGTACCAATGTAATTGGTGTACTTGAAACGTTGGCAGCACCATAAACATCGCAACGCAATTTCAGAGGAAAAGCTCTGCTATAGAGTCATGCGTCCCAAGGTTATTTATTGGGCTAGAAGCCCTTTTAGCCAGCGAAGTGCGAGTGGGGCAGACGTGACGTTGCACCACGTGATCAGCTCCAGAAAGGCACCCCAGCTAAGCGCTCTCGAAGTATATTACATGTTCTAAACACTGTACTCGAAACCATAAAGGTGACGGTAAACCACCAAAAATCGCTCGAGTGTTGTTCCCCCTCGTGCCTTCCATTTATGCCCTGCTGTCATCGTGGCGTCACCTGTCCAGTTAGGTGATGCCGTGGCCAAAAGACGCTGCCGAGTAGTAAGCAAGAACCAGTTTCTCCACTATCAGGTACGCATGCCCAGTATTCTTTCTCTTCGCACGCAGATGGGGAGTACTCGAAGAGGTACCACGGAAAGGGCCCACGAATGAAACACTAGCTAAGGGAACAACAAAATGGGCGATTCCCATGTTTCGAATATAAAACGCGCGAAACTCCGCAAACATTCCCTGTAAGATCTTGTACAACTACAACGCCACGATCAAAATTTCTGCGTCTGGTTAGTTTCCCTATCATACTTGCAATAGGGTGTTATGATAACTAAACGCTGCGTGCAGGCTTTTTGCGAAGCCGAGCCTAACGCACGTCCGCTTTCTATCATGAGTACTGAGGTTAAGTCACACTAACTTGTGTAGCATTCCGGATTCTCCTAAGTTAATCATGTATGCGGACGACACTAATATATTTTTTGCTGGTTCATCGATCTCTCAACTTGAAAAGTCTGTAAACACATATCTAAATAAGTTGTCTTCCTGGATTAAACTAAATAAGTTGCGGCTAAACGCGAGTAAAACTAAATATATATTGTTTGCACCCATTAATAAGCCACGGAATATAAGTCTAAGTATCTCCTTTGAGGGTCAGACTTTAGAACAAGTCAAGGTACAGTAATTCTTGGGTGTGTGGTTCCAGGAAGACCTTTCCTGGAATGAACATATAAATAAATTGGCAGCAGATCTAAGTAGAAGCGTTGGATGTATGTACAAACTATGTCCGTTATTACCACTTTGGCTAAAGAAAGCGTTATATTATACACTGATATATTCCAGGCTAAGTTATTGTGTCTTATGTTGGGGAACAACGACGGCTCAAAACTATAAAACTTACACTACAAAAGAAGGTACTAAGACTATTCGAGGGATATTACGGTATGCCACAAGGTCTTAGCGCACGTCCGTTATTCCCTAAATATCTCATATTACAAGCAAACCAAATATATTATTATAAGTTATTATTGTATATCCAAAATAATAAACTATACCCCATGTACGATTCTTCTCGATGTGCTGAGTACTATCTCCGTACACATAGTATAAGAACACCGAAAACTAGAACAACCTATGGTCAACAACATATTGATTACCAAATACCGAGTCTCCTCAACAAACTGGGTGACGTACTTGACCTAAATAAGAAAACTTCCAAAAATAAGTTCAAGGAATTTCTTCTTTATAATTGTATTGAATACACTTAGTACAGAAATTTGGATTATTTATTACTTTCTGTGTCCCAATTGCTTAGAGTACACTATTTGTGTCCTTTTGTTGTTGTTTTTTAGGAATGTATGTGTCTCCTGATGCTTTCCTTACCTCACCTATTGTATATATTGCGATGTTTTTTAGGTATTTCATTACTATTTACTGTCCTGTTCTTTCTTTATATTTGTAATGGTTACATGTGTGATCATAATTTGCAAATTGTATCTGTATATAATGATGTTCTCTAATTCGGCTAAGTTGTGTATGACATGTTAATTTTAGTTTTTTTATTTTATTTTGCCAGACTGTATTTCGGAGCAAAAGCCTCCGTTAGGCTATGTAGCCTTTTGCTTTTGCTTCGTTTTTTTTCTGTTGCACGTACAGAAAAAATAAATAAATCTCAAATACAAATACAAATATAAGACCACGGCCATATCAACTCCCATTCTGATTCACACGCAGCCTGTAAAATAGACAGCTTCCAGAAGATGACATCGTAGACAAAAATGATGCAGGCTACTTTGCAGTCCCAACAAGATGGCGGCTAAGCGAAGCCCTCGGATAGCTCGGATGGTCATCTGCGCCCAAGCAGGTGCTTCTCCAGGCATTTATTTTGACCTACGTTCTACTATTCATAGATTTTAACACGACAGGAGTAAACAAAAAAGTAACAGTAAGGTCTGATTTTCCTAGCTATCTTGTCAGGACGCAAAGGGACGTCACGGAAACGTCATCCAAACGCGTTCAACTTCTCGGCTCTTACTAAAGGATCCCGGCTGCGGCAGCTGCATTTCTGTTGGAGGCGGAAATGTTGTAGGCCCGTATGCTCAGATTTGGGTACCCGTTAAAAAACCCTAGGTGGTCGAAATTTTCGGAGCCCTCCACTAAGGTGTTTCTCCTAATCATCTGGTAATTTTGGGACGTTAAACTCCAGATATCAGTCAATTCTTACTAAAGGAAGTAATCTGGAGGCAAACCATGCGTGTCCGACGCCTATTAGTGCGGCTTTGCTTGTCAATTAATCACCAACAAAACAGCTTTCAGTCAAGAAGTGATAGCATCACCATGTAGAGTACTCACGCACTGGACAAAATAAGTAAGCGCTTAGGACGGGCAACAAAGACAACCGGGGCTTAAGCGGAGCGAAGTCGACTTTTCAACGAGATATACCTTAAGAGGATGTTCAAACGACGCTAACATGGCCTTGTCTCGGTACAGTGGCCCTTAAACTAAATTTAGACACTAATCCTGGACAACACGCTGCATCAGCAAGTATCCGAGCTGTTGCAATTAGCACACGCCTGAAAGAAAAGCCCGACAGCATTAAGGTCTGACTCGTGTGTTTTGCCTTCCATCTGACTTGGAAACTTTACTTATTACTTCAAAAAGTTTCCCACACTTGTTATGTTTTTGGTGTCGGTGAAAAGCTAAATCCTCACAGCACGAGTTCGCAAAGGCCATGAAACCTAAATCATCCAGTCAAATGTTCTAAGAGTATCTAATTACATACAAAAGAAATCGTGAGCTTTAAGAATCAATCCATGCGTCCTTACTGTTTTTCTGGATTGGTATATATCCATTCTTCCTGTGTCATTCTCCTAAAGCTCCGCGAAACAAATACCACTTTAATTCACGTGTCTGTATTTTGTTAATAAGACACCTTCTTGAAAGCTTTGAGTCTCCTCGAGTGACCAATAAAGCAAAAGTTGGTGCATACGAGTACACTTGGAGACATTTTTGGAGACGACGTTTCGATAGGAGGACCTATCATTCTCAAAGGCGCATTTGAGAAAGATGGGTCCTTCTATCGAAACGTCGGCCAGCTGGTCTGAGCCACTTCCACTGTTCGTCCTGTTTTTTTCCACTGACTGTGATTGTATTGGTTTGGGCTAATTATTCTGTACGCTGAATGTTTCCAAGACATCCTAGAGGTCCGAATTCAGTTGTGGTGTTGCACTTGTGCCCAATTCTGCGATGAACACGTAACCACGAGAACATTTCGATACAGAGCCGATACGCCCCACCTTCCAAAGATTGACGCGTTATTTTTCGCGTGTGCCCTACGCTGGCGAAATTTACAGTTTTATTCAAAGAAGCGTTTGGTCTTCGAATGCGTTTAAGGATGTCACCCTCAATAATGTTGCCTGAATCATTCATGTCTCTCGGTAATCAATGATCAGCGAAAAGTGAAAATTACCCAACGCCTGATTGGGAGATCGTGTGGATTGTTTTGTAGAGTTTAACGTCCCAAAGTCACCATATGGTTATGAGAGCTCCATCGAAAATGCAGCCGCCGCATCCGACATTTGACCCCGTGACCTGTGGTTCAGCAGCTGAGTACCTTAGCCACTAGACCACCGCCGCGGTGCCTGGGAGATCTTATTACCATTCTACTACTCCACGCTGCCCAAAAATTTTTGGAAAGAACCTAAAGGTAGGGTAACTACAATATGGTTGGCAACCCAGCCACAGCTCTTCTGCACTTTCCTGTCGCGCCTTTGCCCACTGAATTTTTCTTCTGCTCCTCTAATATTGTAATTGGTTAAAAGAGAGAGAGCAAAGTCTACACATTTACTGTGCTAAGAAAGGCAGTTGTTAACTCGGCGAAGACGGGCCAACCTGAGGAAACGTTGGCAACAACGACATTTAACGAATCCTCCTCACCTATGTTTCCATTTTTTTTGCCCAACGCACTATCCTTTTTAAACTACGTTTCGTTCATCTTCGAAAAGGTTCTTTTAAAGGAGACCCTCTTCCCACGCTCAAGATTGGCCTGGTCTCGCCAAGTGTCGCGTAGCGGGAACCGGATAATCTTACGTAACGTGCAGTGGCCTATCAATTGCGTCATCTACGTATTCAGACAGAAATTGGATTTTCGTATCGAATCATAGCGCATTTCGCGCTGGGCGCAGTCATCATGCCAACGTTTCAGCAAGAGCATAGTATTGTCTATAGCAGAAATAACAAAAAAAAATGTATAGCCATGTCTGGTAGGTGCAAAACATGGGCCGTTGTGTAATCCGTGCTTCTGTGCTCGAGTTACGCAACAAATATTTTTTACGCTTGCGCTTTTACGCTAATATATATAGTCGAACAGCAATTGTCTCTAATGTAAAAGGTCAACGTGCACTGCGTAGGAGAAGACGTGATTGCATCTTCTTCGGACGCCGATGCGGACGAAAGGCGTCGGATCGAGGAACAGTGCGAGTGTTTCGAAAAAGAACCAATCTTTGGGTGAGTCTAATAATCGCTCAACATTTTTGCACTGATAGGTATGGATTTTTAGGGTGTTCTTGAATAAAACACCCTAAGTAGACAGTGAAAGAGAGAGAGACACACAAATGGATTGCAGCAAGCCAAGTGCGCATCAACGTTGAACGGAACTGGTGTCGCCTGTGACGGCACAGAGAGGCACTAATCAGTCCTTCAGGAGCGAGCTCACGCTCAGTAAAACACCTAGAAGTTGGCGCTAGCTGGAGGTGAATAAAATCGCACAGAATCTTACGCATGTGCCTATAAGCGCATGCGTGAGGGACTATGCGATTCAGTTCCGTTCAAAGCATACCGCGAACGTGGTCTGTTGTAATCCCTTTGTGTTTATCTCTCTCGCTTGCTTTCGACGTCGGGGAGTGTTGTTAAAACACAGGCTATAAATCCTTACAAATCGACGTACAGATTTTCAGCGAACATTCGACTCACCAAAATGTCGATTATTTTTCAAACGCTCACATTCTTCTTCTATTCGACACTTTTCGTCCACATCAGCGTTCGATGAAGACGCAATGGCGTCTTTTCCTACGCCGTGTACGTTGACCTTGCACATTAAGGACAATTGCTGCTTGACTATATCAGCGTAAAAGCGCAGCTCTAAAGAGTACATGTTGCATAGCACGAGCACAAGAGCACCGATTTTACAACTACCAGACGACTCGAAGACGACAGCAATCTTCCTTTTTTTAGGCTTCTTCTTTTCTTTCAGTTGTATCGATACCGCTTCTCAATCTCTAGTCAAAGGGGTCTTTTAGATGCGGAGCATCTTATACTCGCGCCTTGTAGTGCGCCGTCCGCGCCGTCCACACCGCTTCTCGAACATTCGACAGCTGACGCGCGCGCATGCGCCGTCGCGCCGTCGCCCACTCTTCCACCATCTGTGCATCCCTTCCTCCTCTACACACCGCGCGCGCTTCACTCCTCCACCATCTGTGCACCCTTCCTCCTCTACACACCGCGTTCGACATCTACAATTCTCCTGATTCTCCAGTGGACGCGCATGTGGCGTCGCGCTTCGAGAACATTCAACAGCTGACAGTGCATGCGCCGTCGTGCTGTATATATACTCAAGGTCGGCGCTCGCTCGCTCAGTTGCCGCTCGTCGGTTGGTTTGTACGGCGCGTCGACGTCCAAGGTCGCGGTGAAATGAATTCCAACGAATCCACAAACACAATGATCGACGTCCCTTCGACCAGCGCCGCCCTTTCGCATACGTGTGTACGTGTTCACTCATTTAACACCCCCTCCTACAACCACGTTAACCAATTTAGCCATCGACCCAAGTAAGTCGCAATTTAACACCCCATTTCACAACCACGTTAACCAATTTAGCCATCGACCCAAGTAAGTCGCACTTTAACACCCCGTTAACCAATTATATGGTCCGCATCCTCCTCAGTGTTCCCCCGAGGGAAGCTGCGGGCAATTTTTTTTTATATAACGAGGCTTTTCAAGGCCTTCGAGATCGGGGGAATTGGAAGCTTTCGAAACCCTTTGTGGTTTTGTAAGGCCACCATGATCGGCCCACTATTTTATCAGCGACCATGTCTTGTCAGGGCGTCATCACGTGAAGTCACGTTCTGGGGCGTCGTAGTGGTGTCATTATGAAGACGCGAATTCAGGCGACGTGTGACGTCATTCGGTGACGTTATCGTGGGATAATAACTTTTCATCCCTCCTTTTGATGCCACTGATGCCGATTGTCAAATTTCACTTGATGAATCTAAAGCCTGTAAAAATAAACAATGTGCTCAATACTGCAGGCAATGACGGAAGAAGCTTTTCGTGTCGAAGTTGTGAGACGCATGCGTTCCATTATTTCGCGAGGAAAAACATCAAGTTTGTTGAATCAAACCAAAAAAAATGAGTCCGGTGTCTTTTAGTAACACTGTATACCCATTGTGGATGCGCGGCCAAGATCTTGTCTCGAAGCGGCTTCCTCAGCACGCTCGACAGCCCAGAATTGTGGTGTCAGCTTTCAACTGCGCAGTGTGCTGTTCCAGCGTGAGTGGAGGCTGGCGGCAGAAGGGACAATTAAATCGTCACTGTTTGAATTGTCTATTAGGCCCTGACCCTCCCGAAGCATGTGACTAAGGGTGGCAACCTCGCCACACGACGTGCATCTATTCGTAGTGTAAATGTCTGTCTGCATACATGGCGCGCGTGAGTCTGAGGTTTCTGTGTGAATCTGCTTGTGATTGTCCGAAGTGTACCGCTTGCGTCCTGTCTGGCCTAGTGTGAGGGGATAGGTATATGCGTCTCTGCAACTGGTAGTGTGGGGTGACATTGTGAAACCTGCTGATACGATCCTCCCACACCCAGACGTTTGCAGTTCCCCGTGGTGGTTTGTCGTCCTCCGGTGATCAACCCGGTGAGCCGACTGCTGAGTCCACTGTGTGCCGGCATCTTAGCAGGTGCCTTCGGTCATCGAAGGCCACCTCTCCTGGATGTATGTAATGTCGCAGGAGTATGTGGAACACATCTTACCAGGTGCGCCCGTTGGCAAAACTGCGAAGGGTAACGGTTTCTCGGTGCATAGCTAGAAATTTATGATCAGTGCAATGATCCGGGGGTGATACTGTCAGGAGGTGCGGCTGAAGAATGAGAGTTCGCAATCTGCAACCAGATCATGTACATCGAATTCAGTTGAAATTACAGATGTGTGAGATAGTTCGTGAGCGTTAATTCTAAAAGACAGGGCGTGCCAACAAGGACACGAGAAGGAAGTCGACCCCACGAAACGCTGTTTGTGGCGGTGTTTGCACCCCTAGCTTTCTTTAATAGTTCAATAACTAAAAGGAGAGTCTGCTCGTGTGAATCTTACGCTAGACATTCCTAAATCATGGTGACCAATATAACGTAGTCTCTGAAGGAGAATTCGTTTTACTACTGTTACGTTAAAAGTATACTAGCACGTAAGCCCGTATTATAACAGCGAAGCTCAAGAAGCAAAGGGTTGTGCAGCGTGTGATCGAACGCACACTGCATAGGCGTAGCTTGAAGAGATTAAGAGATTGCAGGAGGAAGAGACTGGAATGTATTACAACAGGCGGGGTCAATAGAGTTAACCAATAGGTAGAGGCATAGCCGACATTCCAGCCGAGAATGAAAAAAAGAAATCCACGCATCCCCACGAACTGAGTATGAACGAGTGGTCGAAACGCTGGGTATCTAATGTGTCAGTAACCATACGTTGCCCCATAAAATGTGTACTAGGTGTCACAGTCACATAAAGTCACATAAAAAGTCAACGACAAAGCTATGTCCTAAAGCCCGTCATTTCTACGTTAAAGTCGCCGACTATAATAAAGGGTTTGTGCTAGTGGGTGTTTTATATTGTTCCATCACAATTATGATGCTTGTTCGTCTATCGTAAACGTCTTTTTTTTCTTTTCACACACACACACACACATGTTTTCCGGCTTTTTATATATCAGGACAGCGGATAGTAAGAGTCAATGATAAAGCAAGGCCCTATAAGGTCCATAATATGTACGTTGAAGCCACTACTCTAAAGCAGTGGCGTGGCCAGGAGGAAGCACACCGGGCCAATGCCCACCCATAATTTTTTTTCGCCATGGCATACAGAGTATGAAATGACATTTTCATGGAGTGCCCCCCCCCCCAAAAAAAAAGAAAATTCGCAAATCAAAATTCTGCCTACACCTTGCTATATAAATTATAAATCTGGCTTCGTTATAACGCTCGGTCACAATTATGCTTGGCATTAGTCTTTTGTTAAACTATTTTTGTGTGTGTCTCACATCCACCCTCGTGATGGAATCCGTGGACGTGGTGCGTATCAAGGGGGTGGATGTGAGACACACCCAAAAAATGGTTTAGCAAAAAACTAGTGGTGTCCAACATGAGACAAGCCTCAACAATAAAATGCTTCACCCCTGAAAATATAGCTAATCTTTCTGTCATATAAATTTGTAAAACGCGAAAGTGAGACACGTCTTTACAGAAGTAGTGGAGCGTTCATTGCGCATTGTTTCGCCATGAGGCCGGAGAAATCAATGCTGCAGCAACAAATTCTAATGTCGCGTGAAGAGCGGCATGCAGCTCCGAACTTGCAGCGTGCTCCTGAAGCAAAAAGGACGCTCCAAAAGAACATACAGCCCCGCCGTGGTGGTCTAGTGGCTAAGGTACTCGGCTGCTGACCCGCAGGTCGCGGGTTCCCATCCCGGCTGCGGCGTCTGCATTTCCGATGGAGGCGGAAATGTTGTAGGCCCGTGTGCTCAAATTTGGGAGCACGTTAAAGAACCCCAGGTGGTCGAAATTTCGGGAACCCTCTACTACGGCGTCTCTCATAATCATACGGTGGTTTTGGAACGTTAAACCCCGCATATCAATCAATCAAAAGAACATACACAGAACGAGCACGAGCTAACGAGTTTCACAGCTCGACGTTTAAGGCGCGCTGCTCAAACTTTTTAAAAGACGAGTGAAACGAGCGCGTAAGTATACACATGACGAGCGCGAACAGCTGTCATAGTTGTTGTTCGTATGTAAGCGGCGCGCTCTTTTCGAAAGTTCAGCCACTGCAGTGATCAAGGTGACCTTCGTGCACTCCAAGTAGAATTCGAACTTGCGGGTGAAAGCACAAGGCGAACAACCCGCCCCCATGTCGAGATAAGCGCGCGCGCCCCGCGAATCGCTGGGTGACGATCTTTAAAGCGCGCCCTTCGCGCCATCTCGCTAGTGATAACGAGAACGCGCTAAGCTCCCGAACTCGGATTACCGCCAATAATTAATGGTGTATATAAATAGCTTGCAGTTACCAAGCTGAAGAAAGTACGCTCTGTGACCGAGTCGAATCGCGCGTTTCGGAACAAGGGGTCATGTAGTTTCGACTTAGGTTGTCTGATTTCCTTCTGCTAGCTTTTTTTCTTTGCCATTTGTTTTTGTATATTTTATGACGTCATATCCGTGACGAAAATACGTCAGTATAGCCGTGGTGGAACACGGCACGGAACATTTTCTTGCTAAAAATACTTAGTATTTGGACAGGTCCCGTAATTCGAAGGACATATTAACCGAGGATGTGCAACAGAATGTGCATGTTGACGCAAAAATTTCAGTAGCTCGGTGCTCTCAAGAAGCAATTACGGATACCAAGAAAGAGAGCTAAAGAGACAATTGATATAGTAGATAGAGGGAGGTTAACTAGACTACGTCCAGTTTGCTATTCTACGCATGGAAAGAGGCATTCTGGAGCAAATGACAGAGAGCCATACATGTACAATTCACAACACAAGTAGCGCTTAGTTGCACAGGCGACCTATAGATGCTGTTGCCTTCAAGTATTGCAGCAGGGCCCATGGAGATTTCTGGGCTGATGGGCTGTGAAACCAGGCTCCCATGATCTGGTGGAAGCGTAGCTTATGTTGTGATGAAATAAAAAAAATGAGGCAATGTGCTTGCGCTGCAAAGCGTAAATTCGATAACATTGGCTGAGGTCTTTGACGTACGGGGCATAGAGCTCTCTAAAATTAACTAGAGGGGACCTTAGCGCTGTGATTGTTCAGCGACTATGGGAAATGATGGGCAGTACACAAATTTGTCTAGTCTCCGTGCTTGTGGGTTTCTAACGCACTTGTGGCTTTTTTATTACTGTGTTTTAGTTTTGTTTCAAGTAAGAGAACGAACTGTTTTGAACTTCATGACCCGATTTGGTTTTGATGAGAGTAAAGGGCTAAGTTAATGAACTACAACTACTGAACATTTGTTCATTGTTGTCTCATGACAAAGCAGCTTGAAGCCACGCGCAGCTAAATGGAACCGAACGTACGAGGATTTGACTCGTACTCGTGCGAGCGTGCTTATCTCTAGATTGAGGTGGCTTGTGCGTTTTGTGCACAACCCTTCATTCCCATGCACCCGCTGCAGCGCCATGCGTGGCAGCTCCCATAGATACTAGCACCAGAGTTCCATCTAGTGTATCTATAGTAAACTCTATAGCACGGTGGACATAATGTTGATGATGACGATGATTATGACAAAGCTCATCGTATAGAACATGTTACGTAACGCTAGCCTACGGTATCGATCGGGTGTTACAGTGGTGTGCTAACAATATTAAATGAGGCCAGAGGTCATGTTAGTTAGGTCAGACGATGCACAGAGATGGCTCAATAAACGACAAGACTACGGACTCCTGGTAGGGGACCTTACTGGGGACATCTTCGTAAGCTTGAGCAAAACAGTGTTTGCGTAACCTGCAGGCGTAACGCCTGCCTCGTGAATAATGGCATTAACGAGCATATATGTCTCAATCATTTGACGCGACTCTGCTGCCTTGACACGGACATATAACATCGGCGCCGTTTCTTAAGGCGGAGCAAGAGAGTGCCTGCTAAGTTATGCAAGGGGGCGCTTGCTTATAACACCTAAATTAGGCATCATGGAAAGAGCCGCCGGAATTGTTTTTCTCTTTTCCTCGCGTCTGTCCTGGTATCAAAGATACCCGTCAGCTGACAGCTGGTATTTCTTTTTTTTTCTGTATATTGCTACCAGTGAGAGCTTACATATGTTGAGTCGTAACACCGATCTAGTGATTGCGTTGCCCTCTTGAAGCCTTGCTCTGCAGAACAGCCATATAACGGGTCCGTCACGTAATTAATTGCTCATCGTTTTCGTATATGCATGTTTGTCTAAACCAATCTGCTGGGAAAGAGTTATTGCACCCGTTCTTGATGACCGCACGCCTGCTTTTTTTTTCCTTACATAAGATCATCAACGTTATTTGAAATTCACTGGCCAAGTCTTTACCTTCTGTTTTAAATAATGGCAATATTTCATTCCTACTTGACTAGATATTATCACCTTTTAAATACAATTCGGCACTTGAATCAAATAATGCATACTTGAAATACTGATTATTTTTAATATAATTTAAATAATATTCAGGGAGTACAAGTGTTGTAGGGGAACAAAATGTTGCAGCAGGTGGTTAACGTTTCTTGTTTTATTCATCGAATTATCAAGATGCATGCCCTATATGTAGATGATATCCCGGTCTGGGTCTAAATTGGTGCACTTTGAGGACCAGTTGCAGGTGGCGGTCATGACGGTTAAAAGGAACATCAGTCGTATGTATGCCCTTGACGTTTTCAAGGGTAGTAAATCAGAACCGTTAATATACCGTCCCACAAGAAATAGACAGTGACCCAAGGACTGCGTATCTTCTGGAGAGATGGATGTGACATTTTTGACCGCTGCGGATACAATTCCCATGGATAGCTGCATCAGTATACTAGGTCTTATTATCTCCGTGAAAGGATATAACACGTAAACTCTACATAGATCAGAGCAAGATACTGCGGCTGCGTTTCGCCTCATTATCACAGTTTCTAACAAGAAAAGAGGCATGAAGGAGGACAATGTTTTGGCCTCTTCCACGCCTTCCACATGATTTATGTTCATTATGTCACGTCTCTAATAATTGACTCGCTACCGAAAGGGACATCATCAATGTACTCATCCACAAAACTGTTAAAAGGGCGCTCAGCCTTCCACTCCGAACTAGCCGTCAGGGGCTGCTGTTAGCGCTGAGAATTTACAATATGATGCGTGAAGTTTAAAATATTTCGCCTCTCGGTCAATAGGGTGGGTCGGGAAAATTTGGTGCGTTTTGGAATTTTTTCCATTTTGCAGGAAGACCGGTTGATCTCGCTTGACTGCTGTTAGACAGGCATGTAGTCACTCCTATTCCTAAGGACTATTCACCCACAGTTAACATCGCAAGAAAAAGGGTTAGAGCCAAGAAAACTTTGAAGCAGGTACACTCGAACTTAGGATCTACGACCTTCACGGACGCTGCGTGTGAGAACAAGAAGCGTTGTGGGGCCGTTGCGGTCTCTGAGCGAGGTAGTTTGATGTCGGCATGCTCTGTTGAGGCAACCTCGCCGGCAATAGCTGAACAAGTATTCATCGCACAGGGGCTTTTGGGCTCCTCCCGTCGACATATTCATTCTGACTCACGTTCGGCGAATACAGCCTTCACCTCTGGCAGAGTCTTTCCGCTTGATGCTGGGATTCGCATAGTTAGGACCGTAATTCCACATGATATCATTTGGTTCTCGACCCACACAAGCTTCTCGATCAGCGATACCGCAATAGCCTCCTATATTTTTCTTGCCTGCCGGAGGAATGCGAAACGCCCGTCATCTATGGCGGTGCCACCTACGGAGGGTTAAGGGTCTTTGTACTTGGCCTTTGAGATCAGTAACTTAGGTGTTTGCTAATTTCAGAGGCTATGCCTTGTATTGAAGGGGTTTCCTGCTGAATCAACACAAAACTCCATGGTCATCTATGGCGCCGTCACTTACGTAGGGTTAATTAAAATTATGTTTACGCCTTTTTAAAACTTTTTACGTTATTTTTGTTCCATAAAAGCTCCAAAAACGTAGGGTTGTCTTCAAAATTTATTTGAAGACAACCCTACCTAAATGGCGCCACCACCGCAGTTCCGACGATGGCCGCTTCCCAAGTGACCGCCGATAATACAGCAGGCAAGGGAAATCTAGGCGACTGTGGCACCACCAACTCCGACAAATTGGCCCACACTCGGGTGCAAGGACTAGCCTTCTCCGCCGGTCTTCACGGTCCAAGCTTGTTGGACCGCTCCGCCCGACCCGAGACCAGTCCTCTGGATGGAATGAGGCTGATCAAGGGTCAGCCGCTATACATACAATGAAGTCTCTTCACATTATCGTTTGGGTCGTAGGGTCTTTCTTCCACCCATTGGCGTCTTGAGAGAGCACAAGAAATCGCGCTCAGACTTCTACAAACTCTTATCTGCAGCTAATGCTTCAGTTTATTCGGGTATATTTCCCGAGGGCCTGGACTGCGGTTGTGTGTGCGTACATTTGAGCGCATAATGTGGCACTGCTCCCACATACCAAAAGAACTTAAGGCGCAAATCATCCCACAAGAAGGCTTTTATGCCGCCTTCAAAAGTATGCGGATTGTCACCGTCCGCTTCGGGCAATCCAAGGAGCCCATGCTGTCAGGGACAGGCACTCCCTGCTTGTTTTAAACATGGAGCAGCCCGCAGGGGCGTCGAGGTAAAAGCCAGCTCTCCTTACTCGGTTTCCAATACGATTGTCTATCTTTCTCTCTATTTATTTATCTATATATCCATCTATCTATCTGTCTGTCTGTCTGTCTGTCTGTCTGTCTGTCTGTCTGTCTGTCTGTCTGTCTGTCTGTCTGTCTGTCTGTCTGTCTGTCTGTCTGTCTGTCTGTCTGTCTGTCTGTCCCGCCCCGCCGCGGAGGTATAGAGGCTAAGGTACTCGGCTGCTGGCCCGCATCTCGCGGAATCGAATCCGGGCTGCGGCGGCTGCGTTTTCGATGGAGGCGAAAACGCTGTAGGCCCGTGTGCTTAGATTTGGGTGCACATTAAAGAACATGAGATGGTCGAAATTTCTAGAGCCCTCGACTACGGCATCTCTCATAATCATAGGGTGGTTTTGGTACGTTAAACTTCACATATGAATTAATCTATCTATTTATCTATCTATCTATCTATCTATCTATCTATCAATGTAGCCGTTTATGTTTGGGTGCTCCTTCATCACACCTTTAACTTAGGGTAAACCAAAATTTGTAAGGGAGCTTAAAAAGGCCCGACGATTATGGCTTTGTTGTCATGGCATGAATCATGTGGTCCCGCTGCGTGTGACGTCAGACCCTTTTCTGCAGACATGCACGGACATACCCATATACCAATTGCGGCGGTAAGCGGGAATACGCCCCAAGTGTTCGAAATTACATAACTATTGAGGAATGGCTATAACAGACAAGCAGCTCAAGGCCTTTACGAGGCTATCGACGCTGTGTTGATCGCAGGATAAAAGATTTTTTGCTGAAAGCTCCGGTGACGCCGAAGTCACAGGGTCACTAGTCCACTTTCTTTATCATGATATTGTTGATGTCTTACCGATATTGTTTAATATCAATACGCCAGATTTATTTAAAATATCCAGACATAGTGGTATATTGAATACTGTAGTCACTGCTTCATTTTAACCTGCTTTTACAAAATATTTCTAAAATTCTTGTTGCTGCTGTACGCAGGCTTGTCCGAGTTTACATACTTCTGGTACCTCTTGCCATTAATGTAATCGTGTTGTTTCTGCGTTAAAGTGGTCATGGCGTTCTTGGTCTATTTCAGAAACGGTTACATTGTCATATCAGGGCTGCTTTGAAAATAGCCGCCTTACTTTTCGAAAGCTGCTTGAACGATATTTATTTCGCGCGTGTGTTTGATTTGGTGGTCTCTCTATTTATTTCGTATTCAGTTAGGTTTTCAACTCGAATATTCACGCATCTCTGCTGTCTTTCAACAAAAAAACACGTTTCTCTATCGTTCTGTTACATAAAAAATTGCTTATAAAGATACTGATGCAATAAATGAAATGAATTGACAAAAAAAGAAAATGTGACGCCGGCAGTGGGTCTCGAACTTGCGACCATATGCATCGAAACTTCAGCGTCTCACCCACGGAGCGTAATACCTACGCTTGCTGCATGTGAATATGTGGGAGCCGTAGGAATGCGTTTTACCGGCAGAACTGTAGCAAGACGCTGACGAACGTGATAAGGAAGGGACATCGTCAAAAACCTGTGGTGCGTGAAAAAGACATAGACATGAGGAAGACGACGAGACGATTCGCTGTTAGGGAGTTCTTGGGGCTGTTTCAGAAACTGTTACATTGTCACTCCAGGGATGCGCATCGCCCCATCGTCTTTCGTATGTCCGTGCCTTTTTTTTTTTTTGCGCGTCACAAGTTTTTAAGATGTTTCAGCACTAAGCCAATTCTTACATCTTCACAAAGAAGCGGAGAGACGCCCTGCCGATGACCCCCGCCAGGACATGAAGGCAAGGTTGCAATAACAGAATTCTAACGATAAAGCACTGGTTGCGCTTCACTTTGACAACTGCCAAAAGAAATTCGGTGGGAACATTTACGGCGAAGCTGTCTTCGGCAAGCATCCGGGATCCTGTAACGTCCGCGTTGAAAAACTCTTCCCGAGAGCGTTAACGAGAAAGAGCCAACGACCACCTCACAGGGTCCCTCACACCACGCAGTTTTCTCAAATCCATTACAGGTGACTCTGGCGCTATAGTATACGGTCATTCAGTGACTGTGTGAATGATGGGTAGTACACGGATTTGCCCAGTCTTCGTACTTGTGGGCCTCGAATTGTGCCTGTGGCTTCGCTTGTTCCTATGTTTCGTTTTTGTTTGGAAGGCAATTAACGAACCCTTTTGAACTTCGCGACTCGATTTCAAATGGTAAGCCTGAAAGATTAGGGTGGAAACGCACAACTGCTGGACATTTGTTGATTTTTCGTTTCAAGACAAAACAGCTTCGAGCCACACGAACCACAATGGAGCCAGGAGAACGAAGATCGGACAAATTCGTGTACTACCCATCATTCTCATGCTCGCTGAAGTGCCGTGCGTTGCAGCTCCCATAGACACTAGCGCCAGAGTTCCCTCTAGTGTACTTATAGGAATCTCTACGCCTCTCGCATTCGCCTAAGCCACCTTACTGCGTTTCTTCACAGTCTATGTATTGATCCTTTCGCGCTCCCCTCCGAAAGCTATCTCCGCATAACGCGTTCTTGATCTGCCTCAAAGATTCGAGGCACTGGAAGCTTTCTGAACATGACCAGATTTGGGTGCACGTTAAAGAACCCCAGGTGGTCAAAATTTCTGGAGCCCTCCACTACGGCGTCTCTCATAATCATATGGTGGTTTTGGGACGTTAAACCCCACAAATCAATCAATTCTGAACATGACCTGGTTTTTGCGTGGCCTCCGTGATCTACCCACGTTTGACCGAGCAACGATGTTATGTAACGACATCATCATGGGATGTTACGTACTGTAACGTAATGTCGATGCCATACGGTGAAGTCATCTCGTGACGATAACTTTCTGCATCACTCCTCGTTCATGACGCTAGACGCGGGACGCCGATGGCAATTTTCACCTTTGATGACGCATCTATCGCCCCCCACATTAAAAGGCAAACTCTTGATGCCGTCAGCGTCGGGGCTTGATTCGGCAAAGCCATGCATTGACGAACTGGTCACCGCTGTGTCAAACCATGTCGCATGCAATGCATGGCTATGATGATTATGCGCTTCAGCGGTCGTGCACAAATTGGAGGCTGGTGAAGAACCATTCCGTGGCCATTGACTGTGTATCAACGTGACCACAAGTTCATAATTGCTTGCGTGACAAATGAGAGAAACGAAAAAAATAACATTACAAGCATACACCTAGTTCTCTATCTATCTCCGATTGCACAAACGTGTACATGGTAATCTCCAAGTTTTATAAAAATGAGCTTTATTACAAATTGTGCAATGGGAAACAAAGCACCAACAACCATAGCAGCTTCACTGGTCAACCACCTTGGCAGAGCGGAGGTTTTATCCTATTTCTCTGGCATATGCGCGCAAGTATAGCATTTGCATACGTATAGGACTGACGAATTTTGCACTCGTCTGGCTAGATGAAGCTTTGGTGTAAAAGTAGAACTGCCTTGATTTCCTAAAATGAAGTGAGGTCTCGGAATCGTGCTTTCTTACACAAAAGTGACTAGCAAAGATGGCTCGGTATTGGCCTCGAGGAAAACCGTGGCGGCACCTACGTGATTACGTCACTCATGTGATGCCGGGTTGTGTTGTCTGCTAGAACACCGCTATTTCGGCACTTTTGCTGTGTACATCGTGCGTGGTCCCCTTTGTTTTGAAGCTCATTGTTTAAAGAAGCGGTAAGACTGGCTAATAAGGGCAAGCAAACTACGAATCGGTGCCCCCGGTGGCACTCTCGTGTCTAATTTGCATCTTAAAATCACGACTAAGAACCGGTGCAGTCATGGAAGACAATGCAAGTGGTGTCGCGAAAGCAAACCTGCCGTATTCTACAACTACGCATCTTATTTGTGACGTCAAAATGATCGCAGCGCTGGCCTCTCTAGTAGAGGCCCTCGTGGCCAATTGGTATAGAGAAAGCTTTTCAGCGTGTTTTTATAAGCAAGAACATGTGGAAGCAGATATTTCTCTTGAGATCAAATCAGGTGCGACGCGTTCAATGTTGGTCATTTGGCCGTCAATAAAAAAAACACCTAAGAGTCAAAAAACAACACGTTCACAGGGCTTCGAGAAATAAGCATATTCAGCGGCTGTTTAGCACAGGTGCAGACAACTTGACGTTATTGATTTCCTATTATTGCGACACGTAAAAAAGCTATTAGTCTAGCTAAATGCCTGCCGGACCGAGTACACTGTTAAATATAACTCGCTATGTCACACAGAACCAGTTTGTAACTCGGCTCCAGGCGTCTCGAGTCAGGTTACCGTGCAAACACGAAAGGGGAAAAAAAGAGTGCACCGTGATTGCATGTGCGGCGATGACACCTGAAACTGTAGATGCTATCAAGTGATATTGGACACCCTGGTTTTCAGGGGAGGGATTTTATCTTTAAAATATATACTGTGAATTCGTCCTAGAGAAATCCGCCCTCGCCTGTAGTTAGTATCGTTGCGCATAAGGTGTCTTCTTGCCGAAGGTGTCGGGTGTCGGCATTTCGCATGTACCGCGTAACGCCTTTGTGGGACGTCGTCCGCGGCAGCCCACTTACAGGGTGGTCCGATGCTAAAGGCATCCTGCTTTCCTGCATGGAAACATTCTAGTTCGCACGGTTGCGTTGTGCAAGCCGCTTATCGGAACGTTCCGCTTGCACAAGTGACCATCTCAAGCGGGAAAACTGAGCCTGCGGGGTCGAGTTACCAGTTTTTGTTTACGATAAGTTGATTTGGAATTCTTCATTCTTCAATTTTTTGCCCAAGTCACTCGGAGAATTTTTCAATCACTGCTGCTTGCGATCATTGCGGCAGCGATGAAACGATAGAGCACGTTCTCTGTCACTGTCCTCGTTAGAGCATGCAAAGACGGAAGTTAGCTGCTGCGTTAGCTCACCTTGACGACAGACCCTTGTCAGAACAGTCAGTGCTTGAAAGTGCGACATGATCGGTCTTCGCACGTAAAAACAGTGAAGGCCTCGAACTTTTTGCGTGGTAGTGGCCTATTGAATAGGCTGTAGCATTCCGGCTCACTTTTCTTATTTTTTATTTTTCACACATCTATTTCGTTCTTCACTTTCTTTCCCGTGTTTCTTCCCCATTCTCCCTTCCCTTAGCGCAGGGCAGCAAACCGGATGCTCCAACTTCTGTTTAGCCATCCTGCCTTTCCCTTATTTTATCCTCCCCCTCTCTCTCTCGATCACTTGTCGCGTTTCTCGGGAGGGCTTATCCGCAATTTTCTAGCAAGTACAGCCATAATATTTACACGTTCATCAGTAACGCGTTTGTCAAGACTTCGTGCAATCGAATATGGAAATCAAATGTAGGTTGGGGGAAATCGGCAACCAACGTTGATCATGAACAAGCAAACGTGTATACAACCAAATAGATTATACCTGGAGGCAGTGTTAAAGTGAAAATACGACCGCCTCGGTGGAACAGTGGCTATAGGTTCCTCGGCTGCTGACCAAATGGTCGCGGGTTCGAAACCGGCCGCGGCGGTTGCATTTCGACGGAGGCGAAGCGGTATAATCCCTTGTAGTGTGCGACATCAGTGCATGTTCCAGAATATCAGGTACGATGGTCGAAATTTCAGGAGCCCTCTATGGCGTCTCTCATAATCATATTGTTGTTTCGGGACGTAGGTTATACCCCAAATATTGTTATTAAGGGGAAATACGTGATTTCGTTCATAGTAGGGCATATTTTGGCGCTACAACACAAAGTAATTTTTTTCATCCCTGTTTTCTGTTTGAGATGTTTCTTTTTTATATAAATAAAGATACTTTCAAGAGTGGCAGACTCTTTTAAATTTCCCCTCCTTTCGGGCTTATTCGCGAAATTCGTGCAATTTATTTTGGGCTCCTTCTGCAATGATTATTTGCTTCTTAGCATGCTAGCATCTCATAACTCTGCTGCAAGGGTTTCGGAATGCGTAACCCCCATCACCGAAAGCAGCAAGATATCGCGATGACTGCGGGAAGCAGAACTGTTGTCACTGCAGTAGCGCAGAGCAGGTGCGCGCTTCGGCTAACGACTTGGTGCTACCGTCCTGAGCATCAGGTGTATAAATATGCCGCGGAAGGCGGGCGCCTCGCACTGTGTTATGCCGAAGTCCCGGAGGGTGGAACGTGACTTTCAAGAACATAGATTACCTCATTCGCGAATGAGAATGTTCGAGAGGGATGTTTGCCCTAGGCAAGAGAGGAGGAGGGGGAGGGGGCACAGGCAAGGAAGACCTCGACACATGTGTATGAAGCAGGTTGTATGAAGCCCCGAGGCTCTTGTTCCTAGGAAACGTACAATAACCTCTGTTGCTGGCACATACCGTGTCACGCCTGTACAAATAAGCATCACAATTCCTAGACTGAGTAATGAATGCGCTTTTCTTTGATAATAATAGCTGGAGTTTAACGTCCCAAAACCGGTATTTTATTAAGATGGACGTTGCAAAGGAGGGCTCCGCGAATTGTGACCACCCGATGTTCTTCATGGAGGATACAACCCGGACCGTTCGCATGGCAAGCAGGTGTCTTACCACAAATTTACCATATTACTTGGTGAGGCCAGGGGTGCGGCCTCACCGATGGCCACCGCCGGTAACGCACTCCCTCACCAGAGAAGGATTGGCCACCCTGATGCAGTATTTGGCCACTACCTCCCACATGCACACGTCAATTATTAACCTCGGTCCCCAGCGGCTGCGAAGCAACTGAACATGGCGGTGGTCAGATCTGCAACGCAGCAGAGGGTGCCAAGAATCTCTGGATCTTGAAAGACCGCCATTGGAATCTAAACTTGACAACGTTTAATGCTAGGGCCTTATCTAGTGAGGCAAGTCTAGCTGTACTAATCCAGGAGCTAGATGGCATTAAATGGGATGTAACGGGGCTCAGTGAGGTTAGGAGGACATATGAGGCCTATACAGTGCTACAGAACGGGCACGTCATTTTCTGTCGGAACTTGGCTGACACAAGAGAACTGGGAGTGGAGTTCCTTATCCACAGAAACATAGCTGGCAACATAGAGGAATACTATAACATTATTGATAGGGTAGTAGGTATTGTAATTAAACTCAATAAAAAATACAAGACGAAGGTGGTACAGGCTTATGCGCCTACGTGCAGCCATGATGACGCGTCAGTTGAAGCTTCTATGAAGACGTGTAATCGGCAAAGAGTAAGGTAAAATCACTGTATACTATACTGATGGCAGACTTTAATGCAAAGGTAAGGAAAAGGCAGGCCGGAGACCAGGCTGTAGGTGATTATGGCATCTGTACTAGAAATGCCAGAGGAGAGCTACTAGTAGAATTCGCAGAACGCAATAATTTATGGATTTTGAATACCTTCTATCTAAAACGAGGAAACCGTAAGTGGATATGGAAGAGCCCTAATGGCGAAAAAAAGAAAAAAGTAGACTTTATACTAAGTGCACACCCCGACATCATACAGGATGTGGAAGTGGTTGGAAAGGTACAATGCAGTGACCATTAAATGTTACGGTCTCAAATTCGCCAAGACTTGAAAAAGAAACGACAGAAACTGATACGCAAAAAGCCTAACAATTGGCTAGCAATGAGATAGCAGTATTATTACGGAGTGTGCAATGGAAGTTGGAGGTACTCTAGTTAGACAGGACACTGGAAAGCTTTCCCAGGATACGAAGAATCTCATTAATAAGCGCCAAGCATAAAAGCCTCAAGTACAACAGACAAAATAGAGTTGGTAGAGCTTTCGAAATTGATTAATAAGCGTAAGGTATTCGACGTAAGAAGGTACCATGGAGAGAATTGAACGCGCTCTGAAGAACGGAGGAAGCGTCAAAGCAGTTAAGAGAAAACTTGAAATAGGCAAAAATCAGATGTATGCCCTAAGGGACAAGGAAAGCAAAGTAACTACCAATATGGATTGGATTGTTAAAATAATGGAGGAGTTTTACAGAAACCTGTACAATAGCCAGCACAACCACGACTTTACTATAAAAAGTAGCAGTAACCCAGATGACACCCCACCAATAATAATAGAAGAAGTCAAAAAAGCCTTCGAGAGGATGCAAAGTGGCAAAGCTGCTGATGAGGATCAGGTAACATCAGATCTGCTGAAAGATATATGACACATTGTGTTAGAAAAACTAGCGACCCTGTTTACGAGGTGTCTCCTCGAGGGAAGAGTACCAGAATCTTGGAAGAATTCTATCATCATGCTAATACATAAGAAAGGAGATGACAAGTATTTGAAGAATTACAGGCCGATCAGCTTGCTCTCCGTAGTATACAAGCTATTTACAAAGGTAATTGCTATCAGAATTAATACATTAGAATGCAATCAACCAAATGAACAAGCAGGATTTGGAGCAGGCTACTCAACAGTCGATCAGATTCATACTATCAATCAGGTAATAGAGAAATTCTCAGAATATAGCCAAACATTATACGTAGCATTCATAGATTACGAGAAAGTGTTTCATTCAGTAGAATTATCAGCAGTCATGCAGACACTGTGGAATCAGGGCGTTGACGAAGCATATAAAACATCCTGGAAGAAATCTACAGGGAATCAACTGCCACCATAGTGCTCCATAAAGAAAGCAAGAAAATACCAATCAAGATGGGTGTAAGACACGGGGATACGATCTCGCCAATGCTATTGACCGCATGCTAACCGGGGGTTTTCAGGGGCCTAAAATGGAAAGAGTTAGCCATAAGAGTTAATGAAGAGTAGCTTGATAACCTGCGCTTCGCCGATGGCATGGCATTGCTGAGTAACTCAGGGGACGAATTGCAACTCATGATTACGAAGTTAGACAAGGAGAGCAGAAAGATAGGTCTTACACTTAATCTGCAGAAAACAAAAGTAATGTACAACAACTTCACAAGAGATCAACGCTTCGAGATAGCTAATAGTGCACTTGAAGTTGTGAAAGACTACGTCTACTTAGGACAGTTAATAACTGCGGAGCCGAACCACGAGACTGAAGTAACTAGAATAAGAATGGGGTAAAGCGCATTTGGCAAGCACACACAAATCATGACAGGTTGATTGCCACCATCCCTCAAGGGGAAGGTATATAACAGCTGCATCTTGCCGGTACTTAGCTATAGAGCAGAAACCTGGAGACTTACAAAGAGGCTTTAGCTTAAATTGAGGATGACGTGGTGAGCGATAGAAAGGAAAATGGCAGGTGTGACCTTAAGAGACAAGAAGAAAGCTCAGTGGATTAGGAAACAAAACGGGGGTTCAGGATATCATAGCTGAAATCAAGAAGAAATGGACATGGGCCGGGCATGTAGCACGTAGACAGGATAACCGCTGGTCATTAAGCGTAACTAACTGGATTCTTAGAGAAGGCAAGCGGGTTAGGGGGAGAGAGAAGGTTAGGTGGGCAGATGAAATTAAGTTTGCGGGTGTAAATTGGCAGCAGCAAGCACAGGACCAGGTTGACTGGCGGAACGTGGGAGAGGCCTTTGTCCTACAGTGGACGTAGTCAGGCTGATGATGATGCTGCTGCTGCTTATGATGATGATGATGATGATGATGATGATGATGATGATTATGATGATGAGGATGATCTTCAACGTCCACTGACGTCGCAAGTGTGCGAAGGGTTCCTCTTCAGAGGGGGGAGGACATCACAGCGCCCTCCCCTCCATAATAAGTCAACGCATGCGGAAGAACAGATTGCTTTACAACAAATTCCTCATCTCCGGAAGTGTGTGCGTCGTTATTTCGAAAATGCCCCACGTCCCCGAAGAGAATCATGAGGAAATTCGATTGCATTTCTTGCGTTGAGAGAGGGTACCATTGCCGTCAGACATTTGCCTTCCCCAGCCCAGCCAGCGAATGGTTGACAATGAGAAGTGAGCGGACGGGAGACTAGGGCTCCAGCATTCTCGGCTCGGCGTAAATGTTTCACAGTAGTGTCTCGAGCACGCATTTCCGGATGTTTATAGGGGTGTCCAGCCAGCGAGCAGTCAAAGGTGAGGCGCGAGTGGACGCCATAGTGGTGTGCAGGGAGGAGAGAGAGCGAACTGCGAGAGAAGGCTCCTACACTCTCTCGCACCACATGATCTGGTTGCGAGGGGTGAGGATAAGGGTGCACGCCACAGCTGTTGTTATGAGAGAGGAAGTGAGAGCGAAGAAGTAACACCTGCCAGCGCACGGACGCCGCGGACAACGCCTGATGCCTGACACAGCCCGACTAAAAAATGCATGCCCATTTCTTCAAACAGCTTATAATGAAGCCAAGAAAGGTACAGGGAACGTTAAGCATGCTGCCCTAAGTTATTGTAATGATTATGGCATATATAAAAAACTTAAGTGGTCGAAAAGGGTGCTTGCGCTTGGCAGGGACCAGATCTACTACCTTCGGATCCAAATGTCTCTACCTGAAGCAAATTGTCTTATCGTCCCCTTTATTTTCTTTCCGTCTATACGACAATTGTTTTATTGCGTTTAAAACAGTACAATTCACATTCCCTGCGTTTGTATTGGCTTCCGCATTTGCAACTTTTCATTAACCCCCTCCCTCCAACTCCTGCAGGCTAAGAGAGCGCTGGTGAACTTTGTTACGCACCTTGTTTGTATGACGCCCACCTGATCTGTGAGGCTTGACTAACGCAAGGTTAAAACTACAGCACGAATATAAATATAGTACCTTACCTTTAACCAAGACACGACGTTATTTGATAACGTCATCATGTGAACTCGTGTTATGTGACACCATGACGTCAAAAATATTACCATCTGTGACGTCATGGATGGTGCCATTTGCTATGGCGTGACCTTTTGAGCCGTCCGCGTGTTGATATTTATGGTCACTTCTCACATTTCCCAAAGCATCTAAGAGTTTTGCCTAAATTGGGCCCTGAGCCACCCACTTGTCGAAATTAAGTTGTGGAGCTGTCGTTGTGCACGAGTCGACAACGAACACGCACTCGTTAAACTTTTCTAAAACAGCGCCGTAGCTGTGGAGTTACACTCGTTTGACGATATTGAAGTAGCCTTTTCCTTCGCTCTTTCCTTCGCTACCCTGCTTTCGTCAGATTGTCTCTCTGCCTGTCAGAATGCTCCTCTTCATGCGGGGAAGAGCTGCAAGCGGGTGGAGTTACAAGCAGGCCGTGGCTGACCAGTACACGACGTGTTGACGTCACCGCAAACCCCGAGGAGCTGAGGATTGCCGAAGTGCATGGTAAACAGAAGACATTGCTTCTTAAGGTCTTTTGAAACACACAGCTCGTAGCGCTGCCACGTTTGGCATTGTTGATCGTGATGGCATTCTGAAATCGATAAGCGTGTTTGCTTGAAATGTAAAAAGTTATTGGAGGTGGCTTCAAGCCCGTGCAAGAACTAGTAAGCCCCGACGAAGCGCTTACTTGCAAAGGAAATTTTATTCTTGTACAGCAAACCTGTAGCAACATGAGATGGAAGACGCATTCGTTGTCCTCATGGTTGCCCTACGCAGTACTCAGCCGGTGGCTGTGCTAGTTTCTGAAAATTAAGTCGTTACAAACGCCCTGTTTTCAAAATTTTATTGCTTTGCAGGTGTGCATACTGATTTGTAGCGACACACTGGTATGCAGCTACGTCCAATTCAAATGCGAACAAGTTACGCATCGCTAAAACTCAACTTCGCTTTCTGTTTTCACCAGTACGCCTAACTATTGCGTGCTTATTGTGATTCCTAAACCATTCAAGCAAGACGTTGCTCTCAAGCTATTGCAGCTGAAAGTGGTTCCACTTTCTATCTTTTTCTTCGCGTTTCATTTCTGCATGACAACGTACAGATTTTTAATACACTAGTCATTAAGGATCACTGACTGCATGTTCCAAAAGAAGGCAAGCGGATGAAGGGGAGACAGAAAGTTAGGTGGGTAGAAGATGAGGCTATGAGGTATGCGGGTATAAAGTGACAGCATCATGCACAGGACCGAGCTGACTGGCGGAACATGGGAGAGGCCTCTGACCTGCAGTGGACGTAGTGAGGCTGATGATGATGATGATACAGAGCCCTGTCATCTACTTTATTTGCCACATACCGTGTGTGAGCATTGTGGCGCAGTTTAGTACAACAACGTTTCTTTTTTCGAACTGATCAACCTATACTCACCGCACCAGGGGTATCGCGTATTGTATCACGTATCGCATCGTATACACGAGAAGGCGCACGTGGCTCTTTTTTTTTTTATGGCCGCCGCACACGTCCCACGGCTTCACGTAACCTCAATTCTGTGAGCTTGCTAAATAGTACTCGCAATATTTTTTCGCCTATTGCAAATAATAGTGCTTTGTTCGGGTGAGCTACTGAGACCGGACTAGTCTCAAGCATCTCCATGAGTCACCCTCCATTCTTTTGGAGTCGCTATCAGCTAAAACATCCCAGTGGAACGAGAACTATATTTGACAACTGGCATCGAAGCTTAAGTCATCGTGAAAATCATTGTAAAAAGGGTTTTCGAAAACTGACATCAAGTCCCCTTCTTAAATGCCCCATATAAAAAAAGTGTTCTTTGAATTGGCGACGTTATATGTTGTTTTCTTTAAACTCTCCCCAACCCTCCGCTCCCATCCTCTTCACTGCAACTGCCTTTGTAGGATACCTGAGCAGCGTTTGCCGTCGGGCTAGTTAGTACGTGGGTGAAGTTGAATTGATACTGTAAGGGCGGGTTTAAAGAGAAACTAAAGAGCAACAATTACTTGGCTTCGATTGGTGAGCTGCACTGTAAGAACTCCAACGCGATAATTTTCGCTATCATAAGTTCACTATTAAAGCATAAAATCTTGGCTGAAGTTTCATTGTCGAATTTCGAGCCAATATCTCCGCGTTCGACGTCGAAACTTTCAAAATGTATTTTTTTTTTGTATTTCCGCAACACTAGCTCGATGAAATATTCTGAAACTTCGTATGCTAGCTCTGTGGAATACATGGAAGACAATTGACTTTATTTTTTATTGACCAGAAGCTATACGTAAAATCCAGTAAACAGCTTCAAGATCTTTGGCGTCATGGTGTTTTGTTTCGCGAATCTCAAGCTGCCGCCTCCACTCGCATTTTCTTTTCACACGTTTTCACGCTTACCAGGCGTCGTGTCATGGTAAGAGGGGGGTGTTTTCAGCATTGTGAGCATGTAATTTACAAAATAGACGAAAAATCATTTCGCTCTTTAGTGATTGATTGATTGATACGTGAGGTTTAACGTCCAGAAATTATCCTATGATTATGAGAGACGCCGTAGTGGAGGACTCCGGAAATTTCTACCACCTGGACTTCTTCAACGTGCACCCAAATCTGAGCACACGGGCCTACAGCATTTTCGCCTCCATCGAAAATGCGCACACCGCAGCCGCGATTCGATCCCGCGATCTGCGGGTCAGCCGCCGAGTACCTTAGCCACTAGACCACCGCTGCAGGACTTCGCTCTTCAGTGTCCCTTTAACTTACCAAAACCAGCACAAAAACGCAGAACGCAGACAAGCACGCACGTCCGCGCTTGTCCTGTGTGTGGGCTTACCCACCCAGGGGAAATCGGCAGTCGCCTTTTCCTGTCTCTCTCTCCCTCCTGATCTTCGTCTTTTCTCTCTTTCAATCTTTTCTGTCATTTCCTCACTTCTGTTTACTTCTATCTTCCAGGCTTCAAGGGTTAACCTTGTGTATGTGCCTCTCTTGGTCACATATTATTGTGTTATAGTGGCTTTGTACAGCTGGCGCTGGCATGCCTTTATAATTGTGTTGCAGCGTCCCCATGTTGGGCTCGATTGTGGGTGGCTCACATGGCTGCCGAATTCATATATACTTTATGGCCTCTTTTTCATTTCCTAAACTGTCTGATCGCCCTCCTTCTAAAAGGGGGCACACCGAAGCAACAGTGAATGTATTCATAAAGCCGAAAGAAATTTTCCCGCGCTTCCATGTGATCCACTCTGAAACACAAGAAAAGAAAACAAGAACCACCTCTCCGTTTTTCGTTTCCAAATGCCTCACCAGTACCCTTGGACCAGGGTATCAGGCTACACGTATGGCTAGTGGGGACCTTCTTCTCGAAGTCCAAACCAAGACCCAGTAAGAAAATTTGACAAAACTCGCCTCTTTTGGAACCACACCTCTATCTATCACACCGCACCATTCCCTGAACAGTTCCCGAGGGGTAGTGTCCGATCAAGACCTAATTAACCTGACAGAGAGTGAGCTCTTTGAGGGCTGGAACGAACAGCATGTAACGCATGTACGGAGAATTAGGATTAGGCGTGACAACAAAGAAACTCTGCCAAAGCACCTCATTCTTACATTTTACACAAGCACACTTCCAGAATATATCGAAACAGGCTACTTAAAGTTAAAGGTTCGACCCTATGAGACGTCCCCCGCTACGCCACCGATTACCAAAGAGAGGGAAGACACTCAACCCCTTGTCTATCTAGTTCCCTCTTGGCTATGTGTCTCGATCACTTCTCACATACAGGGATTCGTGCTGGGGCCGGGAAGTAAGAGACGCTACGGCCTGTTACTGTTTACTGATTCATTTAATTTATTACTAACTGCAAACATCGTATACCCGCGTTCATCAACCACTACAGAAAATTATAACACATGATTTACACACTCGCGACGTGCGACGCAGGATACATAAAGCAAATAACAATGGTGCGACGATACAAAGTAAACGCATGACGACACAAACACGATGAAGTTATCAGTTACCAAAACCCGCAATGTCTCAACACGCCACCTCCCTTCCCGCAAAGCTAATCTAAATAAGGTACATAAAGTCCGTCTCACGGAAGGTCCATGTTGACGGGGGCCTCGGAGCTGGCTGTTCGAGTCGAGGCTCAGGGCTTCTTCCTGGGGTCATTGTCCAATTCGTCAGCGTCTTCATCGTCTTCGTCATCATCGCCTTCGTCGTGCCTCTCAGTGATTTCCATCTTAGCCCTCTTTCGTAACGTTCCATTCACTCGCCTCCTATCCCCAACTTTCATTTCTCATCGTACTGTCCTTGCCCCAGTCCTCTCATCGCCTCTCATCGCTATCTCTTCGCACCGTTATCTTCCTTTTCCATTCCGTCGCTCTACCATCTCGAGCTCATTGCATCGTATCTCCGACTCTCCACGCTTCTTCTCGTAGTCCCTTTTCGTAGGATCGACTCCGCCCTACCGGCGCACCAAACCAATTGCCACTATCGACGCGGCATATTTTCTTGTCAGTCGGAGTGTGTCATCTTCGACGGCCGCCCCCGCGGCCCACATCATCGGAGAACCATCTCTCAAGCAAAGCCGAGCAAGTAACAATGTTCAAACTCAAGCCTCAGGGAGAGAGATGGGCGAGCCGTCCGAAGACACTTTACTTACGGGCGAACAATGGTCCCGATGCTTCCTACAAAGTGCGTCGTCTCTAATGGCCAACGTCCGGAGTTTGCAGTGTTGTGTCAAAAAGTTTTCGGCCGAACCGATTGCCCCGGCTTCTGGTACTTGATGAGCCGATGTCCAGAACGAGTCTCGACGTCTCCATGCAGCTTGGTGTCTCCCGCGAAATTCTCCGCAGCCGCCGCTTCTTCGTCATTCAACGCCGCGGGTGGCCATCCGCGCAGAACGCAGTAATGAGCCCTGGAGCCACGGAGGCTGACGGAAAGCCAGGCCGGGCCCGGCACAGACGCTGCAGCAAGGTCGCATTCCCCGAACCAACAAAAGGTGCTCTGCTGCTCCCCCATGCCACAAATCTGAAGGGTGCGCGCGGATTGTTGCCACCGTACACTGTCACACTGTCTGTATACAACAAGGTGCCACCCGGTCATCGTGTTTGTGCGGAGAGGAGGGGGGGGGGGTCGAGAACAGTAGAAATAATCCTTCCAGGTACTCCACTCCGGAATGCCCATTCGTTACACCGAAGGTTTTCTTTTCCTTTTTTTATGCGTGGGTTTAAGAAACGAGCGTAAAAATCTTGAAAGGACCGGGGTTCAGTCCGTGTTTGCGGGGACGTCACACCTACATCCCCAACCGCCGACGTTGTTTCAAGTGCCACCGATTCGGTCATGGTTCTCAGAGCTGCCGCGGCCGTCAAACCTGTGCAAAGTGTAGTTCGCACGAATACGCTAAATAAAAATGTGAAGCCACTACCCACTGCGCGAACTGCGATGATGGACACCCCGCTTACTCTCGCAAATGCCCTACATGGAAACATGAAGAGGAAGTACTGACACTGAAAGTAAATGAAAACATCTCGTTTAGAGAGGCGCGCAAGCGTCTACTAATGCAGGGTCCTTCGTTCGCCGAAGTGGCACGAAAGGGGGCAGTGCCACCAAAATCCGCGGCGCCGGCACGTACCACACAAAGTGGACGAGCGGCAGCATCATTCACCCCCTCAGCGGAAGTAGCACAGGCTCTTCCGCCACCGAAAGGCTTGCAGGCCTCCGGACCTGAAGCCCCAGGGCCTTCTGTGTCCACAGATAGCCCTAAGACCTCCGTGCCTGCACGCGTGAACCGCGAGCGGGCATCCAGCACCTCGTGCGAGGTGATGGACACAACAGCAAGTCCAACGGTGTCTTCGGCACCGAAGGACAGGCACGGCTCTTTGGAGAGCGCCAGAAAATCAAAAACCATCATTACGGGGCCTGACAAGGGCTCTTGACTTGACGCAATACTTCTTCAGTGCACACAGCACTCATTTACACTCATACCGGATACACAAGTAATACAATGGAATGTCAGAGGACTCTTTAGAAACCTGGACGATATTCAGGAACTCTTGCAGAAACATTCCCCAAAAGTGCTGTGTGTACAAGAGACACACTTAAATTCCAGAAACACCAATTTTCTACGTCGTTATGTAATATTCAGAAGGGACCGCAATGACGCTGTAGCGTCATCTGGTGGTGTGGCCATTATAGTTGATCAGTGTGTGGCACGTACACATCTATCACTACAAACATCCCTTGAGGCAGTGGCTGTTCGAGCAGTTCTTTTGAACACACTTGTCATCTTCTGCTCTCTTTACATTCCCCCACAGTACCGTCTCGAAAAACACGAATTCCAGTCACTGATACATGAACTACCGAAACCTTATGTGGTCCTTGGGGACTTGAATGCACATAATGGTATATGGGGCGACTCTCGCTGCGATGCACGAGGTCGCCTAATCAAACAGTTCCTCTTTTCTTCGGGTGCGTGTCTGTCGAAAAGGAAAGAGCCAATCTACTTATGCCTCGTCAACGAAACCTACTCATGCATAGATCTCAGCATTGTGTCCCCATCGTTTGTAACCCTGCTTCAATTAAAAGTGATCAACAATCCTTTCGGAAGTGATCGCTTTCCGATCATTCCAAGTAAACCACTAGAAAAAGGTCCTGCGCATGTTCCCACATGGCAGACAGACAAAGCGGACTGGGAAAAATTCAGAGAAGCTACTCAATTAAGTTGGTGGGACATATGTCGATTAAGTATAGATGCAGCAGTAAAATTTGACAGCACTTCTTGTTGATGCTGCAACAAAGTGTATCCCACAAACTGGACGCTCCACCAGGCGACACGTTTCTTGGTGGAACAGTGAATGTCGGAATGCACTTAGAAAGCAAAACAAAGCATGGAAGCTGCTTCGAGATTCTCCGACAGCGGAGAATCTTACAACTTTAAGATAGGCCTCAAGGTAGGAGGACGTGCCGACAGGCCAGAAGAGAAAGTTGGCACAACTTTATATCAGGCATCAATTCATATACACAGGAGGTTAAAGTCTGGAACATGATTAGGAGAGTAGCAGGAAAGCAAGTACATTCACTCCCTCTCGCAAACACACAAGGTAACAGCTTGGAAGATCAAGCAAACTGTCTCTTCAGCAAACTTCGAAAAAGTCTCCAGCTCGTCCCACTATAGTGAAGCCTTCCAAAGATACAAAACAAGAACTGAAACGCAGAAACTAGAACACAAATGTACAAAACACGAAGCATACAACCAAGCTTTCGGCTTAGCTGAGCTACAAACATCACTAAACTACTGCAGTCATTCCGCTCCAGGCTTTGATCGTCTGGTGTACGAAATGTTGAAAAACCTACCAATCGAAATGCAAGAAACACTACTTTGCTTGTACAATGCTATCTGGTTCTCTGGCGCTATCCCAATTTCCTGGAAAGAGGCTATAATTATTCCCATTTTAAAAGAGGGCAAGGACCCTTTCTCAGTTTCTAGTTATAGGCCCATTGCACTTACAAGCTTCCTTTGTAAACTTTTTGAAAAGATGATGAACCGCCGACTTTTACATTTCCTTGAAACACTAATTCTGCTCGACCAATTCTAGTGTGGGTTTCGAGAGCGTAGATCCACCACCGACGATTTAGTGCGTATCGAGGCACAGATCCGAGACGCTTTTGTCCACAAACAATACTTCCTCTCTGTGTCCCTCGATATCGAGAAGGCTTACGACACAACATGGCGTTTTAGCATAATAAAATACTTGTCTCACCTGGGTGTGCGCGGTAGAATGCTTTCCATAAATGAGAGTTACTTGTCCAATCGGACATTTCGTGTCCGTGTGAGAAGTGTTCTCTCCCAAACATTTTGTTCAAGAAACGGGAGTACCGCAAGGCGGTGTACTTAGTTGTACACTTTTTATTATCAAAATGAATTCCTTGCACCTGTCCATCCCCCACAATATGTTCTATTGTACTTATGTCGATGACGTCCAGCTTGGCTTTAAGGCATGCAACCTGGCAATGTGTGAGCGGCAGGTGCAGCTTGGTTTAAACAAGGTCTCAAATTGGGCAGAAGAAAATTGATTTCCACTGAACCCACAAAAAAAGCACGTGTGTCTTGCTCTCCCGAAAGAGAGGCATGCACTAAAAACCTGACATTTACCTCAATGGTCAACGTCTGTCTGTTAATGCCTGGCGTGAATTCTTGGGCCTAATCTTGGTCCGCAAGCTAACCTTCATACCGCACATCAAGTATTTAATAACAAAATGTGGAAAAGCCACGAATGTTCTAGAAGTGTTGTCACGTACAACGTGGGGTAGGGACAGGCAATGTCTCATGAATTTGTATAGAAGCCTCATTCGCACCCGCTTAGATTATGGGGCCGTTGTTTATAAGTCTGGGACTCAAGGTGCTTTGAAGATGCTGGACCCCGTGCACCATTTGGGCATCCGCCTTTCTACGGGTGCTTTTCGCACCAGCCCCATAGAAAGCCTTTACGTTGAGTCAAATGAGTGGTCGCTTCATCTGCAGAGAACTTTCATGTCCTTCGTATATTTCCCTAAGGTGAAAGCAGACAAGAAGCACTCCTCATACTCCACTATTAATGATTTGCCGAGCTTTATTCTGTTTCGAAACGGGCCTTTGGTGAGGCAGCCCTACTCAGTTCGCCTGAAAGGTCTAGCTGAGAAAACTGGTGTGTCACTTGAACACCGTTTAATGGCTCCTGTAGAATACCTGCCACCATGGCAGTGGCATACTATAGACTGCGATGTATTTTTCCTAGAAGTTACAAACCTCACGCCCATTGCCCATATCTGAACATACTTCGTGGAATTTCAACACAAATACACACATCCTGAGTTCTTTACAGATGCCTGTAAGTCTAACTCATCTGTGCCCTACGCTGCTGTCGGCCCATCCTTCTCGGATGCTGGCCCTCTACATCCAGACACAAGTATCTTCACAGCGGAAACTTACGCGATACTTGTGGCCGCTAAACGCATCAAACAATTACAACTACAAAAAGCAGTCATTTATACGGACTCCCTCAATGTGGTAACAGCTCCGCAAACTCTTAAAAAACAAAAAAACCTGTCCTCATCTCACTTTGCTCTATTTTATTCACACGCTACCACTCAAACAACATGTTGTAGTAAGCTGGGTGCCAGGGCACCGTGAGATCCAAGGCAACGTGATGGCGGATCAGCTTCCTGCATCTGTCCACGAAAGCACTGCCACGACACTCATATCAATCCCGGCCCTTGATCTTAAACCGTCTCTCAAATGAAAGCTCAGGGACTACTGGCAAAGCGAGTGGGATAGACACACACAAAACAAACTACACGTTATTAACCCACACCTTGGTCATTGGCTGCCAGTATCAAAATCACGTCGTACAGAGGTAACACTAACGAGGCTCAGGATAGGACACACATACGCGACACACTCACATCTTTTATCCGGTGGCAATCCACCATTGTGTGACAAGTGTGGTGAAGCATTAACAGTTCTTCACATTTTAATCCAGTGTGAACAATTAGACACTCTAAGAAGACAACACTTCCCATTACCCTACCGACAACATATACCATTACACCCTGAAATGTTCGTCGGTAGGGAACCACTTTTCACTCATAAATGTTTGCTAGCTTTTTTAAGAGACGTCCGTTTTTACCATGTAATATACCCAGGCATTCTGTAGCGTGACCTCTCAAGAGCGGTTGCTGCTGCGGTGGCTACATTGAAAAGCACTTGCCTCGTGGCCCTTGGACACACGGGCGCTGGTGAGGCATTTGTGCTAGTGCCCAATATTTTTACACATGCTTTTATTATCAAAACCTTTTCTCACCCCCTTTCACTATACATATCATGCCACTGTCATGATTTTAATAGTTATGTTGTAGCCGCGTTAGCGCGAGAAATTTTAAAAGGCCCCTATACAGCCACGCACCTTATCATTGTCCACAGTCTAGTCACTGAAATGGCGCTCTTTGGCTATTTATTGGCCCTTGCGCCATTAAGCCCTACACATCATCATCATCATAAAATTAAAGAGACTGCCTGAAACGCATACAATAATTCATGATGTACGCATGCACAACAGGCCGCGAATCACTCATCTTTATGAAAAGCTAAACTCCGGCGCGCGCTTTCATGTGCATATATAGACGCCCGAATCAATACACGTGCGACCGTATCAGCTCAGTGCATTTTCGTTACAATTGGGGGAGGGGGGTGTACACTTCGCGAAATAGTTTTGCGTGGGATGTACAGATAGAGGCGCACACCCTGTCGACGGTTTCAACACTATATGAGCAGTGCGGCGTCGGTTATTTATACGGCGTGGCATTGCGATATTGTAGGCGTGGGCAGGAAGCAGTGAAACAGAGAAACGAGGTCATTTTTCTTTCCTCCGCAAGTCTGCTTGTCTATTTGCCCTTAATGAAAAGTGCAGTAAAGCGGACCACACACAGAAGTTGGGCCACATGTATTTTCCGCTTCAAGACGGAGCCCGAACATGGTTTACGAATCACCTGTGGTCACCTTGGGACGAGTTCCGGCAGAAGTTCCTCGATGCGTTCGCGAGCACCGAAAGACGAGCAATCGCACAGCGTCTCCTCGAGTCACGGATTCAGAAACCAAATGAATTCGTTACGATGTTTGTTGAGGACATGGCGCGGCTGTTTCGTCGAGCAGATCCCAATATGCTCGAAGCCAAAAAGGTTAGCCACCTCATGCGGGGCGTTAAGGAGCAGCTGTTCGCTGGTCTCGTACGAAACCCGCCTACGAGCGTTGATGAATTCTCCAAGGAGGCGACATCCATCGAACGTGCACTGCATCTACTCTACCGGTAGTATTACCTCCCAACCCACAGTGCACCGATCAGCGCGGCAGCCACGACCACAGCAACGACACCCGACGAAGGTTCTTTGCGCCAACTGATACGAGAAATTGTACAAGAAGAGGTCAAGAAGCTCTTCGCATACCGAATGATTGCGCAATTACCTCAGTAACAGAAGTTGTGCGCCAGCAGATCAGGCAAGAGCTCTCGCTTCCTAAGCCGAGCACGAGCACCCCCAGGGCAAGCTATGCAGACATAGTCCGCCGACAGTCAGCGATCGTGCCGACACCCCATCAGTACCATCAGCAACATCCGCCGATACCGCCTTGGTACTGCAGAGAAACTTTGACGCCGAGGTGGTCACCACTTCGGAAAACTGACATCTGGCGTACCCCTGACCATAGGCCACTGTGCTTTCATTGTGGAGAAGCAGGCCACATCGTTCGGTATTGCCCGTATCGCGTCGCAGGGTACGAAGGGTTTCCTTCCACTATTCTTCGGTGCTATTTTAACGAAACACCTGACGTCGACACGAGTGTCATGACCCCGCGGGATGTGTTTCCTGGGTTTCGGTCGCGCTCACCCTCTCCTGGCGTTATTCTCCACCCTCTAGACGGAGCACCACTGACATGCTAAGAGGGAGATCTCCTAGTCCACGCCGGGGAAACTAAAAGCGGTGACCTCAGGGGGAAGGTTGCGAATCGTCGAATTGCTGAAAATCGTTTAATACTGCCGAGCGAAGAGACACAAATTTTCAATGATTCAACGAAAGGTGGGGTTGTTACTGCCGAAGTTGCAATTACGATTGACGGACATGACGTCATGGCATTGGTCGACACTGGCATGGACTTCTCAACAATGAGTGAGAGTCCGGCAGACACGCTCAGGAAGGCTAGAATGGAATGGACAGGACCGCAGATTAGAGGAGCTGGAGGGCAGCTACTCACACCTACCGAAAGTGCACCGCAAGAATGAAGATAGGGGATGCATCCTTCGTCGCAACTTTCGTTATTCTTTCCGAGTGTTGCAAACAGGCAATCCTAGGGATGGATTTCTTGCGTGAATATGGTACCGTCATCAATATACCGGACGGTGTACTGACCTTTTCAGCGGATCAAAGCGCAGCGCTACACCGAAAACCCCTGCGAGTCATTGACAATGTGACCGTACCTCCGTTATCGTGCCACCTTGTTTCGGTTACGTGCAGCACGCAGCATACTGGAGAAGGAATCGCTGAACAAGTATTGACGCGTATACTCTCTCGTGGTGTTGCAATTGCCAGAAGTATCACCGATGTTGTGTGCGGTGAAGCGGAGGTTCTGTTGACGAATTTTACCAACGAGCGACGACACATTACACAAGGAACTACAGTTGTCTACTTCGACGAGATCACCGAAATCCGTGAGTGCTGTGTAGTACAACAGGATGAACCGCAAGCCACGTCAGCCCCACAACCTATTGACGTAAGCACGGATTTGTCACCAGCGCAGAGACAGCGTCTAGTAGATCTTCTTCACCAGTTCAAAGACTGTTATTCATCGACCTCGAGGGTCAGTCAAACGTCACTGACAAAGCACCGGATAATAACGGAAGAGACGGCAAGGCCAATACGACAGAACCCATACCGCGTGGCACCGAAAAAGCGTGAAGCAATCCAGGAACAACTGAAGAAAATGCTCGATGATGACGTCATCCAACCATCAAGAAGTATCGCCGGTAGTGCTGGTTAAAAAGAAAGACGGGAGCTTGCGATTTTGTGTCGACTACCGCTAACTGAACCATGTGACAAAAATAGACGTGTACCCATTACCGCGCATCGATGATTCACTCGACAGGCTGATGTATATGCACGCTACTTCTCGTCAATGAACCTCAAAAGTGGGTATTGGCAAATTGAGGTCTACGAGCAAGATAAAGAAAAAAGGGCTTTTGTAACGCCTGATGGGCTTTATAAATTTTTGAAGTCTTGCCCTTCGGATTGTGCTCAGACCCCGCAACACTTCAGAGACTATTGGATACCGTTCTGTCAAGCCTTAAGTGGCAGTCATGTCTGGTCTATCTCGATGACGTCATTGTTTTTTCAAAAACATTTGAGGAACACCTGAGCAGGCTGCTATCGGTATTCAGGGCAATAAGATCTGCCGGCCTGACACTGAAACCCGAGAAGTGTCATTTCGGTTTCAAGGAGCTCCAATTTTCAAACCATGTGGTGAGCCATGAAGGTGTTCGACCTGATCCCGATAAGATTGCGGCCGTCAGAAAATTTCCGGTGCCAACAGATAAGAAAGCAGTCAGGCATTTCCTTGGCCTATGCGCATACTACCGAAGGTATATTGCCAATTTCTCACACATAGCCTCTCCGTTAACATGACTCACAAGAGAAGACGTTTCGTTCGCATGGGGCGACGATCAATAAGCGGCATTTGACGACCTCCGACAACGCCTGCAGACACCACCTGTGCTTGCTCACTTTGATCACCGATAAAGCGCGACGATGACACAGAAGATGACAACATGGCGTTTGTAGGAGTCGTCGACACCACTACGATTTCGTGCAAGCAGAAGACAGCGAGTTGCTTCCCCTTATTGAATTTTTGAATGGCCGGACAACAACCGTCCCTAGAAGATTTGCAAGGAGCCTGCCGTCATTCTGCTTACGTAGTGGTGTTCCCTATATGAAGAACTTTTTTCCCAGAGGACGCACCCACCTACTGGTCGTTCCGACGTCAATCCATGAGGAGATACTTAGTGCTTGCCACGATGAGCCAACGTCTGGTCATCTGGGGTACACATGCACATTGGCCAGAATCCAACAGAAATACTACTGGCCAAGACTTCCAGATGTTGTGAAACATTACGTGCGCACGTTCCTAGATTGTCAACGACGAAAATCGCCACCGTTAAAACCAGCTGAACTATTACAACCAATTCAAGTACCCACGGTATACCTTTTGCCCAAATTGGAATGGATCTCCTCGGACCATATCCGACTTCCTATGCTGGCAACAAGTGGGTAATAGTCGCCACTGATTATCTTACGTGCTACGCGGAAACAAAGGCTTTGTCAAGTGGCACCGCTGTTCAAGCCGCACGATTCTTCATAGAAAATATCGTCCTGAGGCACGGTGCTCCGACAGTCATAATAACGGATCGAGGTACCGCTTTCATGGCCGCGCTCATGAAGACAGCGCTAGAGCTCAGTAAAACAGCCCATCGGAAAACCACTTCCTATCATCCACAAACCAACGGCTTAACAGAACGCCTCAACAAGACTATTGCCGACATGTTGAGTAGGTACGTTGACGTGGAACACAAGAACTGGGACGACATTCTACCGTGAATCACGTTCGCCTATAATACAGCGCAGCAAGAAACTACACGAAGAACGCCGTTCAGTCTCCTTCATGGCCGTGAAGTGACGACGATGCTTGACGCCATGTTACTGCATGACTGCAATGACATCGATTTGGACGCTTCATCTTTTACCCAAGGAGCAGAAGAAGCGAGGCAGCTTGCGCGCGTCCGAATCAACCAACAGAAAAATTACGACGCCCAACGTTATAATCTGCGACACCGACATGTCGTCTTATGGCCCGGGGAAAAAGTCTGGGTAAGGAGTCCTATCCGCAGCCGGGGACTGTCTGAAAAATTGCTGAAGAGGTATTTTGGCCCCTACACATTTTTACAACGCCTGAGTGACGTTAATTACGTGGTCGTTCCTGACAACCCCTCGACAACTCGCCAGCAAAAACAAGAAATCGTGCACGTTGTGCGAATGAAGCCCAATTTTTTGGACTGATTTGCACCATACATCTATACTGCGCCGTCTTTTGTAGAAAAGCATCGGGAGGCTGCTCTCTGGAGGGTGGCAAATGCCGCATTGAATATGCAGCACCAAGAGAACAACGAAAAGCACGCGCAACTAGAGAGAAAGACGAGGTTCTCATCCGATCAGTTTGCCAGTGTTCTGGTACAATTAAAGCGAGTTGTCCGGTGTTCAACTGCTGCTGTTTCTGCATTGTGACACATGTGTATATATAGACGCCCGAATCAATACACGTGCGACCGTACAAGCAGCTCAGTGCATTTTCGTTACAATGGGGGGTATACACTTTGCGAAATCGTTTTGCGTGGGATGTACACATAGAGGCGCTCGCCCTGTCGACGGTTTCAACACTGTACGAGCAGTGTGGCGTCGGTTATTTATACGGCGTGTCATTGCGATATTGTAGGCGTGGGCAGGAAGCAGTGCAATAGAGCAACGAGACGATTTTTCTTTCCTCCGCAAGTCTGCTTGTCCATTTGCCCTTAATGGGAAGTGCAGTAAAGCGGACGCGTCGATGCTTCTTGCTGCCCCGGGAATAGGTCGGGCGGGCGACGGGTAATTTGGGAGATATTGGGCCTACGTAACACGGTTCGGGCTATCTTTAGCTCGCCACTATAACAGGGTAATCAATAATGCAAATGAGAGGCAAGCGTCATTGGAAGCCGCAAGAAAATGCATATACGCGTAGGCTTGAGTAGGAGAGGGATTTCGATTATAAGCAGGGAAAGCGCCCCCTTCCCCCTTATAGTGGCAGGCGGGTTTGAATTCAAACGCGTAGCTTTATTTAGACGGACCTCTGTATTGTAATAGTTGGAGCTTCGGGGTTATTTATGGCCATGCACTTTCTTTACAGCAATGCCGGCCGGAGACTTCTCATGTTGCGTTTTAGAAGGGCCAACTTGCTGTTTAGTTGGTTGAACATGTCGTAGGGGAACGGCGTGAAAGACCAGGATGTGTGGTTGTTTGTGTGCTTTTACCGTCCTCGTCGTTCGCGCTGTTGCCATACGACGCGTTCTAAAAAGCCCCACTCTCTAGTTTCACCCCTCTAAAGTCACACACTAAGGTAAGGCCTTTGTTAAAAGGAGGCCATCGGTCACCTCGTTTTAATTTTTGAATCCTCTGCCCAGGTTTTTCTTCTTTTTTTTTTTTTGTCTCGACCGAAATTTTCTCACTTTGGGAGACGAGGAAGTGTCGCCCACACTCTGCTTCTCCACACACCACTCTGATTGACCTCTTTAAATCAATTCTTCCACGAACCGGCAAACATCAACTGTGCGCCATGCTTCCCCCCCCCCCCTGGCTAGGCAAAGAAAAAAAGAAATATTTCGTACAAGTAAAGCTCATAAAAAATCAAAGCTGGCTGATCTATATAGGGACTCGTATTGGCCAAGTCTTTACTTGACGTATACACAGTAACGCCGAACCACAGCCTGGCATGAACCACAAAACAATGTCGAAATTCGAGTATCAGAACTAACGTGCAAAGCTGGCTGAGGCAGCCTCGCTAGAAGCACGGGCTTTTTGTCATTCACACTCGGCTTGAGTGGCCGTTAAACTCGGTGCGGTGGCTGCTCGGACTGTCTCCGTCGCTGACACATGGCTTGGCTCTAGCCACCACAGCTTGAAGGTGGCTGCTCCTCGGTGCACGCGGCCCAAGTGGAGTGGAGTTGGGGCTTCGTTACTAATAAGCAATGGGGCGGGGCTTTCTTGCGGGTAGCCGACGTGTTACCTCAGCCTTAAGAGCCAGGCCCTCAAAAGAATTTTGAACGTGTGGCCTTGTGGTTTCAAACATCGCCACCGCTCAGATCACAAGCTTCTTGCTTTCGCTTTCGTGTCGTAAATCGTATGAGGCGTTTTTTTTTTCTAAAAAAGACAAATGCACTCTAAATGAAACTGAGAAAAACGCACATTTTTTTTTCTACTGAAAATATTTTTGGGCCTGTAGAAACACCTTTTTTCCAGTATGTTGCTCTCCCCTATATACCCCAAATCTATACTGAAGCTAAAATCTACATAACCATATATCGCCATTATTGTGAAGTGAAGTTTGTATTTAGGTCATATATATTGAAACAATTGATTTGGACATGAATTAGCTCATATATTAAGTGTAAAATGGTTAGAATGTACGGTATAGTAATAATTTGCGATAGAATTGACATCATACTTGTGCTTCCCCCGGTGAAGTGCTTCGACGCATGGGCATAATGGTGATTACTAGACCTAAAGAGCGAGTGGTTTATCGTGTCAAAAGGCGCACTATATTCTGGACTGTCATCAGTGTTTTCCTGTTCCTTGTATATATTGAAGGCCTTGAAAAGTGTTCCAGTTAGTTTTATGTCATGCCATTTCTTACAAGCTATTCTTCTTTGGGGAATAGATAGCAGCCCAAGATCTTCATTTTATGCCTATTTTATTGTAAGTATACCGTTTTGAAGTGAATGAAGGACAAGACACCGTTGTGCTAAAGTCGAAAAGAATCACTGAGAGGCAAAAATAGGTAGGGAAGTCAGCCTTTTACTCTTTACAACCGAGTTTTGTCATAAGATCACGTCCTTCAGTGAGTGCCAACTCGCGCTGGAAAATTTGATTGGAACGTGAACACAATAAAAAAGTAACTAATGCACAAATGAGACATTTTGTGTGGGACCATGTTGGTTGTTTTGATCATGTTTGTTGGCATAGTGCTCTGGTGTAATGAACGTGGCTCACTTCGATTGAAACAGTTGCAGTACTTGACTCATTTTTTATTAGAAACTGTCATTTAGAGCTAATGTTACAATAAGAAATTGGCCCATTTTGTTTATAACTGTTCTAGAAATTGAAGATACTAAGGCATGCTTTACGTTTCACAAAAATTTAGCCTATAGTTTCTGTTTCTGCACTTGGCTCTTTTAGAAAAAAAAAAGCCTCGTATAATCATCATTGTTTCCTATACGAACTGAAGTGTTGCCCTGCAAAGCGCGTGGATTAAGGTCTGATTCCTGCCATGTAAGAAGAAAGAAGGCCGGAGAATCGCGCAATCTGATGGAACGACCGAAAAGTGGAACAGCTCAGGCCTGCACACGCAAAGCCTCACTTGCCCTACACCCCCCCCCCCCTCTTTGTTTTCGTGATTAGGTAAGTGTTCCTAATTTGCTTGTCGAATAGGTCGAATTGATGCGATCGAACACATAGCCTCGCGCGCAGCAACAGGGTGCCTTCCATATATTGAGCACACGTGGTGACATCGAGTACGCTGTTTTGCTTCCAACGACCTCGATCGTCCCACTTTCTGACGTGCGAAAACACCGACGTCTGCACACTCGAGACTTCAGCCATCCGTAAGTTTCTCGACGCCACGCGAACACCGAAACGAAGACGACTTAATTAGCTCCTACCATGTTAATTAGCTCCCGGCTGAAATCAGCAGCCCCTGCTTGTGCAAGGCCAGACGGCCAAGCGTCGGCACGGAGCTGAACCGGCAAACAGCTTCCTGATTAGCGCACGTGTTGTATCCGCTGCAGCTGAGCTCCCTAGCGACGTTGTCTGGATGGAGCCTCTTCGGGGCACTATTTATGGCCCTTCTATGCCGATTCGTACCAATAGGAACGTCGTTTTTTTTTCCTTACTCACTTTTCTTTCCGAGATCGCCATGTTCTTTTCCATGGGAATGGCTTCTCGAATTACATGAGAAGACGCAGATACCTTGTCACTCGATACTCCTCCGGGACAATCCGATATCTCTTTCGGTGCCAAATGAGCTTTGCGACCCGCCATGTTAGTGTAAACAAGTAGGTCGGTCTCTCATTACGCCTTTAAAAAAAATGGTCGTGCTTGTGGCCACTCTTCCTGTAACTTTATTGACCTAGATACTGAGAGACAGTGTTTCCCAGTTCTTAAATTGGAATCCCGACCTTATTCGTTTCCTTCTTTGTCTTTTAATGTAATGACGTACATTCTGAAATTCGAAGACTCTCCAGTGCAAATGAAGCAGCACCCGGCCTTTCATGGAACTGGAGTGGTGGTTTTGTCGAACATATTTCAATTCGGTGCACGACTACGCGGACACAAGAGAAGGGACAAACCTCAGCACTCCATTCTTCTCTTGTGTCCGCATCGTCGTGCGCCGAGTTGAAATATGGCCAAGTATTGTCAGCTAGTATTGACCCAGCTTTCAGTCCTTCTACAGTAGTGGTGTCTGCCGTTGAATACGTAATCAAACCTATATTTTTTAAAGAGTCATGTGGAAATGAAAGAGCATGTTTTCAAGTAGAAGTGAAATGTCTGCTACTTTCAATAAAACCAGGTCTACTGCCCCGCAGTTTTTTTTAACCAACAATCTTTTTTAGAAACTATTGTTTGGGGAGTGGGGTGGGATGCGAAACTTCACTGTTGTTCGTGGGAATATTCTAATTTTTCTTGACTTTCGGAAGTGGTGTGTGTGTGTGTGTGTGTGAGTGTGTGTGTGTGTGTGTGTGTGTGTGTGTGTGTGTGTGTGTGTGTGTGTGTGTGTGTGTGTGTGTGCGCGCGTGTGTGGTGTATACATAACTCAAACAATAGAAAAAAAAGCATTTGCTAAGCAGACTATTTTATAGTGTTCTGTTTGTTTTACACTAGTTTAAAAAAGGATCCTAATAGAATGCGTTGCAGGGCGAGATCGTACATTGTCTGGAAGAAAACTGAATTCAAATTGCTTTGCCGCAATATGCAGCAGATTCTTGGATGACTAGCTTTGAAATGCGTGCGCTGGCGCGCTTGTTACGCATGCTCCGCATATTTCCCAGAATTATTTCATAATAAAACCAGTCTGTAATGAGCTCCCGTACCGTTTATTTGCCTCCTGAGTCATATCTTTTTGCGCTCTGTTTTTTGCATTCTGAAAGAGGGTATCTGAATCATACAAAGAGTGTGTGTGACGTACAAAATTTATACGTTAGATCTACAAGACAATCTTCGTAGGAATACGAGCAGCACGCACCACATTCATGCACCGGCTGCTGTTTTTATGACGCCCATAAAAAGATTAATCCATTCTACTTTGCCAAAATGGGCGATTTTGCAGTGGAACTGACGGGTGGACTTTCGTCGACACTCTCGTCACCATTCCTGACAAGCATGCTAATCCTCGCCTCGGCTGCCCTCACAACGCGTAATCGACCGACACTTCCTGCCGTATGTCGGCTATAAAAATCACGGCATATCCACGAAGCGAATTATGATGAGTGGGCGAAGCAGTGCATTGTTCGGTGTTAACGCAAATCTCCCGTGAGTTTTTGTCTACTCGTACTCGACACTGCTATCAGCCTTACCTGGATTCATGTTTATGCTCACGTCTACTCACAGGTATTCTGAAGCAGTGTCGTTCATACACCATTTCAATATTTATTGATCAGAGGCGCGAATGAGATAGGGGGGTACTTTGACAACCCTTCCCCCCAAAACCAGCTCCTCGAGAGAACTTCCTTGATACATGTATCGGTCCTGGACTAAACGAATAGCGCAGTTACATAACTTGGGAAATGCGAGCGTCGTCTGCCACTTATTCCAATTGCAAAGCTACTTTTTTTTTCTTTCTCCTGCTGCAATCTTTCTCTTCTTTCACGAACGTGCTCACAGCAGACTGCTTCACCCTCCCAGGTTACTTTGGCTTACACCTCCTGGTGTAGCATTGGAACACATTACCGATTGAAGCACACTCAGCTTTACTCGATGATCCTAGGTACCAAACTAGTTGTCTAGAGCACGCCGTTTTGAGATGCCGTTTTAACCACTGGAAACGGGTCATTCGTAGCGCCAATTTCTTTCCGGATTAGAAATAAGTCTTCAACTTGTATATCCGTTATGTTGCTGTTGCGTCTCTTGTCGAAGTTTCTCTTCTCGCGATGTCTGCAGGAGTCTTCCTGGCTCTCGCATTTTTGTTTTGGCTTCATTTATAACGAGATTTTCAAGTAAGCCAAGCTCTCGGTCAGCAGGAAAAGCCGGGACCACTCCTGAGGCACCAAACAAAGGGCTACATCTGAAGCCACTGGTGTACGAGCGGTTGTCATGCCTGGTGGCATCTTCGAAGCAACACTACCGGCCACCTGACATTTTTATGTACTGTTTAATGTCTCGAATGGCACGTTCACTAAGACCATTTGTTGCAGGGTGGTATGTTGAATGAATTTTACAGTAACGCCATGGTATCATATCCACTTTGCCAGGTTAACACATTGAGAAGTCGGGCCGATGTCACAAACTATATAGTCTTCGTGCACCTCAAGTCTTTGGCTTCACGGAAATCAGTAACACTGTTCGTATCCTCTCTTCCTACCGTCGTCATGACCATTCCTGTGCATTCGTCTATGCCGAGCAGGAATGATTGTGTTTTCTTGTTACCTTCGCCCTTCTTTTTTAGTTCAGCGAAATCCAAGTGAACCATTTCAAAGGGGATGTTGGAGTACTTTGGCGTTATCATTACATCCGTTGCCGACCTAAACTTCACATAAGTGGCACGTGCCAATGCAGTTTCTCACGTCATCTTTCATGTTTGGCTAAGTGAAGGTTTCAAAGAACTGGTTGTAGGTTCGGCCGAAGCCATCATGTCTTCCCGACACTGGGTTATCGTGGTACAGACGAAGTATCGTGGGAACCATTGTCGATGGTGCGTAGTATTTACCTTGAGCAAACTTCATTTCCTGTGTGCCTTCCCACATATTGACGGAATTCATTTCTTGAGGTTCACCGCTTGTCTCGTGAACGAGTAGTCAAGACAGTACATCTGCATAAGTTAGCAGTGCACCACGACGGTGCGATATTTAGATATCAAACTGTTGTAGATAGTTCACCCATGTAGCTATTTGGCCCTTTGGTTGTATCATATTTAGAAGATGAATCAGAGCTTGATGATTCGTAAATAGGGTGAATTTCGTACCATCCAGGCAGGTACAAAAATACTCCGCAGCTTTTAAAACAGCCAATGCTTCTTTCTCAGTAGTACTATAACTAACTTCGGCAGACTTCAACGTATGCAGCTGTAGTAACAGACCAATAAAAATAAAGAATACAAGTTTTCATACAATATTTATAGTACATAGTTGGTTATTGTTTCGCAATAATGTCAGCAAGCAACAAGAAATGATACGAGAGTGGCGCTAGTGAGATGTCAAGAAAAATCGACAGTGTGGCGTTTTTCATGGCCGCGGCGAGATCAACCTAGCACACACATTGTTATTCGATCATGGCATTGAATTGTGAATCTTGAAAGAGAATTTTTTTTTTCACAAGGAATTAACTGCTACTGTTTAAAACATTGGATATTGGTGCAACGGCTCAATGAACCATTGAGCTAGCAATTGTGGCTGCAGGTCTGCAGTTGTAACATTTGCAATACCGTGTTGATGGGCGCACGTCTCTGTAGTACTACTGCAAAGGTAAAATAAAAGCACATTTTACCTCTGGCCTAACCTTTTCTCAGCGAACCCAGCAGTATATGATGCTCAAGATCACATTAGCTAAATGTGACTATCGTCTGTGTGATTGAATATTCTAAGTCATCTTTAAATTAATCTGCTATCAATTGTAGAGCAGCTTTTGTGTAGCCGCATCCCTTTTGTCAATTATATCACTTCTTCAGACGAACAGTATAACTTCTTGCTGAGCAAATTATTTCCCGACTGAAGCTGGAAAATTTTCCCCCCGGGAAATACGACTTCACATGGAGACTGGAAAACTTATAGGTAGAAACGGCTTTCCAGCCGGGGATCATTTTCATTTTCAGCCTGGAAATACCGTTCCCAGCAAGGACAGAAACACATTCCCGCCTGGAAATGCCATTTCCAGCAGGAAATGAAAAATTCCCGGCCTGACGAGCCATTTCCTGCTGGAAACCTGGCTGGAAACTCGATTTCAAGCAGGGAATTCACAACCCATTTTCATAAGCCTTTATATTTTAATGGCGAACCAGACGCATGCATATGGGGATACGATCCCGTCTTGCTGCTACGGGCAAAATGACGATGCTGATGTAACGCAGGCAGAACCTTGCGTTTCGTTCAAATTTCATGGCGGTGCCACGACTTCAGGCCGAACCTTCTTCGTCAGATCACATGATCTCCATACTTGTGGAAGCGGCCTTGAGTTCCGCTATATGTTCTTCAGTACAAGTGCCTTAGCACTAGCAAAAAAAAAGTTATCTACGTTCATAGTGACACAAAAATTTTCAGTTATCGATTTTTTTTTCATTTTGATGTAAGATGAAAGGATGAGCTCTTGAGAGTCTGGAAGATGCACTATTAAGTGTTAGTAAACGCTGAGAAAGCAATTACAGCATGTCGTTAAAAGCTAATTCAGGTTTCTACTGTATGGAAAGGTATAAGCTTCTGAAGACTTACTCTCACCAGCCATTGTGACATTTCCAAAGCCGCACCGCTCGTGGCTTCATGTGTGAGGCACCAGCGGGGCCATATCAAATTTGTGTGGTGCCTGACGTCATCAGAACTAGCCATTCTTCAACTTGAAACCACCAGAATTGACACTGTAGTCTGACGTCACGATAGTGTTGATGTCAGTAGGTGCGCCATGCGAAAAATTTGTTACTATAGAAATAGAACATATTATCAGTGTGTAGACAACTTCCTGCACAGGTACAATGAGGCTCATAGCAGTGCAAGCTTTCCAACTAAAGTGCATCTCCACCAGGGAAGTGTCAAATAATGAGATTTCTTTTACGTGAGGCAAAATAAAAATAATCCCGTTAACAACATTCAATTATTACCTAGCACTTACACGGATGATGAGCTTCGCGCGTATTCAGAGCCATCTCAGTATACAGGAGGTTTGTATGGCTGAGTAAACTTGCCTTCAAAAATTGATGTCGAGACGCTCCACCTTAAACAACTAATTTTAAAATGTCATAGAACGGAAACGTTATGAAGATCGCAATTGAAAGCAGCTGAAACCACTTTCACACAGATGAAAAGCCATGGTGCACTGCGGCTGCGCGAACTGAGCATGCTTTTTTTTTTCATTAGAACTGGGAATGTCTGTTGTTTCCATTTACTATAAAAGTGTTATTCCGACTTATTAACCCAAGATATGGTACTAAAATAACAGGGACATTTCGCCCTTAGGCAGGTGACATCCTCAGTACGTACTGGCTACAAATGATTGGAAGTCACCCAGTCTGCAGTGACTACATGGTAGAGCGTTCGCTTCCAATACAATGGGTACCGGGGACGATCATGCTTTTTTTTTTAATTTTCAAAGAGCGTGGAGTAGTACTACCGACCTGGCACATAGTTGTTTATGCAAGGGTGCACACTTCGAAAGGTGGCCCCATGAGGTTCTGTAAAAGGCTCCGCACGGACCACCTTGTATAACTCACCTCAGCCTCGGTAACATTGCTGAGCATCCACCGCCAATGTGGGAGGCAGAGAAATGCTGCCGCCTGGTATACAAGCCCCCCAAAAGTGACAGTTCTGGCTTAAGGATTTTCTTTTTTCATCTGGGGGCCGAGGCACGTAAAACGAAACCGATGTATAAGGGTACCGGTAAAATAAGCACACGCGCACTTCCGACCTGGTACATAGTCGCTAGGGAGGGCATTCACCCTGGTTGGCGGCATGAGACCGCCAGACTTAAGATAAAAGGCATCCTATTTTCTTTCGATTGGGACCGAGTTGTCGCTTGCTGTTTTCGCTTGGCGTCATGCAAGTGAGAGCACGTGTAAAAATAGAAGAAAAAAGGCAAGTGAGTGATTGAAATACAGAGAAAGAAAGGAGAAAAATTATCAGAAAATAGAAACACACGAAATCAAAGAGAAAAATCGAGACAGGAGATAGTAAAAAAAGAAAAAAAGAGGTGACAAAAAAGAAAAAAATCGAAGAGAATCAAAACAGGCTGCCCAAGTTCACCCTTCCTTTATGCTTCGAACCGTTGTTGCGAAGCTGTTTCATTTTTTTTTCTCGTAAACTGTGTGCGCTCCGCTCATTAGTTGTCAATGCGTGCATACTGAAGATGACAGCTGCATAAGCAGCGAGACGATGCTAAGTTTTGAATTTATTGCACTGGGTTAAGTGGGGGAAAACCTTTTAAAAGCATGAATTCACCCGGTTTTTTGGAACTTTTTTTCTCGCTTGTTTCCATTTAATACGGTCTATTGTTTGTTGATGAAAACTTTTCCCGCACAGCAGCGATAACGCACACCATGTGTCGCCACCTAGCTTGAGGATCGTGAACTCCAAACGAGCAGCGTTTGGCGCCAGGACATTTTTATTTGAAACGCAGTTTTCTCGCGAAACGCGTGCACTGAAAAAGATAGAGAGAGTAAAGAGGGTGTCTTTTTGTTACACAGCAATATATGTTTAGCGGGCGATTCCATATTACCACACCTGTCGCAGATTCCGTTTTGCCTGCACCAAATCATTCAAGTAACTGCAGTGCAGCCTTTCGAACTGTCTTTAAAAAGTTGCGGTGGCAGGGACCCTATACTTGCGTTCCTTTGTGCTCTCAAGCGTACCGATGGATGTTACATAGGGACGTAAGGGCTTACATATGCAAGCCACTTTGAGGCACCGGCACTAGAACTCTCTTTTGAACAACTCGGCAACAGCACTTTGCAGTACCAATACCACCCCCTTTCCTTTCTGATGCGAAAAAAGTTATCTCACCTTGTTTTTTTATAATTTGGCATGCCACATTAACTACTCTCTTTAAAATAAATACGTCAACTCTCTTTGAGAGTCATTGTACTGCTTTTTTTCTCTTTAAAATAAATACGTCAACTCTCTTTGAGAGTCATTGTACTGCTTTTTTTGAGAGTCATGTGACCCACAAGAGAGTTAACTTGCCTCTTTAACCCATTGGCTTCCGCGCACTGCGCGCCCGGTCCTGCCTACCACTCCGCAGCAAAAGTTTCGCGCCAGCGGGCGGCATGGGGCGGTGTATAAAAATCGCAATAAAGTCCGCAAGAAACGTCATAGAACCACAATTCTTGCTTTATTCTGTTTGCAATGCTTTACTGCAGCAACTCGGTCAGTATGATTTGCGTGTGTGAAATTCTTTAAAACACACAGGCATGTGAAGCGCAACTTCGCATTTTTCGCACTCCCACTGGCTCTCGGAATTTTTGCCATGTGAATTGCAAACTAAGCAAAGCCTGGATGGATTTTTTTTACTTTGTTCGGAAGGATCTGACGAGGAAAATGAGCCCACTCGGAAGCTTGCAGGCGCATTGGTGTAGCCGCGACAGGTGGGTTTCTTCGGCCGCGGTTAAGGGGCAGAGTGACCTCTTCGAAAATGGCCTCGGCGAGATTGACCTTCCAATCGGTGTAGTGGAGCCGCTTGCCGGTAGCTTTTCCAAATAAAACATAGCTGTTATAGACAGCAATGTCCATAATGTAAAAGAAAATTTTCTTGTAGCCTTTTGCGTATCTTCTCATAATGGGAAAAGAAGCAAGTTGTTGGTCCTCGCGATCAACTCCTCCCATTCCTCGGTTGTAGTCTAATACAACTTGCGGTTTCAAAACTGGCAGGCCGTTCGCGCGACCCTTCTTGCCGGAATCATTCACATTTGCTCCACTGTGCACGGTTGACAGCATAGTGACCTGCTTTTTATCTTGCCATGTTAGAGCCATGATCCCTCTCGCAAAGAGAACTTCGCATTCACCTTTTTTCAACTTGAGCTGCTTGAAGCCTTTTGGCATATTCTTGCGGTGTAGATGAACTGTACCAACTACATTCGAACCCGCATCTTTGAGGTGACGAAAAAGTGTAGGCGAAGAGTACCAGTTGTCCATAAATATTGTGTGACCGTCAGGAAGGCGTTTTCCAACGAGGTCAAGAACAACGGACTCACTGCACAATAGCCCATCTGTTGCTGGCGTCTTCTCACTTTTTCCAGTATAAATTGAAAAATTGAGGCAGTAGCCACTAGATGACTCACAGAGTTTGTAGAATTTCACTCCAAATCTTGCTCGTTTCGAGGGGTTGAATTGTACGTAGGACAGGCGACCACGGAACCTCATCAGACTTTCGTCCACCGTCACACTTGCTTCGGGATTATACGCTGCGCCAATGGACTTGAGTATGATATTGAGGACAGGCCGTATCTTCCAGAGCCGGTCTTCACTTTGGGGAAGGCTGTTGTTGCAGAAATGCAGGTACCGCGACAGCGCCCAAAAACGATGTCTTGACATCACAGTGGCAAAAAATGGTGTGCCCCATGGTAACAGACCTCGTCGACCAGTAGGACTGAATGCTACTCTTCTTTACTTGGCTCATCAGCACACACAAGGCGAAGTAGGCTTTCATTTCGTCGGCGGTTGTTTCATGCCATGAGGAGTCAGGATGCAAAAGCTGCCTTTCGCGTGCGAAGGCGTTTGTGTGCAACGCGATGGTGCTCCAAATCGCCACTCCAAGAAGCGCATTGAACATTCCGAGAGCAGTGGGACTTCCACCTACTTGAAGCTCGATGGATCTCTTGATGCCAGGCTGGCCGCTGAAGGAGTGCTTGACAATATTTTCCACACTGTCATCTTCTTCCCATTGCCATTCTTCCATCTTTCGCGCCTTTGGAGAAGGCGCCAAAGTATCCAGCGGATCTTCTGCTGCACACACGTTCTCCTCCTCCTCCTCATCACTACTACTTTCATCACTTTGATCCTCCCCATCATCTAATGAAACATCTTCATCATCACAAATGTCACTTTCGGCGTCGCTGTCAAACACAAGTTGCAGAATTTCGTCTTCTGTCAAACCACGCTTTCGCCGCGATGCCATGTTTTGAACAAGACCGGTCGCAATCGCCTCGCTCACTTCGCACACAAAACAGCTCCAAACGCACACAAAAATAACTCCAACAGTGGACAACTATGTCCATCTAGCGGAGAACACATCAAACAAAAGGCAAACACCAACCAATGTGCTGCTATCTATGAAAGATCATGAAAAACAATAATTTTCTAAGTGTCCAACGTTTCGCCGGTCAAAGAACTTTTGGCCTCGGCCGTAGCGGCCGGCGGATCGCCGGCCGCGGAAGTCAATGGGTTAAATAGAGTCATATACTTGGCAAATCAGGACTACCTGAAAGGAGTCATACATACTCTTTTTCTGAACAGGTGTCATCCCGTTTCACCCTTCGCAAACATATATGTTAATATGCGGTGACTCTTTTATAGAGATGCTGAGGCGCAACAATTGCCGGCCTTTTAGGCCAGGCTAACCCTGCCTTGGCAACACCATAACCACCACCACCACCACCACCACCACCACAATATCTGAAAGAGCGATGTAACAGCATAAACGCCTGTCACAGCACCGTATATTGTCACGTAGGAGCGTGCGTGTGTGTTCTGGCCTCATTATAAGAGTGTGCCCAGGTGGGTTCCTGCGCAACTTTGAGGAATATGGCCGCATTTAAAAAAAGTCAACATATGGAGGCGGGTGAGGGAGGGACGTTGAACCACCCACGGCTGCGCGACTAGTTACCAATGATAGAAAAGGTGTCATCAAACGATTGGGATATTAACCCAGCTGATATGCACCATGGCTGCATGCACGTTTCGCTGAAGCGCATTTGTACGGATGTGCTTCGGCAGTACGTACCCCGAAAGAATTCCAGAGAACGGGAAAGAATACCCCGAAGGTATTGAAGTCATGCGCGAACGACGGCGGGCCCATTTAGCTGGGACGGGTGTGAACGCTCCGCTTTAGCGTGAGCGCCTGTCTCTGGTAATTTATACACACGTATTGGGGTATGTGAGTGTCTGTGGTTTAACTCAAACCCGTCCGCTCTGAGAAGCAACCTAGAATTAACCAAGCATGACCTTGCTAAAGCCTGGCGACAACTCATAGAAGCAACCTGGCACTTGAAATTTTGTCACGCTTAGCTGTTTCAAGCCTTGAGCGATGTTGTGCAAGCAGAAAACTTCGCCGTTCTGGGTAGCCTGTTTGCGTTGGTGCTCCGAAAGTCACTTTAGTATCTCAACGTTTTTTTTTGTTTTTTTTTTGCACTTCTTGATGATGACGTGTAGTGTTTAGTAACAATTTTCTCTACAGCGGCCATGGCATGCTCGTTTACAGTGACATGGTCTTCCATCCTTTGGTTTTACTGTCGTTGTTTCCGGGTTATACAAAAGCGTACGTTATACCACCAAACGTCGGTATAACGAAGTTGGTGAAATCGGCAGTACGCTGTATCAAAACTTAAATAAATTCAAGGTCAACCTTTCGTGCATAATATGTTCGCCAACGGCTTCTTTTCTTGGCGGCAATGGCGGCGTCAGAGTTGGAGCACCCAGCAAGGACACCGTGGCGGCGTCGCTACGGAAAGAAAAATGGCCATGTCTCTGCGTGTTTCGTCGTCGAAAGACGGTAGTCTTTTGTCGGCCGTATTACATGAATCTAGGACTCATCCGTGTGAGGTGGCGCTGCGAAAGTTATGGACATGCACGTCATATCCATATATGGCAGTGGCGTTGCGGAATATATACGCTTGCGAATAATTACCCAGGACCACCGCCCATACGGACCACTGTGACAGCACCATATCATTTGCAAACGGCTTTTTTGTCCATAGAATCGCATTCTCAGTGCAGCCTAAAAAACAGTGGTGTCTTTAGAATTGCGTATCTACGTATTTTCTAATAAAGGAGCGCACCACCTAATACTTACGTATTCATGTTGTGCCTCAGATATGCGTAATATTTGCTTTTTGATCAAAAATGTTTTCAAATATTAACGCAGCCAACAGTTCAACACGGCTGGCCGTTCAGCAAGTGCTTAAACTTTTGCTGTATGCCTGAATCATTTCGACAGACAGACAGACAGAGAAACCAAAACTTAAGCGCTAAATATGACAAGTACGAGACTATCGTCTTTTAAAGTTACTTTTTTTTTACCTTCGATCCGGAGACAGTGAATCAACGCTGCGCCGGCGAAAAAGTCCTCTACCCCGTCAGCGGTCAAACGCCACGCGTGAAACGAAAAACTAATTCAGGTCCAACGTTTCGTCTAAAGGGCACAAACCACGTACGTGCAAGTACAACCATGTCGCCACTGACTCCAGCCGACTTTTTCACTTATTGCCTCGCTCTCCTTCTGAGGCAGCACTGAAACTTCATTAGTTCGAACTCACAGACACACACGCTTTCTGATATATGCATTAATTGAGACCCACCACAGTGGTCTAGTGATTATGGTGCTCGAAATCTGACCTGAAGGATGCGGGATCACATCCCAGCCGCATTTTCGATGAAGGCGAAAATGCTTTAGGAGCATGCACTTACATTTAGCTGCACGTTCAAGAAAGCCAGGTGCTCGAAATTTTCGGGGCCCTCCACTACGGCATATCTCATAATATCATCAGAGTTTTAGGACGTCAAATCCCAGCAATTATAATTATACATGTGTTCAGTCTCAAGATACAAAACGTTCCATGTGCATGAAGTTGTGAAAAATGAAATACTTCGTTATATCAAGAATTTCGTTATATTGAACATCTTCATTTGGGATGGCTGAATAATCGTAGTGCTTTCAATATTCCTGGGAATATTACGGTTTCCGAATTTACTTCGACAGGAATTTGAATTAGTCCGAATTTTGAAGAAAAAATGAACAGATGTACTTCTTTTCGACTGCGTGTAAACCCCTGAAAAGATTGTTTCACTGCAGCATGCACTATTATGCCGTGAAGCCACTTTTCTCAAAAAATTTTGTACTGCAGCAAAGCCACACTTCGTAGTTTAAATGTGCGCAATATCTGACGCACTTCGAACAATTTTTTTTTTCTTTTTGCAGCGAAAGCTCTTATGAGATCACAACTCGGGTCCGCCACTGCCGCCGAAACCACATCGCGCAAAGATAGAAAAAAAAAACTAGCACCAAAGACACATAGGGCGCGGAACCCGGGTCTGCCGAGTGCCAGCCCAGTATTGAACCACTGAGCTACGCTAGTGCTTATGACAAGTTGGCAAACTTGCCTTAGGCAGGCTTGATGTTGGGAAATCACGTCAATACGAGTTATAAAGCGTTTTAAAACAGTGAAAGAACAACCACTCGTCGCACAATGCGAATAGGGTAACTAGCATAACGAATGGGTCGTCCAATGCTCCAACCCATTACAAAAGCTTGTTCTTGTTCCCATATTAACTGTAGCGCATACCCACTTCAGCCGTGATTCCTCATCATCGCCGGCCACTGCATGAACAATTGGCATAAAATTCCTTGCAAGTGTTTAGCGGATACAACGCTTCTCAGAAGAATGACGAAGAACAGCATAGCGAATGCCAGCCTACTACCCAAAAGTTTATTACTAACGCCCTAGTGGGTATAAAACAACTGTGCTTGCAGCACTTACCCAATGAGTGTTTTGAAAAAGCTCTGAAAGGCCGCTCTTCTAGTTTTCGCTGAGACTGTTCTGCGCCTGCCGCACAGGTCTGGCATTTTTGAGTTTTGAAACAGGTTAAAAAGGCTCACATGCACCAAGTATAGCAAATTTTAAAAGTTGATGTACTTATCACTTATAACTTGGACCTATACTATTCAAATCCTGCCGCTATTTAAAGTACCTCCATTTAAAAAATTGACACTAACACATGCCTTCTTCAAATTCCTAAGTATACTCAAGTTCTTGGTTTATAACAAAAATGGTCATTTTTCTTTATAATACATGTTATATACTATTTAAACTATTCAAAAATCGAAATTATTCAATGAAATTATTACTCCCTCCAAACCTCAAGTTTACGAATCGACCATCCCTACTCGCTATTATAAATTTTCAAGTGTAATAGTTGATACAAGATTTCCAGTTGTCTCCAATTTGAAGCTATCATCACAAACAAAAATATACAGAAAATTGGTACGCAAGTTAAAATCTGTACACAAACTGGGCTACTCCCAAACTACACAATTCACTTTCACTTCATGAAGAAGTTTTTAATTCAGAGCTCGGGGGATAATTTTCTATGGTTGTATTCGGCATTCTTGTTATTCGGTTACACCTTCTTAAAATGCACGTGCAGCAAAATAAATGTTTCAGAAAAATTTATTCAAGCTTATCGAAATAGAACAACATTCTTGAAAGTGTGAAGTGAAAGCTACAGGAATAACCGGTTGTTGGATCCGCTAGGTGGCGTAGGGCGGTGAGGACGTGCTCACGTCGCTCTCCGCTTTATGAAACGCTTTCAGGCGGAAATTTCATTCAAGTCTACTTGAAGAGTGCGTCATCTTTTCCGTGAAGTTGCGAGGATTTGAAGGACACCAAAATCTGGGACCTGGACCAGCTTCACGAGAAATTATCAACGTTTGAAGACACGACGTGCACGAACGCAGCTTACCGTATCACCGGCTTCGGTCGGCGGCGCCGGGACGCTAAACCGGGCGCGGTGCGGCGACGGGTGCGTCGACTGGCTCACCACTATTCGACCGACTTTCTCCGACATTTTCTGGCCGAGTTGGAAGTCAATGGTGAGTGCCATTTAACCTCCTTTTCGGACTATGCGTCTTGCGCAGAGGAAAACGGAGGTCGGCCCATTCCCCTGTTTCTACTGAGCATGCATGCATAAGGACGCCTAGAAATTCTTCGTCTACATGGACGTTGACGAAGACCCTCCCGGCACATCTCTGGTGTCGGAGAATCAACCGAGCGACGCAAGTAGCGTCTCGTCAAATGAGGAACCAAGTAACGACGCGCGAGCGCCCAGCGCCGCGTCTCTCGATAACAAGAACGATGACGACGCGGGTCTGGCTCTTACTTGGACGGGGGACGGCTGGCACACCGTCCTTTCACGCAGAAGAAAAAAGAACCATAAACGAAGCCAGAAAGAACCCGAGAAGGGACTAGAGAAGAAAAACGAAAAGTCAGCAGGCCATCCGCTTGCTGACGCAGCACGGGACAGCCAAGTCAAGCGGGATTTCCAGCGCAGAGAACGCCGAGGACCGACGCCCCTTCCAAAGGAAGACATAAAGGTTATCCTGAGACCGCACAAGGGCCTCACAGTGAAAAATCTATTTGGATCCGAGCTCTCTATGGCAGTGATAGAGGCCTGCCGGAACAGCTTTGGAGGAGAAAGTTTTTTGCTGCGGGTCCACCCCGAATCGAACTTCATAATATTGTCCACGCCACACGAGCAAGTGGCGGGCAGGCTGAGAGAGATCAACCAATTGAAAGTCAGAGGACGGATTCACCCCTTCAATGCGTACGTGGCCGACCCAGAAGACGTGCTGCGAGGCATCGTTCACGGACTACCGCCCGGAACCACCCAGGCCGACCTGATGGCAAACCTACGAATACGGACACAAGGGGTGAAGATAGAGAGAGCCAGAATGCTGGGCTCTTCGAAGTCAGCAATAATAACTTTTACGGGTGACGTGCTCCCCAGGTGTGTCTATTTTATGCGTGCAGAGGCGATCTGTTATCCATACAAGCCTACCGTACAGGTTTGCAAGATTTGTCGATCATCTGGACACCGAACCGACGTGTGCCCGACTCCGAACGCCAACGTGTGCTCCAAGTATGGTCGTGTGATCCTACTCAAAGACATGAATGTGCCCTGAACTGCGCCATATGTGGTGAAGAGCACGCTACAGGAGACAAATCATGCAAAAAGAAACTGAAAAATATGGCCCCCCGAAAATCACGAGTGGAGACGCCTCGAAGACAAACAGAGTGTGCCTACGCCGAGAAGGATTTCCCGCAACTTGAGCAACACCACCAGAAACCTCCTCGTTGGTTCAGCTCAGAACGAGAGGAAGCGACGCTCCAGACGCGGCAGGCATCTAGATCCAGCTCCAGATCACGATCAAGATCGATATCATCATCAAATACCCCGCAACAGCGGAATATTAGCAAGCCTGCGGAGGCCCCTGGCAAGCCAAACTTGAAGAAAACACCGAGCAGCAGCTGGGAAACAAGCTCCGCCCATGCCAGGAAAGAAGAAGCAGTAGCAGCAACCACTGGCCTTAGTACGCAGGATGTACAAAACAACCAACCAAACAAGGTGAGCTGGGCGAGTCCAGTGCCTCCCAATGTTCCTGCAACTGATAGCCCACAGTATAAGAAAATTCTAGAGGAGAACAAAAGATTAACACAAGAAATTAAACAGCTTAGAAATCAAATGGCTGCGGAGCGGAAAGAGTATAAAATGGCCATCTCGTCAATGGAAATCAAATTAGAAAATGCAATTAAAAAAAATACAAAACCCAGGGTCGATAGGCAACCCCACCGTGTGCAATAAAGAGGCGCGAGAGCGTCTAGCCCACATGAAGGATAGTGCAGAAACGAGCACCGAAACGATAGACGAAGACTCGTTCGCTACTCAATCAGAAAGCAGTGAACTAGTAAAGCAAGTGCAGACGCAGGTTCAAGCAAACAGGGAAAGCATAGCTACTTTACATAAACTTCTAGGTGATTTGATGGCGGAAATGAAAACGTTTGTCGTAGAAGAACTGAAAATTCAGAGGCAGTATGTTAACGATGCTGTGGGAGGCTTGCAGAGGGCACTAAACAAACGCTCCATGTCCGCCCCAGTTATTCACAAACCATCCAAAGCGGGCCGCGACAGCATGGATACGACCATGCAGCATGGCCAAAAATAATAAAAAAAAGTGTAGAACATTTAGAGATTTGGCAGTGGAACTGTCGCACTTTTCACAAGCGCGCCGCAGCACTCCAAAATTACATGAACTCGGTACCAATTCAGCCAGACGTAATATGCCTGCAGGAGGTTGGGCCCAAGATGGTCAAACTGCAGGGATATTATTGTTTGCAAGATCAAAATTATCCCCGCGTAGCCTCGCTGGTTAGCAAAAGTATTGCAGCAAAGGTTGAGCACATAGAAAGTCTGCGGATAAATCGTCAGATAATCACCCTTCTTCCTCTGAAGAGAGGCAAAGTGAAAACCGTAATACTAAATATATACAGCCCTCCCAAAGAGAAACACGAGGGCTTTGGTGCACTGCTTAAAGATGTCGTCGGTATTGCAGGGGCGAAAGATCGACTTGTGGTATTGGGCGACTTTAACGCACCCAGCACCACATGGGGTTATTCGAGAGATTCCCCTAAAGGAACACGTCTCGAACACGCCGTATCCAAACTAGGATTGAGCTTAATTACTCTACCCACAACACCTACGAGGCTGGGTAACAGCGTAAGTCGAGACACGTTCCCAGATCTGACATTCACACGTAATGTTAACGACGCTAACTGGACAAACCTGGAAGAGAATCTCGGCAGCGATCACTACATAATCAGTATTTCCCTCTCAACTCCAAAACTATGCTGGGTCATAGGAGACGTGGTGATAACTGACTGGGAAAGATACAGACGACGTAATCCCTCACCCGACTCTGTACCGGAGTCGATTGGGGAATGGTCAGAGTACATAATCTCAGTTCACAAACAAACATCTAAACGTATCGCAAGAACAGCAGAGACTCCTGCAGTTGACAGGCACCTGCTTTACCTGTGGGAGAGCAGGCGCCGTATGCTGAAAAGGTGGAAAAACTAGCGACTCAACCGAAATCTTCTCCGCAGAATCGCTGCTTTAGGAGAGGAGGCAAATCAATACGCTAACAAAATTGCAACTGAGGGATGGATCCAGTTCTGCAGTTCAATACAGGACACTCTGAGCACTGCAAAAACTTGGGCCATCCTAAGGAACATGCTTGACCCAGAAAAATTAAAGTCGGCCTCGAACAGAACACTACAACCACTAATTCATGATTTTCCGGGCACAAAGGAGGAGTTAATACAGGCACTTAAGGACAGATACATAGGAGAGAATACCGATAGTTGCAGTATTGAAATGCAGTACACTGGTGCGAAAAACGAGAGACTCGACGCCCCAATCACCACGGAAGAGGTCTTTGCGGCTGCCCAAGCAGCCAAGAGAAATTCTGCCCCTGGTTCAGATCAAATCACAAATGCAATGATAAGGAACCTCAGCGATAAGGTTATAGAGGCACTGACAAACCATTTTAATGACAACTATTGGCTCAAAGGGAAGATACCCGAGGAATGGAAAGTAGTCAAAATTACAACGATACCGAAACCCGAGAAGAAGCCATCCCTGCAGGCACTCAAGCCCATATCTTTGACGTCATGCATGGGAAAGCTTTTCGAAAGGGTTATCATAATCGGCTCCAAAACTTTATAGAGGACAGCGGACTTTTTCCAGCCACCATGCTGGGTTTCCGCAAAGGCCTCTCCACTCAAGACGCATTTCTCCTATTACAAGAGGAAGTTTTGAGCTATATACATACAGAAGGAGAACACCTAATACTAGCCCTTGATTTAAAAGGAGCATTCGACAATATCTCGCATAAGGCCATCCTAACAGAATTAAACAACATAGGATGTGGGACAAACACCTACAATTACATCAAGGCATTCCTCACAGAAAGACGGGCTTCGATAAGCGTAGCACAGGTCACGTCAGACGCTTTTGAGATGCCAAACAAAGGTACCCCTCAAGGAGCCATCCTCTCTCCCCTGCTCTTTAATATCGCCATGTTAGGACTCACGCGAGCTCTGGATGGAGTTCCGCAGTTAGGATACACTCTCTATGCGGATGATATCACCTTATGGGCAACGCGTGGATCTCTAGCTAACAAAGAGCAGGCACTTCAAGAGGCTGCAACAGCAGTTGAAAACTTTGCGAAGGCAAGCGGGCTCAGCTGTGCCCCAGAAAAATCTGAAATTATCAGGGTACATGGAAAAAGATACAAAAGTAACGGAAACATTGACATACACATAGAACGTGTCAAAGTACGTGAGGTGACCGTCGCACGTATTCTGGGTTACTGGGTTCAAAGTAATGGACGAGCGAATCATACAATAAACATATTAAAATCAGCCACGAAACAAGTTGCACGAATGATCCATAGAATAACATACCACAAACAGGGCATGAAGAAAGGAGACACAATTAGATTGGTACAGGCACTTGTACTGTGTAAGGTTACGTATAGTCTACCTTTCCACGTGTTAAACAAATCAGAAGAAGAAACCATCGAGTCTATAATTAGGGGCGCCTACAAAGTGGCCATAGGGCTGCTGGTAAGCACACCAACCCAAAAGCTTTTGGACCTCGGTATATATAATACATACCCTGAGCTAAAGACAGCGGTACTGACTGCGCAGAGAAATCGTCTAAGTCAAACGAAAGCGGGGACAGAGATACTTTCTAGGGTGGGCTTTCCGCCATACCCCCAGAACATGGACGAGGTTCTTGTAGAAATCCCGGATCCCGTCCGCAGCAAGATCTCGATCTCACCGCTGCCCAAGAACATGGACTAAAAACAAACAGAAAGCGCAGAGAGGAGAGAGTGCGATGGCTCCGAAAAACATTCAAAAACAAATCAAATGTTTTGTATGTGGACGCTTCGAGGTACAATTTTAATCGGTCAGTTGCGTCAGTACTTAGCAACGACAACTGCATGGTGACATGTGCATCACTGTACACGTCCTCGATCGCCAAGGCGGAATGCTTTGCCATTGCCCTTGCAATCAAAGCGCAGGAACAAAGAGATGAACCGCAGACAACTATCATTTCCGACTCGCAGGAAGCGTGCCGTTTCTTTTTAAGAGGCCGCCTTCCGATAAAAATAAGCAAGTTCTTAGGCGGGAGCTTGACGAACAAATACAGGCTGATCTGGTGCCCAGGACACGCAGGCCTAGAGGGGAACGAAAGTGCTGACGCTTGTGCTCGAGGGCTCACGAACCGAGCAGAGCTTCGACAGCACATTCAATCCTTTGAAACACTCTAGGAGGAAGCTATCGAAGAGGATAATGACCCATCCAGAATGGCCCCTCGCGAAATTCTTGCTAACCAGCGAGGCATGCGACAAAAATACAGCGCCCCCCACAAATCATTAGAAGGGGAGGACGCGATTGACCTCCGCCGAATTCAAACGGGAGTCTTTCCCAATCTTCAAAGGTTACACAAAATTTTTCCAACGCTGTATGGCTTGTCCGTGGTGTGGCGGCTCGCCATCGCTCTACCACATTTCGTGGGGATGCCTAAAACGACCACCAAATTTAGATACCTTTTTAGGTCAGTACAAGCTTTGTAAAACTTTCGAGCAATGGGAGGCACAGCTCGCCAGCTCTGACCCAGAGGTGCAGCTTGCACTTCTGCGTAACGTCAGACAGACGGCGGCAGCCAGTGGAGCCCTGGACTTGGGGCCCCACCCATCAAGCTCATGACCCCTGTCCCAAACCCTTGCAAATAAAGTTTTTCTTTCCTTCCTACAGGAATAACCAGGGTTGACCTTCTTGGTTGTATGCTTAGTGTTGTGCACCGAGTCTGACCTTACTTGTGCGTTCCCACGGGATGGCTTTATGCTCTCCTATAGTAGAGTACCAAGTACTCTAAATCGTTAAACATTTTTTCTAAACACACTCTAAATCGTTAACTACATTTTCTAAATATACATGGGCAAAGTGGCATATATATCTCCCAGATGCCAGTTCACCAGGTTGCTCACATTTTGTTCTAAGCACATGAGCAATTTTTATTCACATGTAAAGGGTTCTTGTGCTCTACTGGCCAATGCGAGCAAAAAAGCTTTAAGAATTCTCAATAACACTCTCCCGTTGCACCATGTGAGACTAATAAACGTGACCGGGTACTGCATATTAGCAGTATCCACTTTTTCCTTAATTCAAATTGAATTAAGAAAAAAGGCAAATATGCAATATCAAACAGTTCATTGTCCCAGGTCTTAATTTTTCAGCAATAAACGTTTTCTTATGGAATGCCGTTTTAAGTATGGTGTTTACTTTTGTTTGCTTGCTTGAGGAGCGATATTCTAAGTGAGGCGGGGGAAGGTGTAGTCGTGTAAACTACTGTACTATATGCTTTAGTTGCCAAACTAGCAGAGCACAGTAAAACTGTCAAACTACCAGAGCACAGTAAAAACCAAAAAACATATAGGGTTTTCTTGAATGCTGACGAGTCGCCGTTGGCATGTTCAAAATGTAGATGAGGGTACATACCAAGTACAACCTCCTTAACTAACGTACGCCCTTTAAACTTACTAGCTCTGGGTGCCCAACAGAGTGCCATGGAACTTTATGCATTAGTAATGTAGCATTTATATATGACACAGGCAGGAACGCCAGCAAGCGCGAGAAGCAACAACACTCTTCCTTCTCTTCTTCCGCTGGCGTTCCCGCCTGTGTCATTAGTACATTAGCAAAGTAGTGAAAGGCTATGTTGTGGCACTGCAATACAGCCTGCACTGTAGGCCTTTACTAAAAGCAGCCAGTAACAGCTGCTTTTCTTTGCAGAAGCAAGTGACCCAAGCAGACTCCCACAACTTCTAAAAGTTGTGTCAAGTGGCTCATACAATTTCACGGCATGTAGTGCATCAGTTGTGTGATTGGTCCACATAAGAAGGATCTTTATAACGCCTAACTACCACCTGCCGAAGGCTGGTTAGACAAATATTTCAAATAAAAGGGTGCATAAAGCGTGCTGAGCTGGCAGGTGTGGCCATTAGTTGACATATAGTTGAACCTCATTATTTAAAAATAAAGATAAATTATCAGATGCAACAAAAAGAGCAAACACTGTCTCGCTTCCATTAGTGTAACATAAGTATGTTTACAACAAGCACTAGATATACTGAAAGACGTGTTGTTTGAGATTATAGTATTTGAGTGCATAACCATGACTATCTGATACAGTCTGGCATAGCAAACAAGGTGAGCAAGACAGCATCTTTTGTAGCTTCAACTAATCGCAAGAAAGTTTGTGTTATGAGAAGTTGGAATAGCACCAGAATTATATATATTTTTTTCATGGCAGTGCTTTTCTTGCATCATTCTAGGGTCTTCAACCTTTTCTTAATGTGTCTGGAGTAGTTTCGTAGGTGTTCATCAAATACAGTGCATAAAACTTTTGCCACGCACAGAATTATCAGTGGTTGAACTTACACTCTGTCAATCAGTTCTATAAATTATGCTGGCAGACTTGTACAGAGAATATTAGTTAAGGACATATAATGGAACACAAGGAAATATCCAATCTGTTTTGTTTTTCGGAAGTTTTCAAATATTTGCCTCATCCCTCATCCCTGTGGGTACATGCTGATTCTTGACCAGTTGTCATGTGTAGCATTGGCACAATGGTATCAATATGATTAAACGCTTTCGCTACATTGGACACATACCTTGACTTAACAACTTGCTTTGTCAATTTCCCTTTGGCAAACACCAACTTTGTCTTCATCAACATTTCTGAGTAGACTTTGCACACTGTGTGCTGTCATTAAATACTGTTCGCACCTCGGCACAGTCATTTGTTAACACTACATAAGCATGTCATTAAAGTGCGGCATATACCAAGACCCCGATATCACTATGGGGGATGATGGAGTGGGGGTTTATTAGAACCATCTCGGTTTTCTTAAACAGCCCCTAAAGAAATCTTAAAAATACAATAAAACAGGGTTTACTGGCATAAGCAGCACTTGCACAGTAGTTCTATCGACACTGGAAGCGGGCGGCGACAACCAACACAGGAATCACAGCACTGAGGCAAACAGCTTATGCTCGGCGCTTCTGGCTAAAACATGGCGCAACACGGCATATTGTTCTTCTTTCTCCTTAACACACCCTGGCGACAAACAGAAGCTATCCTGGCGAGTCAATGTGATGAAAGAAGGAAGGGCTCGTGATATGGCTTGAGGCGACTAATGTGCACTGTTTCGCAAACAATGCGGCGCTTGTCTGTGGGTGGCTTGACTGGCTCGATCACATATGTTGTATGAAAGCGACGTTCCAGGACCGCAATACTTTGGGGCAAACTTGGAGGACAGGCCAGGAGAGCGGAATGGCAGTCGAAGTCAGACGAGCAAACCTACGGCAAAACTTCGGACTTGCTGGTTGCAGTCATGGCATTCTTTTTCAAGGGCTTAACTGTCTGATGTGAATGAGCAAACCAAACTGACAACACCCTTCACCACGCCGCACAATTTCAGAAACAGGACTGAACTCGGAAGCGTCTGAGCATCCAGATGCTGCTGGCCAAGGGCTCACTACAACGTACTCTTTTTCTTCCTCCTTACAACAACAACAAAAAAGAGTGCATTGCTTTCTCAGAGCACTTCCAATCTTTGCGACACAATTCCTGATGCCAGCAGTTTGTTTTTATTATTTCGTGAGAAAATAATCTCTTTAGTGCTCAATACATACAGGATGTCTCTTGCTGATTCTTTTTTACCCTGCTTTAACAAGCAGGTGCATGCCCGTTATGCTTTGTATTCCATGACTATCTTGCACAGTCAATTGATTTCATTTGGTATTGTGCATTTTAGACTTTGCCAGTGGAGAGAACGGCGTACAGCTGAAAAGTATGAAATATGAATAGGCTCAATGCTTTATGCAGATATTTTACCCGTATTTTATGAAAAAATAAGTGACGAGGAGATTGCACCTGCAAGAAAGGTTACTGAATGTGAGAAAGAACCCACTCTCTCATCTTCCAACTCAGAGTGGTGCTGGTGCTCGTCAACATGCACCATATTCATGTGGCCAAAGAGCATCCAGGTCTTTCCTCTCGTGTCCGTGCTAACATGCCTCACTTTCGTCCGTGATGAAGGATTTACGCACCGGTGGACAAATCGATAAAGTAAACATGAAGAATATCAGGAGTTTGCAGCTGCGGTTGTGATTCCTTTGGGGGCGATCCTGAACTTTACAACTCTTCCCAGAACGCCGACATCGGGGCTCTTAACCACTCTCAGCTCTAGCATTTCGCTGCACTCAAGTAGATCACCAAGCAAGTTTAGCTCTAGTGAAACTGAGGGCACATGCTCCCAATAGCGCCCCAGGGCTGGTTTCATGACACCGCCTTCACCGGCTACGAAGTCGTTGGTGACCACGACGGCTATCCTGAACCTCGCCGCCAGGTACTGTAAGGCATCACAGAGGTGGGCCATCAGAGACAAACCGCCGACGTACTGGTCTCCCGTCAAGACGGGGGATGCGGCCTCCGTCAAGGAATCGATGATGATCATCTTGACCTTCAGCAAGAAGTCATCCTTGTATCGTGCTGAGCACAGCGAGTCCCTCAGTTGGTCCACGACCTGAACCACCTGAAGCAAGTCACACGCCGTAACGTGCCTCACCTTGCACAGAACGGTTTCGGTTCTGACGTCACTCCCACTTCCGGTCACTGAGAGTGACGTCACAATCTGACGCAATCTCTCGGGTGAGAAACAGCTCAGTGTGTCCACGTAGAGGGCGCCAAAGTGGCTGGCGACAGCTACATTTGCGGCAAGGCTGTGGCACAACTGGGTTTTGCCGCTGTTGCCGGCGCCTACGATCTCAGTGACGCGTCCGGTGTACACGCCGCCTCCCACGGCGTTGTCGACGTTCGCGCTACCCGTGCTGAAGATGGCAGTGCTTTCCAATAGCCGCTCGTACAGTTCGACCCCCGTGCAGAGCTTGGGAGCGTAGATGGCCTGCAGCGAACGGCGAAGCCGGATCACGTCTCTGTAGGCGAGACCAGCGCGCTCGGCCAGCGCTTCGCGTTCCGACGATAGGTATTCGAGCACGGTCCTCACGCCGCAGGCCCGCAGCTTGTCGACCACTGGCGCCGTCAACTCCGGGCAGAGTCCGACGCGAAGTATTGTCATGCTGACGCGATGTCCTTAGGTGCATCAGTTTTTTTCAATTATGCGTCACTCGCACTAGAGTGTACTAGCTCGCACAAGTACTATTTCAAAACTCGCCACATGAACACAATCGCAGTATGACTTGTGACTGGCTTTCACTGGCTTAAAATAATAACAATAAGGTCCCAAACTTTTTTTTTAAAGAAAAAACATTTTTAGATCAAGAAACTATGATCACGTAGGACGTAATTTTTACTTGGCGTATTAAACGTTCAAATAAAATAGTGTTTTTTATGGAATACTTTTTTTAATTGTAAAGTTACATTATTACTGATTATTGCCGCTAGAAGTCTACTAGTCTTCAAACTGTGGTATTGCAAAAGGCGATTTAATTTGAAATACTTAATTTAACCAACTGTTACTTTTAACCTTGAAAATAACAATATAAACAGGCTCAGCTCACTGCAAAAATTTAATTTTGCTTGTCTACATATTTTTTGGCGTTTGCGCATGTGTTAAGTGTGCCGCGTCGCCACTTCGCGTACCTGGCGTCAGCTGTAGATCAGCTGAAATAATAAAAAAACAACACAACTACTCCTTTCCGCTACTTTCGCGACTGTACTTGTAACTTTCAGATTGTGTAACGACACGTGAAAGCGTTCCTAGAGGCTTCCCGACGCTTACCTTAGTTCTGAGTTTACGCTTTGGTTAGGAATGTCGTTACTAAACCGAAAACGATTGAGCATTTTGCTTCTGCAAATAGTCACGATCGCGAAACGTTACAAGGATGGCTGATGCTCACGCTTGAAACGTGAAACAGTTACAACGCCTGTACACAAACAGGCTCGAACGGTATACCAAATAAACGCACGTAGACAACAACGTTACAGAAAAATACGCACGCACGCACGGACCGCACAAACACACAACGTCGTACGGCGCGGGGTTGGTCACGTGACACTAAGCGAGCCAATAGCGAATAAGGCCATGGGCAAGTTGTTGATGCGAGAGGGAGCGGTGTTTCTCCGATGCTACGAGCAGCCGTGTGTCGCCGTTCGGGAAGGTTTCGAGGCGATTTCTAGCGTTTTTTTCGTCGCGCACGACGTCAACTAGGACCGGGAACTGATCCGGCGGGCGTCTTCGACGCCCGCGAGCCTGACAAGTTTGCAATGGTACGTAAAACGTTCGACATGTTCGCCTTGCGCCATGAATCCGTGTGTGTGTTGCGTACGCTCTCGTACGCTGTGTATGTATGCTATGGGCCGCCTAGGCCTAACGGTGTCCGCAGTCGCCGATCGCAACTTGATCGCAACTAGCTAAAGCTTCTTCGACACCTCTGTGCCACACGTCCGTGCGAAAGTGCGTGCGTGTACCTCGGCGCTGCGCGAATTTCGTCGCCCAAGATGTCGGCTGAGACGGCGAGATTCTGGCAGGCGCGGAGTTTACGGGGAAACGTAAAAGCGAAAAAAAAATCATGAGCACGACGGCGGATGCCATGGGCTCTTTTCTTCTAGGTCACGCCGCTGGCCAGCCAGGCAAACCGAAGGGCACATCTGAAATCGAAAAATATTCCGTGCGTTTGAAAGATCGTGTAGTCATTATCGACGGACTTGAACTGTCGCTTGATAGCACTGGTCAACCGTCAGCGGTCTTGCGTTGGGGATGGCGAACGTAGCCATCATTTTTTTTTTTTTTTCTGCCGCTGCTTTGAGGTTGCGCGGTGGCTCTTCTTTCCTCGTTTGAGAACTTTGGCGGTTCAGACGTTAGCGAGGTTCGCTTTGCATACTGCGATCCGGCTGGCTTGAAGCATCTGAGCTAGTGCTGCATTCAGAAACAGCTGTCAAACACCTTATTAGGATGGCGGCCCCGGCATTGTCCCGGTTGCGAGCTCACAGCTGTTTTGGGCTTCAGACGCTGCGGCGCTAGGCTTTCCCTGCTGACGTCTCAATGTTCTCGTAGCAGATGTAATTTCTCAGCTACCGCATTTCTCTTCTTTCGAATCGGCCATGTCTGAAAGTCGGTCAAGTTTCCGTTCCTGCCCGGTTTATGACCTTCGCACGTTTGCCTACGTGAACCTGGAAGAGGAGGGGGTTTTTTGACTTGCAGAGTAATGGCCGATGCCTGCCTCAGCTCGCAAACCGGAGATAAAGAAATGATTGGGCTACGCGTCGCGATTGAACGTCCATCTTTTTTTTTTCTTCCGTTTTTAAAGCAGTCTTGTTTTGAAAGATCAAACGCACAGCTCACCTCTCTGAGTTCTTCCACACCCATATGCAAACACCTGGAAGTCATATGTTAGCCAGTTTTTGTGGCAACACAACCATGTTTGATGTGTAAATTATTGAGCGCACAGATAAATGTATCTCTTGTAATCGCGTCATGGTTTTCAGGCGTAGAAGCACAGCAACTATTTACTTATACATAGGAGACCGACTTGCATATGTTTGTCCCTGGCTTTACTGACTGTATGCCTCGTTCAATTGCACTTTATCCTGATGACAAATCTGACATTTAAACGCACCCGTGTGCCCAACGAAAGCGAAGTGCCTTTGCTCAATTAGCGTCTCGCAGTGGTACGTCGTATGACTTCATAAACGCGGGATGCATGTATGCAATCAAGCGTGACGAATAGACCCACGCATGCGTCGGTATCTCTACGCGAGGCAGTGTAACGCATCTGCACGCTTGCCTGTTTCATCGCTCCGTTGCAGCATGCCGGCATTCTTGGCTACAAGGTTTGTGAGGTAGTCTATAGTGTGAAACATGTAGTACATTATGCCAGCATTCTTTGCTGCAAGAAGCTTTGCGAGGTAGTCTGTAAATCTGAGACAGGGCAGTGAAGTTTTCCTGGTTTGACAATACACTGTAACTCTTGGAAGCAGTATCACCCATTATCTTGTCATCACAGCACCGTGCATGGTTTTTTTTTTTTATATATCTCTGTACCCACGAGATAAAGACAGTGCACCCATTACTCTCAAGTTGTAACAAGTTCAGAATCGTGCAAGGGCATTGCTTCAACCCTCCCACAGTGCTGGCAAATTTGTCTCTAGCTGGTGATACATCCATTATATTTAGCGACATGTGTAGTTTGCTACCGCTCTGCTCGGATTTTCGTGCAGCTGAAGCTCTTTATGTTCACTAAGTGCAAAGTTTCAAAGAACAGTGATATTATGCAAACCTGAGACCATGTGAGTTGTTGCAGGAAAGACATGGCTGCAGTGCATACATACTAGCTTTTAAAGGGTGTGAAAGATTGCCGACACTTCTTTCCCATTTTTTTTCTTAATTTCAGGCTTCGTCCGATGAGCCTTTATACCTGACAGTGGGGACAGATGTGAGCGCGAAGTACCGCGGTGCCTTTTGCGAGGCGAAGATCAAGAAGGTCAACCGCATGGTTAAATGCCGGGTAAGTGCGCGACGTTTCTTTGGCGTTTGTGTTTCTCATATCTGGCCTCGTGCCGTATCTTGGTTTCATAAGTGCAGATTTCATGAAGCGGCATGGGACCTTTTTTCACTGACCTCGTGCACGACATGTATGTCTTGTATGTTTGTTCTAATAATAAGCTCTCTTTTCTCAAGCTTTGAGAAATCGTCCACTTCAGACTGATTGTATTTTTTTGCGTTTAAAGGACTAGTCGGACATCTTGTACATGCAGGAAAAGCATGTTTGCCAACTGTGGAGAATTTTGGTAATCAACTACAACAAATCCTGTAAAAAAACTGTCGAAACACCTCAGCACTCGAAACGGACAAGGACGAAACAATACGACAGCACTCCTCTGTTTTTTGCACAGCAGTATTTTGGCAAGATATACCAATGCACCGCTTAAAAGGAGTATGTACACGGTTTTCGAGGTGCCCCTTGAGGGAAATTTTTTGCAAAAGAGTGGCTACTTTGGCTGGTTGGTATTCTATTTTTGAAAGATGTATACTTTCTTAGTGCGCAGGGAACGTTTCAGAAAGTGTGCGCTCTGTCCTGTCGTCTTTCTGAAACGTTCCTTGTGGACTAAGAAAGGACAACATTTTGTTTCCATGATATGCACTGTCAACGTTCACCATACACAGGAGCCAGGCAACATGTATAAGAAATTTTACGTTGATTTCAAACATTGCGGCCTACATGCAGGCTACACTGCAGAAATCGCCGTTGGAGTTACTGGACTACAATTCACTCATCATTCTTTACATGAACCTCGTCCAACTGACAACAAATGAGTAGCTGCTGCTACACTCATGGACAACTTTTTGTAGCAATGAAGGGAAATCTACGGGGCTGGAGCTGCTGCTCCTGTACTCCTCCATGAAGTGGTCTGGTTCGGCTCGCGTTTCGAACGACGGCCGTGTTCAGGTAATCCCACTGCACACAATTTGGTACGTCTGCTTCCACAGACATTTGTGAGTGCCATTCGACGCAAGCTCCTTTGACGAGTCGTCCGAAGAGCTGGAGGGCGATGAGCGCGCTCACCTAAACACGAAGAAGGACGCCATTGACTGCGAAGTGCACGTAGAACGTGCGACGTTTTCAGACGCACAATAACGCCAAATGACTGTTCCGAAAGCAACAACAAATATAAATATCTTCTGGGTGCTCACAGCGTCCCTTTGTAAACGGTATCCACAAGAAAATAGTGTTGTTCCTTCGTACACGGAAAATGCGGACGCATTTGTGGCGCTAGATTCTACAGCGGTGGCACACGCCCACTTTGGCTACGTAGCCTTCCCTTCATTGCCACGGAAAATTGTCCCCGAGTTTAGTATTTCACGAGTTGCTGGCTCTCTGTGGCGTCAAGGCTCGTGTTGACACGTTGCTGCAAAGCCACCCTCTCGATACCGATACCAATATTGCATTTTTAACGTAGCACTATTAAAGTACATTCAAAGGGCTCCCGAGCACTACGGCGCTGTAATTAGGGTTCTTAACTGTAATTAGGGTAATTAGGGTTCTTGACATCGGAGGTGTTTCATAGCAAGCAGCCAACAATTATTGAAATTTCATGTCGATACTCTTTGAAATAATGTGCCAGCTTTAGTGAGCTGCTTTGCATTCACTTTGTATCTACTTCTAATTCATAGCGAATGAAATGACAAAAACTGTTACTGGTAGTGCATGACAGCAGGGTTATCTCGCTTCTTTTATTTTTTTTTCTTTGGTGGTCTACATATTCCGAAGATGCCACTGAAAGTATGATACAAGTCCGTGCGGGGTTGGGAATGAAATGTACTAAACAAAAAGTTCTGGATGATGACCGAGCTATATTTTCAAATAATTTTGGTCTGTTTACAGATCCTTCTGCTGTGTAGCAGTTGTCACTGGTTTCGTATATGTAAAAAACCATGTTATTCCCTAAAACAATGCAGATGAGATGATTACCTCCATTCTAAATCGTTTCAGGTACAGCAAGATTCTCAAAGGGAACAAAAGGATTAACTCTAACAGCAATTGCTCTTGTTGATTGGTTCCTGTGATTCAGATTTTTGCCAGTGTCCGGCACTGGAATCGCGTACTTCTTGGCAAGAAAATTGCATAGGTGAACATATTTTTATCGTGCCATGAGGATCTGAATTCACTACTATACCGAATTTGGCTAGAATCTACATCACAGAATCCGGCCTCTTGGCTAATGCTGCGGTTGCCGTGAACCCTTGTACCATCTGCAGAGAGCACTCACTGACATCCACACCCTGACTCCAGTGCATGCTATGTAGCACAGGAGTTTTTCCTTGTGTTTTTAATGTGTTGATTTTTTTGTTGCAGCTTTGTTCCCAAATTAATCTTTCATCTTCTGCTTGTAGTGTCAGCGTTGTTTTGTTCAGCAGGTTTCGCTCTAGTGAAAACAGGCTTTGTGCTGACCCAGTAGGAGCTGAGGAGTCGCTTTCTTGCCATGCCACCCAGCTTTCCCCAGTGGCAGAGTCACTGAATATCGTTGTTGGAATCTTAAACCGAGACATAAGAGCTGCAGCATGTTGGGGAGGTGTGACAGCAGTGACAAGCTGCTTATGTACCTGTTGCTGACCGAAACTGGCAAGGTGGTCGATGAGGAATCGATGAGCAATACCCGTCACAGTTGCCGAAAAAAAAATAACTTATTGCCATAGTTTTCTGCATGTTTCGTTCTCTTATACTAGCATCTGTTTCATCTTTACCTGTCTCCTTGTAGCATTCAGTTTCTTGTAATGTTTACTTGATGTTGCTGATTCTTCATTTTTGTCAGGGGTAGCATAAGGCCCATGACTACTGGGGGTAGGCCAAGTTTGAACTTAGCAAAAGCAGTTCAAAATTAATGCTAAGAAGCCTGAGGCTTGTTCTACTGGTGGTCTGTGGTCAAGCCCACCTAGACAAGAGGAGGCAGAGAAAAAGGAGCCTTTTCTTTGCACCACCAGGATGTACAACTTCCATATATATATATATACGCTGCCTTTTTTTTTCCCCTCGCCTCTTGAAGTGAGATGGCTCGCTCTCAGCAGGAAATTTTTCTTCCAACAGACAATACATGAACAAGTCTAAAGACTTACTGCGCAGTGTAGTCCATCATCTATTCTGTCATTTCTGCAGGCTTCTGCAATTTTTTGCTAATTGCAACTGGAGAAAGCCATTGTGAGGAGACTGCACGTTTATTCCGCCCTGTGCTTCGCCTGGTTTCATTGTTGGTATGGCGTCGCTTAACTGCAGCAGCTTGGTTACACATTTTAAATTTGCAGTACTTTTCGTAGAAGAACGTAACGCTGCGTAGGGGCTGCAGTTCGCTGTGCTTCGCGATATCGAAATTTCTTCCAAAATGAGTAGGTTGGCATTGGTTCGAGAGTTCTTCATTTACTGTCAGCACAAGTGAAATATTGTACTAGTGAAATGTTGTTGTACGGAGCGACCGACATTCTCCTGTGGTTCACATTGCTCAGTGCCTCCTGTGCCTGCATATTTTACCATGCTGTGCTTTTTGTATTTCGTTAGAAGATGCCAATGAATGAATGATTTTTGTACTCATCAATGCCAAATTCTTTTGGACTGTTAAAAACTGGGCAGCACCGATGCATGTAGGGAAGGGTGTTCATCGTGAAACCTGGGGAGCGGCGAAGCGTGCAGTGTTTCATATCACCGTCACGTGCGCATGGTGGTGTCGGTGGTGGTGGTATGCAATAACGGATGAGTCCATAGCATGTTTCGGCCTAAGACAAGGTGATTCGGGCTAACATTGCAAAGAAATTTGCAAATGGTGTAAATTGTAGCTCTTGCACTACTGTCACACAGAGTAAGTACTGAATTTGCATATTTATCAAGAAAGTCAAAATTCATTGATGTAATAGATACTTGTTTATCGTTCTGTAAAACATTTGATGATTAGGCATTCGCTTAATTCGAACTTTTTTTCCAGTCGCATGAAATCCGAATTCAGGAGGTTTAACTGCACAGACTCGTAGAGCAAGGAAGTATGCAAGCGTCTCATAAAATGTACACACACACATGATCTGCCTAGTATTACTGTGTCATTACATAGCCATAGTAATACTGGGCATAGCGATTCAAGAGATAACCTTATAGCAGAACTTGTTCATGTAGAAGCAGCAGCACAAGGTGACACCTTGTGGTAATGTTCTCAAGCAAAATGTGCCAAGCTGTAGATTTTGTTTGCCTAAGATACTCTGTATAACTGCGCTACTGCTTTATAGATTCTCGTGGGATCCGAATATGGCTGACCTATAACTATACCTCTATACTATGCCTTTAAAGATTTTCTATGCACAAAAATGTTGGCTTGATGAGGCTTGATAGAAGATGCTTTGAGCATCTAGTTGACGCCATCATCAGTAAGGATCCCTGCTTTAGTGCTTACATGACCGAGCGTGAACGTAGAGTAATGTAAAGAAGATACTGCCCTTGGCTTGACTGTAGTGACAAATGATTTTGTTTTCATGACGATTCATCCGCCACTAGTTTTGTGGTTGTGGTTCTCGATTGCTGACACGAAGATCGCGGGATTGAACCATGGCAATGGCAGCAGTATTTTTGATGGCGGCAAGGAAGAGGCTAGTGTACTTATATTTATGTGCACATATTTCCATGAAGATTGAGACGATGGTTATTAAGTGTGTAAAGAAATCCAAAGCTACCATTTTAATGACCTGATATAAAAAAATATCACTGCCGGATTTGCTTCAGGAGTCCCTTGTTTTGACAAAAATGAGATATCCTTAATCTTCCTATAGCATGCTCTGCCTACATTGTGCAGTGATTCTTTCGGCAGTGTATGCATTTTGCTTATTGCTTTTTTCTTGCTTTGCTGTTACTCTGTAGACTGTCTCGGCTTTACTCTGAAGAGACATAATGCGTTCTTTGTAGATTGTTGCACTCTGAAAAAGAAGCAAAATACATTGAAGACAATCTGAAATTTACTTGTACAGGAACTTGTAGGAATTTGTTTCCATTAGCTTTTGTTGACTGTAGTGCCATGACTAACAGTGTTAATCACCAGCACTATATGGCTGGAGGGATCTTAGTCAGGGAGTTTTAATCTGCGTGTAGGTTTTTAAACATAGGCAGTGCATGTCTGAAGAAAAATAATCGAAATTAAATGTTGAGTTGAAATTATGGCAGTAATTTGGTTGGTAGCAAGAGATCTTAGCCAGGGAGTGGTAATCAGCCTTTCGTCCTTTGAACCTAGGCAGTGCATGCCTGAAGAAAAATGATTAGAACTAAATGTTGAGTTGAAATTATGACAGTGATGCAATCCAGCATAACTTTGCTGCATTTTTATTTCCTCGGAATGCATGCAATGAAGAAACATGTTAAGTTTGAAAAAATTGAGTTATTGCAATGAGTTGAGTGACCCAATTTCACCTTGCAGATATAATCGAATTGGAAGGAGAACAATTATTTTTGCATTGCACTCTCCTTTCGTAATTTCATTTTGTACATCAGCTTTTTTCTTTCCTGCGTGCACTTCACATGGGAATCGCGTGCACACCATACTGCATACCGAACGGGGCGAGGACAAACGCTTGGCACTGTCAAACTTGCAGACTGCCTCTAGAGCGGCAGGACTGCACAGGCCAGCACAGCGCCACCACACAGTGGCAAGACCACTGGTCGGGGCCTCACGCGGAACGGATTCTGAACGCCGCCACGTGCATGACCGCGCTACGCCATCACCCTTGCCGTTCAGCTCTCCCCTGCCACCCTGATCCTGTCCACCGCCAGCTCCTTCCGAACCGCCATGCACAATGCGGACACCGCTCGTCCCGGAATGGAGTCGCGGTCATCTGCACGAGCGAACCACGTGATTGCGGCTACACTCACGCTGATCTTCTCTCGGCCGGGCGACTTCAGGTCTTGCAAACACCGTTGGAACATCTCTGTAGCACGGAGAGCTTCAGAACTATCAGTGATCCGTGCGTCGGCGCAAAGGAGGGTGCTGGGAAAAACACGCAGTTAGGCTGGATGTTAGATGACTCGATTTTGCTGCTATGTTGGCAAGTGCTGCATTTTAGCATGTATAGGATGTATTTAGTATGTGTTTAGTTGCATTGTTTTAGTATGTATTTTAGCAGGACGGGGTACCAGAATGTATTTTGTGCTGCTTCCGGTAAAGTGGTCAAATTCTGCTTCATGATGAAAAGAATGGTCTAAGTGCGAAAGGAAAAGTACTCATTTTTCTACAAGTGCCACTTCTTTAAACAATGCAGGTGTAAGAATAAGTTATCATATCTGTTGTTGCATTACAAAATCCTTTTGCGAACTGATTTCTTGTGGGCTGCGATTTTGGCAAAAATTATAGGTCACCGAAACCAAGCGTTACATCAGCTTTATCAATAATAGCTAAATAAATTCTTCTAAAAGCATACTCACGTAGACCATAATGTTGGAGTAATGAGCTGTCAGGTGCACTTGTCAAATGCGGCACCTCGAGTGCCACAATGTGAGCTTTGGTCTTTAAAAGTTTAAAACTTCAAAAGCTCAAAAGCTTGCTCAGAATCGGGCTGAACGCTGTAGCTCTGTCAGATGTCTGATTTTGTTTTTAAACATTTAATGGCCTCTATACATCAAAAACTTCTATTCTTTGGCAAAGAAAAATCTTGTTCCTTTTTCAAAACATGAAAAAAAAAATTCTTTAGTGCCACACTTTGATAATTGTGTGTGTAGATGATGCGTCTGTAGATTATGATAAACTGAGCACAAATCTCGCAACGGAAATATATGCAGATATTCTTGCTCGAATTCATGGGCAACTCTGCGAGGCTCACACTTAATTGTGTCTAACGCGCAATCTGTGAATCAATGGAAACCTTGCGATTTTCTAAATGCTTGCAGAATGTCAGCTAGGCCCAAAAAGGTTCAATTGCTTTCTGTGCTGGTTTTGCTTGGTGTGTTTGAATATCCACAAATACTGTATATTCAATCGAATATCAACCTATTCCCTTCAGTCTTCACATCAAATAGCTGTCATGCAGTCTCACTTTTTTCGTTTACTATTTTGACGAACCAGTAGCAGTCTCTTTATCCTTAATATCGAAAACCTGAATGTTGAACATATTACTTGCAAGGTGACTTGTAGAATGTTTTATTAAGATATTGTTGCCATCCCACAGTGATTAATAGCTAGCTGCTGCCGCAGCTACATGTGAGGGATGTCAAGTAGGCTCGCAATATTTTGGGGACAGGGGCCATTGTGCCTGCTTGTATCACAATTGACTCTCATTAATTGCTTTCTGTTGTGACATCGTGAAATCGCTTTAAGAACTCGGCATTACCGAGATCAATTGTAAGTTTTCAAGCTATCAGGCCTAAGACAGCGTCTGTATGAGTCTCGGAAAGGCTTTGGCTTTTTGCCATGGGGCGCCATAGCATTCTGCGCATTTGTAGCAACTGGTATCCATAGTGGTGAGATGGTTATTCAATATTAAAATGCTCGTACTTCCGCATTCGCTTTATTGTTTGGCGGAACAAGTGTAATACTTGGAGCTGTGCGGTCTAAATTCATGATTAACCCTTCAATGTGGCTTGTGAAAGTACAGTGTGTGTTCTAGGGTCATTTTTACCACATATCTTTCCTCACACAATAAAGGGATACTGAACAACATCTTTGCCGCCACTATTTTCAGCCAATTCAATAGATTGGATCCTGAAATTGATAGAGACAACCTTTATTTCAAGCAGAAACTATAGTAAAATAATGAATTTAATGCGTTTTTCACAAACTGTCGCATCTAGTGGCAGCGCCGTGAACTAGATGATGTGGCGTTGGGTGATGCCAAACTCACCGGAAACTGGCCAGCCATCGCTTGTGTCTCTCGCCTCGCTCAACTTCCGTTAGGGTTCCCAGAACCGGTATGAACAGCAACAGCAGCAAACAATGCTTCCGGCTGGGGCAAAGCGCCAGCGCTTTTGTGGAAAGAAAAGAGTGGAGTGAAAGGGCAGCTGGAAGAAAGAAAACGGGGGGACAAAAACACGGGGCATCCTGCATGCGCCTTGGTGAGTTCGACGTCACTGCTCGCGCTCGCGAGCAGCCGCGGCGCCCTCACAATCCCTCCAAAATAGAACCAACTGTTCAAAAATACAGGAAATAAACTCGGTTTATCGAAATAGTGGCATCTTCAGAGCGTAACTTCGAAATTTCGTCAGTTTTTTTCCATTTTTGTTCAGTATCCCTTTAATCTTCATGTGTTGCTTGTACGTGCTAAAATGCGGTTAGCCACACGTCAAGAACTGAGCTATAAGCACGCCAGGAGACCGCATAAAACATGGTGACTTATTGGACACTATGGCAACTTCCTAGCTGTGTATTGCATCATAGGTTTTTTTCAAACACTCCTAGGAGATGATCCGCATTCCAGTCTGACTTAGTGTTTTCCTCGAGCATCCTCCTAAACGCCGAAGACATCAAGCGTTGTGCTGGGCTGTTTCTAAGTACACTCTCTCTCTTTCTTTTCTTTCTTTTCTTATTCAGGTTACTTTCAAGAACAGCCTTGGTACTCACGTCATCCCCGATGAGCACATCAAGGGAAACACATTACGGGTGGGTTTCGTTTCCACTATGGCTCGTTTCTTTATTTATATTTGTAACTGTAACGAGTTCAACTGCTCCAACGAGCTTCTTGCCGTGATGGTCATTGTAACATTGGAGGCTCCTGCGCTGGCTTTAAGGACTTTAGGTGGTAAGTGTTCATGTTTCCTTAATTGTTTATCGATATATGTGGAGTACATCGTGTGTGCCCGAGGGAACCGAAGACCGAGCTCGACAAGTATCGATGACTTTTGCTCAGTCAAAGCTTGTCAGACGCGAAACAAATGTAGATTTGATTTGCCAAACAGTGGTGGCCTCGCTCTATGATGTGTAGAATGCAGAAGCGCGTGGATACTTAGACTTGTGTGCTAGTTAAATGAAATAGTGACACATTGTTTCCGAAATTCCATTTTCTGCATCTGAATTTCTTAAAACAAGTGCCTGAAATAAATTTCGAGAGTGTCAGAGTGCCTGATGTAATTTGCTGTAATACATACTCGTATTGCAAACCAGTTCTTATTTCTGTTGTCCCAATAAGGCCGCGTCGTGATACGCTGTCCCTGCTTCATTCTCAAAACACTTTGAGAAGTTCTGACGTGTGGCGTGTTAGTTATGTGCAAGTTTCTCGCAATCGCCACAGCAATCGTGTGCAAGTTTTTGACAGCATTCATGGAAGTGCAGCTCAAGTTATGTGCCTTCATATGCCCAGTCAAGTGCCTTCATAAGCCTTATGTGCCTTCATACGCCTTAATATTTAGCCTTAATTTTGCACAACATTGAGAATTTTAACTGTGTCGTGACATCACAACAGTTTTGACAACAGGGTTTTTGATGAGACTCGTATTAGCACGTTAAAGAACTTCAGGTGCTCGAAATTTCCGAAGCCCTCCACTACGTCTCTCATAAACATATGGTGGTTTTGGGACAATAAACCCCACATATCAATCAATCAATGAGACTCATATTAGTCTTAAATTTAAGTTTGCACGTGCCTTTATATCTTCACACTTATATCTCATCCTTTTTGTATGTGATTATCTTATACCAGTTTTTGTAGCCTTAGAAAACATGTGCTGGTGCTCTGTTTTTTTTCCCCAAGTAATCACTTGTAGACAAATTCAATTCGCAGCTTTCCCACTCTTGGAAGTTAAATGTAAATCACTCAGTGAGGTTCACTTTTGTGTAAGCAATTTTTGATGTTTGTTTTTCTTATGATGCTAAACTACTTTGCTTTAATCATATCAGGCAAAGAAGACTGTTCACATGTAAGTTATTGCTGCATGTTTCTGTGTTTCACAGCAAAGTATGTATAGTTTGTTGTGAAAGTACTAGCTGCGAGTTCTTTTCTGTCGATGTTCATGTGATGCGAGTTGCTGCATTTAGTTCGATTGCATGAAATACGAGTGTGCTTGTGTTGGCAGCTCAATCAAATAACGCTGCTGTGTCATTTACATGGCATGAAGAGATTGCTATGATCAAATTGACATGGCAAACCTAGTAGCTGCATTTGACAAAACAAGTGTGTTGTCGGCATTTTCTTGGAAACACTTTTTTGAGGCCGCACACGCTTACAAACAAGTGATGAGGTGTATCAAAAAGTGAAGTAAGTTGAGGTTTCCAGAGGGTGACAAAGACTCGTTGACATTGCTCTCACACAGCGAATTGATGCTAGCACTCAACACGGTCTTTTTGTTGTGTTTGCGCATCACCGTAACTTAACCAGCGGAGCCATATTAGCGCATGGAATAAAATTACCAACACAAGAAAGGTGTGCTCAAACATGTTCTGCAAATTTCTTTTCCATCGAGCAGGTCGGTGCCCATGTGGAGGCCAAGCACCCGGATAGGAACCAGTACTTTGAGGCTGTTATCGGAAAACTGCTCGACTACAGTCAGTACACTGTCGGTAAGTATGGGACTGGTGAAGTGCTAAATGCTGCATTAACTAGACCGATTGGAAGGAAAAAATCCTAAAGCGTGTTGGCATTTTCTCTTTGAATAGTGGGACTGCGAATAGTTAATCGTAACCTTAAACTGCACTCGGAACATGATTATCACAAACTAAGATAAACCAAATTATTTGTTATGTGGACGTACCTTTCAGTGCGGGGAAGGACGGAGACGCAGAAAAACGTGCAAAGCGTTTGTGCGCACTGTTCATGTCTCCATATCCTCACTATTTCGTGCAAAAATGGCTACATTGGCATTGCACCAACACACCCAAAACGCTGTGTTGCTGTAGCTGTGTGCAACATAGAGACTTGTGGATCAATATTCTTATAGAATGATTTTTGATGACTTATAAGAACAAGTCATTGTATAATAACCATATATATAATCATATCAAACTGATTGTCTCAACGGCGAGCATTATATATTCATGAATAAAAGTAGAGTACCACTAGTGTAAACTTTAGCATGTATTCAGAACATTATTCCTGATGACATTGCAAAGCATTCCAAGGTGCAGGCAGAAATTTACGTTTATAACCTTGTAATCAAGAACTGGATTTTTTTTTTTTTAATCTGACTATTGTGTACTAAAATAGCAGCTCTCTGCGTAATGAATGATCATTTCATTGAAGTCTTTCTCTAACTTAGTTTGGGTTGGATAGAGTTCATTATTCCTGACGACATTGCAAAGCATTTCAAGGTGCAGGCAGAAATTGGCAGTTCACATTGGTAACCTTGTAATCAGAAACTGGATTTTTTTTTTCATCTGATTATTGTGATAAATGTTTATTTCATAAAAATAAATGTTTATTTCATCTGATTATTGTGTACTAGAAATAGCAGCTCTGTGCGTAATGAACGATTATTGAAGTCTTTCTCTAATTTAGTTTAGGCTGGATGGGGTTATGGTAGGACATTGCCTGTGCTTACAGTTTCTTCTGCTTTTTTGTAATGTGTAGGCATGTTTGGAACTTGCCCTCCTTTTCAGAAAGTGTCGGGCGTTTTATATTAATTTAAGTGGAGCAAGTGCCATTTACTTATATACAGCATAATATAGCAATGCCACACCTGCCCCAAAAGTAACTTTGTTATATCCAAAATTTTGTTTTAAACATAGTTTTGCAACACTGTATCTATGACAACACTGTTCATTTACTTCATTACAATCAATGATTTGTTATATTTGTATTCCCTAAATCAAGTTATGAGTGCATATATTTTTTTCTTGTTTATTCAGTGTTCGACGATGGAGACGAGACAACGCTGCGACGAACGTCACTGTGTCTCAAGAGCGGGCGACACTTTGCAGAAAGCGAGGTGCGCAAATTTGTTTCACACTTCATCGTGACATCTTGCACAGTTGCATTGCCGCTTGTGCATGGTGGCAGGGCTAGTCATTCAATTTTCAGTGTTGCTCCTTGTTAGTTCAAAATGAAGTGTCGCCAATTCGTCCAAACTGCAGTTTTACTCTAGCAGCTGCGTTGGTAGTTTGCTTATTTTATTGAGCAGTTACTGTAGTGACACAGTCTGCTAACTCAAGGGTTCTGACGTACCTGTAGGCTTGTTTTCTGTCATAAGTAATCTGCTCTGGAAGCTTTAAATGTGCACGTTGTGCCACTGCACCTGAGTTTACATATTCTATTCCTGGCCATGGCAGGCGCTCTTTTATCATGAAAAATAAAGGAACACCCGCACGCGTAGACTTAGGTACACATTTAGGAATCCAAGTTGGTTTAATATTCATTCGAAGATCTTAATTATGGTGTGCCTCATATTTTTATCGTGACTCTTGCACACAAGACCCCAGAGTTTAAGTTTCTTGTGCAAGTTTTCAGCACCATACCGAGAAGTACGGGAGATGTTTTTTAAGGAATATGTTATTGAAGGCCAAACCACCTATTCGAAAGAAAATAGACGCTATTCTCTCCAGCAGTGCTAAAGAAAGAAAAGGGCTCGTATACAGCCAACAAGAATAATTTCAGCATTTTACAGTTATTCTTGTTGTGTGGCGGCAGAGATTTTTTTCTGTGGTGTTTCAGCGAGCAAAAATCAGCACTACCTTTTTCTCCTGCAGTTCTCATTCTAGTTTCTTGGCACCGGTTTTTCAGCAACGAAAAAAATGATGTGAGGTCAAAAGGTCTTTGATGTGAGCCCATGTTTTTTATGCATTGTTTTGCAGACTTTGGATCAACTGCCCCTCACCAATCCCGAGCACTTCGGCACACCGGTCATGGGCTCGAAGCTCAAGCGCAAGCGTCGATCCATGCTGTCCATCGCTACGATGTAAGTGTCAGTTTGTTTGGCCACTCTCATACCGCAGGCAGAGCTAGGTTGGTACAGTACTGCACTGAGCAGTAGTCGTAATCTGGTGTACAGGGAAGAGGACAGCAGTGACGAAGAGTCGGCCCCGACTCCGGCTCCGACGCCTCCGCGCCGGGCCACGCCCACGTCGGGATCGAGGGGAAACTCCGCGGGAGGGAGTTCTAGGGCCACGACGCCATCGTCCTCGGAGTGGCGCATCGGCCGGGTGGCCATCTTGGACACTGGCGACAAGCGCAAGCGCGACTCGTGGGCACCCGTGCTCGTAGTGAACCCGACAGGCGCGACTGGTCCGGGCATCAGCAACCCCGTGCCTCGGGACGAGGTGGTCGTCCGGTCGTTCAGGGACGCCAAGTTGTAAGTGACTACTTCTTTCGTTAGGTGTGTGCCGACGCATACTGAAGTACACTGCCTAAACTGCTGAACTACTAGGTTGTTGTTTTGTTCTACAGTTAAACACCTTTATAAGGGGCATGCCCCAGGTAGCAATTCTTGTCTTTTATACAATATGTCTCTTATAAGCGGGGTACCTCGTATGCATTTTCCTATCCGCCGTATTTTACTGTATGCATACTGATGTCTCTTATATCAGTGTCTCTTATGAAGGGGTATGACTGTATTCGAAAACTCTTCATGTCTAAAAACCTGGGGCAGCTGCTTACTAATGGGGTAAAGACTGAGCAAACAACTTTGATATTCAAGATTGTTGTTAAACGAAGATTGAGTGCAAACAATGTGGCTCTTTTACTAATGGATAACCTAGATTAGAAAACATTTGCAATCGTTTAGCTTAATCTGGTCATGACACGCTATGAGCTAAACCAGCATTAATTATTGATAAGGAGTTTGTGCTCGAATGTAAAAGAATGAGTTTGTGCTGTACGCTAGTATGATAATGCGGGACACCACTTCTGGTCATTCACAAATAGCAAGGGAGCATGCTTAAATACACTCTCAGATGTCAAAAGCTAACACTTTCATTCACATGTGCAGTTCGCAGGTAAACAGGCGAGAGCTGCGCGAGTTCTCACGAGAAGACGCCACCGCGCGGGCCGAAACCAACCCTCTGCGCCTTGCCGTCGAGCGGGCGCTCACGTTTCTCGACCGAGGCGAGCTCCCCACTGGTTGGCAGGGGAGCGCCCTGCTCCTTTCCAGCGGCCCTGCCATCCCGGCGAGACCGCCTACTCCCTTGCGGCCCACTGCAGCGTCTGCGGCCCCTGCTTCTTCCGCCAACGACGCTGGCAGCGAGGGTGGCAGCTCGGCCACGGCGGCCGAGGACGACGGCCACGACTCGCAGTCGGACGTGAGTGCTGCCTTGTGCCTTTTCTCAGCCAGAAGTGCCTGACCTCTTGTGGAATGAGCTGCAGTTTTTTAGAATACTAAAAGCCTGTGATGCTGGAATAACATATTAATTCTATGTAGGCTGGTGTAAATATTCGAATGAATGTTAGTGTATTAGAATTCTCTTAGATTTGATTTTAAATTGTCCAAAACTCAGAAGTATTCGATAAGAACGGATAGATGCATTTTAGTCGGCATGTAACCTCTCGTAAAGGTGGTTTCAGTGCAGTGGAGGGGTGCTAAGCCATGAAGGCACCTGCTGAGGGAAAATCCGCACTGCGGCGAAGTCTCACTTTAAGGTCAAGTGAACATATTACCTTCATATCGATTCATCATTTTTTAAGTTTGAAAGCTTGTTCTCTCTGCTTGCTCAGGCCTTGTTTCAATTTAAAAAAAAAAAAAAAGAGACTGCAGGTTAGTTCGGTTACAACAAATTTGATAATTTTTTTTTTATAATATGCAATATATGCTATTTGAATTCGATTCAAAATTATTTTACTAAAAGCACTGTTTGCACAAGCATAATTTTATTCCATCAGTGCATGTTTCTGAGTATAGTACTTTGGTGCGCTATTGCAACGTTTGTACTGTCATGATGGGTTGACAATAAAAGTGGAATTGAATAAAGCAAAGGGAATTACAATACTGGTTCAATATCGGATGGCGTTGCCAGTGTAGTTTATATAGAAAGTGATCAGAGTTGTCATTCTGCCTAATTGATAAAACGATCATCAACTTTTTCTGTGGCCCTGTAATGCCAAATTTGATCAAGACTGAGCTGCGGCTGACACAGTGGCTGTGTCGAACTGACTGCTGAGCATCATGTGGAAGTGTTCAATTGACAAAATGTTTGAATTTATGACATTGATGAGGATGGTTTGAGTGTTTTCCGCAGAGGTGGCACTCGGAGTTCCGACTGCTGCGGCTGTTCAGTGCACCTGCGGAAGTGTCGTGGCAGAAAATATTTGTGATGCGATGCCGACCAATGGCCAGACACCATCGACGGCACTTTTGATATGCATGCTCCAACGCCCGCTTTGAGTTGTGTGTGTTGCAAGGTGCTGACGAGGTCATAACTGTCTCGTGCAGGTGTCGGACGATGAGCCTAGTGAGGAGAAAGACCGGTTTGTGGCACAGCTGTACAAGTTCATGGACGAACGTGGTCAGTGCTTCCTATATTTCGTTTGATGATGTTTTAAGGCTCATTCGTTTAGAGTGGAAGTGATGGTTTAACTATGTGTGTGACACCATGTGACGGAATTTCACGTTGAGGTAATAAGGGCTTTTACCTCGTATGTATACTTCTTTATGTTACCGGATAGAATCTGTGCATGCGCAGGTTTTTACAGAACATAAACCTTTACGTTTTCCGCCCTATCTCGCAAATCCACCCTCGTTCATAGGAACGCACGGTATCCGCACTGCGGGGGCTAGCCGTCGAGTTGAAATAAGACGAAGTGCGAGCATCAATAGGGATTACATTGTTTCAGCCGGATTACCAAAGCTTGACTGACCTAGGTTATGGACATTGTAAACGAACGAGCTCCCGACAAGCTAGACAGGTGGCACCATCTAGAGGGGCTATAGTGAACCAGGTAAACACAAAATTGTTATTGCAGAAACATTGGGCATTGTACGTCTGGTGCGAAAACCATGAAGCGACGTTATTACAAATGAGTTACCTTTTTAATAATTTCCGCCTCGAAAACATTACGAGTAAGCCAGCGTGTTCATAACTATGGTTCCGCGAAGTGTCACAAGATGTCGACACCATTGTTGCGGTGCATTTTTCACCCTTTTGCTCATACGAGAATACTGTACACGAAAACAAACATCTCATGATTTTGCCACAACAGTGATTCAATCTTATGGAAGATGAATTTAGTTTGAATGCAGCTAGCTTCACCATTTATGGTTTGCGAAAATGTAAAAGTATACGCATTTACAAACGTACGTAAAAGTTTACTTATGAGGAGCTGAAACTTTGAAAGACATGCATTCCGGTAAGACGGTAAACGCAAACCGATATCCGGTTACATGTTAAACGTAAAGAAGTATCCATACGAGCTAAACATCTCTAATGGTTCTCTCTGCATGAGATTGAAGAGAAATGAACCCAGAGTAGTCTACCAGAGACATGTCCAATCACACGTTTTCAATGGCAAGTGTCCGTTTTATAGCCTTTGGCACAAGCTCACACATGTTAGAACAGGTTGCACGGCTGCTCCTCGCGCAGGGACGCCCATCAACAAGGGCCCCTCCATGGCTGGCCGCGACCTGAACCTGTACCGGCTGTTCCGGGTGGTGAGCAAGCTGGGCGGATGCAACCGCGTCACCAACCACAACCAGTGGAAGACCGTGTACGCCCGGCTTGGGCTGCCATCGCCCGCCAACCAGACCAACGCCCACCTCCTTCGAACGGCCTACAAGAAGTGAGCATTCGCTCGTCTTGTGTACTTTTTTTAGTGTTGCGTGCCGCTGGGCATTTCATTAGGACAGAATAGAAAATATTTGGAGTAATACACCAAAACCTCTATGTAGTTAATTCAGTTATAACAAAGTTAGTAAAGAATAGCTTTGTCATACACAGTGCTACGAATGATCATTTATAACGAATTTGTAGATGTAACAGGGTATTTTTGTGCCAGTTGTGACTTGGTTGTAATGAGGTCTGAGTGTACAGTAAAGCTTGTTTGGTCGATTTCGTGCGACCCAGAAATCAGTCAGAAATAACCGAAGGCCAAGTTATCGAAATCATTAAGAAAACGAAAATTCTTGCATCAGTGCACTGTCATTTTCGTAAGCAATGCATAAGTTACCGTAATTATTTTACATAAGAGCAGTGCGAAAGCCACAATTCTGGTCATCCGTGACGTCGTTCGCTATGTAAATGCGGCTCAGGAACCCCATTTTTTTAATCGAAAGCCTGCACTGAACCCTTACCTTATTACATAACAAGAATGCGGACGTTGGCCACTCCTTTTTGTGAGCCCGTGGCCATTCTTGCTCTTCCGAAACACAGTTTTTGTTCCTTTGCATCACAAATTGGATGGACTTCACGCTCTAAGGATCCTTCAAATCAACAGGATTGCGGCCATATATGGCTGAATTTACCAGCGCTTGGTGCCACTGAACATTTAATACGCGTTTGAATTATCCAATTTTTCGAGTCAGCGAGTGTAGAACTAACAAGCTTTTACCTTTCAATAAAAGCTCGCGGCTGCATGCTCGTAAGGAAACCAGTGTAGCCCTTGTTGACACGCTGCTACAGGATTGACTTCTCTTTTTTTGCATGTTCTGCGAATGAGGTATCTGCAAAGCTTTGAAGACTTTTACCGCAAGCTGGGTTGCACGATGGTGTCGAACCCTCGATCAGGGAGGGTGCGGCACCGGTCGGACCGCATCATGACCCGCAACCAGGACCGGGGACTGGCCCTGTTTGCACGCAAGGACAAAGAAGTAAGCAAAACCTTCTTTTAAGTGCTTGTTACGTCGGAACAACCGGAAGGTGTCTGAACAATTGACTGAGAGAACACGATAACAATGTTATGAAAGGGAAAGATGGTTTTCTTGCTCAGCACTGCACTGAGTGCAACTGTGTGCCCTGTTTCAAGGACACAGTGACGCTGTATAAGCACGGATGAGCGCACCCGAGTTAATGTGAGGCTGCGCAGATGGCGCGCCAACAGGTGTCATGCATCAGCAAGCCCTCCGTGTCTCTGTCCGAAAAGGAACTAAGGTTCCTTGAAGGTTTCGGTGCGCACAAGTAGTTATATTACTTTTACTTTTCTGTTTCATTTCCTTATAAACTTTTCTTTGCCTTTTTTGTGCTTTTTTTTACCTTACTCGGGCATCGCCCTTTGTGCCACGTGGTTTTTGTCACATGGTTTACTTTCTCCTCTATGTTTTCGCGCTCTGCGCAAAAAACTCAGTTGGAAGTTAGCGCTCGTGTCCTTCTTGTCTCTTTGTCGTTGGTCTGTTCTCCCGCTATAACAATCGTCATGTCACAACAACTAGCCCAAACTGCCACACTTCTTCTTTTAAGGATGAGAGTCCTTCTTGGGATACTTGAATGCAGAAATCTCCGTCTGTCTGTCTGTCACACGATTCAGCCACTCGGCCAAAGTTTAAGGACTTGCTGAACACCCAGCTATCTCGAACTCATGGCTGCGTTCATACTTGTGAACATTGTCGATCAGAGAGCAAATGTTAAGCATATCAGAGGCGCAACATGAACAGATACATAATTCTAAAGACCCTAGTATTCCTTATGCTGCGCTGAAAATGTAACTCTATGCACAAAGAAGACAGCCGGCAGAAGTCTATAATCTTTCGACAACGTTTGCTGTGAAGCACGCAGATGCACGGCTTTTTTTTTCTTTTTTTTTTGCGCACAGGTTTGGCTTTTCCAGTGAGCCAAGTTCCGATTTGCAAGCATGTTCAGTTTTTTATGAGTGCTCGGCTGGATTCTGCAGATTTTATGTGAATTGACTGAAGCCACTGCAAGCTTTGCTCAAGTGCAGTAAAATTTCCTGAAAAAGAAAACGTCTTTGTATTTCTAAGGTGACAAACTAGGGTTGCAAATTGGTGGAGTAGCAAAATACTCATGGCAGCCAGCGCAAACAGTTTTTAAACGGTGTCTGTGTCGTCGTTTCTTTTTGTTTTCCATGTTCCGTTGGTGTAGGCCGTCGCTGCCATGTTTTCTCGTGTACAACCCATATTTTCAATGATTTGTTGAAAATTTTCGAGAATTTTGCCCAGCATTCTGCCATGAAGCCAGCTTTCTTGCATTTACTGAGTTTAGTTTGCTGAAAAAAATGAAGCAAAAAAAAATGGGTTCACCCAAATGCAAGACCAGCCAAATCATCGGCATTCATTCGTATAAGCAGCGCTTCTCTTGAAGCGGTTATCGTTTACCGAGCTTTTCTGTCCATGAGTTTGGCAACAGATTTTGTCAGCTATCGAGCAGTTCGTAGACGTCGCCAAAGCTCACGCATTCAAAGAGAATACAGGTATTGAATGTATTGTCATGAGCATGATCAGGAGGAGCACACAAGTACGTGACAAATAGGTTCAAACCCCCATTTGATCAACACTTGGGTGGTGCTGTTATAAATACAGCCAACTGCCGATTTTCCGTACCCTCTAGGGAGCGAAAAACCGTCTGAAAGTTCGGGCAGTCCGAAAAAATGAATGCAAGAAAAAAAAACATTACTGATAATTTTCAATGCAAGCAAAAAAACCGCACCATTTTGCTAATATTTCTCAATGCAAGCAAAAAACGCACCATTTCATTGATATTTCTCGGATCAAGAGGGTCAAGGTCAAAGTACCAGACTTCCGGAACTCTGCCAAAGCATCAGTGGGATGGCTGTTTTCCGCGCTTCGATGCCATTGGCGAGGACGACGAAGGCGTAATGGGGGTCATCGCAGGCAAGCAAAATCCTCACGATGTGAACAAAAGAGTTTGCTGACGAGCGTCGACGGACCTAGGCTTAGCGTTGCAGAGCACACGATCGCACAACAACGCACTAGGGTAGCCAAACACCATGTGGGCTGCGTAAACAAAACGGCGCGACGGCAGGCGACGCTGCCTCAAGTACTCCAGAGAAGGCGCTAATAAACATTCAAGATAGCCAGCGTGGCCAGACCAAATCGGTGTGTGACTGTTAGTTCTAGTTTGAAGTGGTGAAACGCTTCGCGAAAGCGCTGCGCGGGAAGCCAGAGTGGCACGCACAAGCGCTAAAGCAAAAGGAAGTATCATCATCATCAGCCTCACTACGTCCACTGCAGGACAAAGGCCTCTCCCATGTTCCGCCAGTTAACCCGGTCCTGTGCTTGCTGCTGCCAATTTATACCCGCAAAATCCTTAATCTCATCTGCCCACCTAACCTTCTGTCTCCCCCCTAACCCGCTTGCCTTCTCTGGGAATCCAGTTAGTTACCCTTAACGACCAGCGGTTATCCTGTCTACACGCTACATGCCCGGCCCATGGCCATTTCTTCTTTGCGCCAATAAAGGAACATTATTGGCGCCAAAAAATTTCCGGGTGAATAGTTTCGATTGTCAGCGAAGCACCCTTGCACGATAAACACGGCCAGTATTTGGAAACTCTGAGGCCGTGTGTGTTTCTCCGCTAACGATCGAGTCCAAGCAACAGATGCTGCCACAGTGGACCGGCGCGCTCATTTATGCGATCGTAATCGCGTGTGACGCAGTTGTGGTGGTTTCCACTGGAGGTCAGTGGTGGTTTCCGACCTTCTGTCGCGTCAAAAAGTCCAGAAAATTGGACTCCGAGGGGTTCGAGCGTCTGAAATTTCAGACTTCCTTATACGTTGATCCTATGGGGCTCGCGGCGGTGCCGCGAAGATGTCCAAATTATCGGGCATGTCCGAAATTTCAGGTGTCCGAAAAATCAGCAGTTGACTGTAAGGTGGAAAGGACAGTGCTTTTTTCATACGCTGTTGTCACTCCCCACACTCATCTGGTTTTATGGTGTGTAGAACATGTGATGCAGATTACAGCTTGAAGTCCTAGTACAGTCGAATATCATTAATTCGAACACACTTCATTCGAACTCAGGATGAGGTCTTGTCAAAGCTATGTGTATTCCAATAGCTGAAAACGCCCGGTAATTCAAACACTCAAGCACTTCCGACGGTTAATTCGAACATACTGCGCTCTGAAAATGCTCTCATCACCCTGTCTAATCCTGCGGCGGCACTTGCGACACCTCAACGCTGCCCGCGAAGGAAATGAAAAGGAAAGAAAAGGCTGCGCTGGAATGTTTGTTCTCTCTCAAATGCCGATCTGCGACACGCCCGCGTCACGCTTCTTCCTATTTTGTCCCTGCTAAGTGAAGACCCTTCTCCTCCCAACGCCACGTGCGAAGAGAGAGAGAGGAAAAAAAAAGAAAGCTGTCGCTGGGTTGAAAGGCACTATCTTCTGCAGCCCTTGCCCCTAGCAAGAGCACGGCTCTTCGCCTTGAGGGGGGGTCGCTCACGCGCCGATGCCACGCTTTCCCCTTTTCTTTCCCTGCCACGTAACTCTTCTCCTTTATATGACACGTGCGAATAAAGCAAAAAAAAAAAAGCTGCCGTGGAATGTTGGTTATTTCTCAAATGTTGATCTGCTTCTCTCCGCGTGGAGACGATCCTCCTTTCTCGTCACGTGCTGGCCATGCTGCGGCTGCGTAACGGAGAGCAGGAGACTTCGGAAGGCTCTCCTACGCAGTCATCGTTTTCGTCGTCTTTAGAAAGTGTCTGCGCTAAAAATTTCCGCGTGCAACTTCTCTTGCCAGGAGAATACTGTAGCCGAAGTAGAAATGCTTTGCAAGCTGCGTGCGAAATCGATTGACTCGCTGCAAGGCAAACGTGTATATGTTTCGCCCGTCCCGGCCCTTCCTTTTCGCCTGCAGCAGAAGAAAAAGGAAGAGAAAGCCAAAGAGGAAGACAAGGACGACGACAAGAAGGCCAAAGAGAAGTCAGCGACAGCGGCCACAACTCCCCCTGTTGTGGTCAAAGAGGAGCCGCCTCCGGAGAAGCCGAGACCATCACGCACGTCCCGGGTCAAGCAGGAAGAAGAGAATGGCGGCGGCGCTGGTGGCGGTGGCGCGGCTTCAGCCCAATCTCCGGCTGCCAAACCGACCGCCGCTGTGGTTGCGGTAGCAGCAACAGTTGCTGCGAGCCAAGACGACACCAAGGTGGGTGTGCGAGATCAGAGAAGTTCGAGGTTCTATCTCCTGTTAAATTAGAGAAAGCTAGGTGGTAAGGTTTTTTCGAAGCTCCTGGTCGATTTTGATTAAACTTGCCGAGTTCATGTATATCTATAGGAAAGTTTTAAATATGCAGCTTTCAAGATAACTGACATTTCACCTGCCTTTCGTGAGCAATGAAAGAAGGGAAATCTAAGTGTTTTTTTAGCTGAGGGATCTTCGAAGTGAGAGACTGTTACGATGCAGCGCTTATTTCTTCACTTCTGCCTTTAAGGGGAGATGCTACTCGAAGACACTTTTTTTTAATATTCACCATAGAGCAATGAAACTTAAGCTGTTTGTGGAACCTTTTATGCTTATTTCAAATATATAATTAGTTTTCTTGCAAGTGGCATACTTTTAGCTGTGCGACATGACAAAGAGAAAGCCTTTACCCTTTTGCCCCCCTCTTTTCATCCGTAAACTTTCGTAATTTTTTACCATTCATAGTTCATAATGTTTCAGATAAAGTGTAGAATACAAATAACTAACTAGGAAGCACATACAAAATATGTAATAGTTGTGAAAAATAATAGATGTAAAAAATCCCTATTTCACCTACCCTAGTAAAGGTTTACTCGCTGTACTTGAGCACAATCCTGTGTGAAGCATGCTTGAAGAACGCACATACGCACGTATGCATTGGACTTTAAACAACCTGGCATGCGATGGCGAGTGCACCGAGTAAATGATGCGCTGCACGCAACTAGCCAGGTGTGAGTGGTTGGAAGTGGCAGTACCACGCTTCAGTGGAAAGATGCGAGTTCATTGCGAACATGGTTTAACTTGGTCGTAAACAAATGGGCATCGCTTAACACGTGGAAAGGCCTAACCTGTCAGCGCAAGCATTGTTAGCACTTTTCAATAAAGTTCGCGTTTATATGCGCAAGTCTATATACAACAATCTACTAATGTAACGACAACTTGTCGCGACACTTTCGAGCTCGTTACGAACGGGTTCAACTGTATTTCATTTGTATTTGAGTGTTTGCACACAGATATTTATAGGATCTTTCAAACGACAAAGCACCTCCTTTTGATTGATGCCGTATTGTGCCACATCTTCCCTGGCATCAGGTCCGAACAAGGGAAGATGCCCGCCGCGAGAAGCACGACAGTCCTGAGAAGCGAGAGGCCAAATCGTCGTCGTCGTCGTCAGTGCCGCCTCCTTCGCTGCCGTCGCTGCGCAAGAGCGAGAACGTTGACAGCGCAGATGCGGACTCTGCGAAGGAGCCGCCGGCAGCGGCTCCGGCTACCCCGTCAACACCGGTACCGGCGGAAAAGTCGCGGACCTCGAAGTCGAAGGACGCTGAGACGACCCCAACAACCACGCCGAAGCGACAGGTGCGTGCTTTTTGCATTCAACTTTCTGTTTACTTGTCAGACCTGTCTCTTTCATTTTCTAAGAAGTGTTTTATTTAATTATTTGTTTGTAACCGGTGGTTTGTTTGATGTTGCTACTTCAGAAATCTGCAACATCTTTTATTTTCTTGCACGTAACAGGACCATGCCAAGCTACAAACAGCAGAAAAATAAAAGCTGTCTTAAAGAATATCCCCACTTATTGCTGTGAAGGGGTGTCATCAAGTCTACTTGTGCACCAAACTTGCATATAGCTCGTACCTTAATATCAATCATGATTTTCTTACAATTAAGTGTGGATTGTATTCGTTATGCACTCACACATCTTTATGACAAAGTTGATTAATAGACGAAAACTAGTTGGTATATCTGAAAATTTGTTATAAAGATCTACGCTATGTCTATTTCAAGACAATTTTCCATTTACTTCGTTATAACCAATATTTTGTTATATCCGGGTTATTTATATTGAGGTTTGAGTGCAGCAGCACTGTTCTCGCTGCAACAGTGTCGCAGTTAGAGCTTGTTAATCTGACACCCTGTAATACAAAAAATCACATGATTTTGACATGTTCTCTGGTCCCAGCAAGCCTTTGTATTGTTCAGCGGCATGAAACTTTTGTTAATTTGGTCATATTTAGCCACATCCTGGTTAATTTGGATGCTTTTGGAAAACATCCTGAGCTCCAAGTGCTGCGAACCTGTCAGGCAAAAAGCGAAAACCGAATTCCCCGGCATTCTCACCGAAACGAGGCAGTACAATCTATGTGACCATCACCATCAGCGTGAAATATACGGTAACGTTGTTGACCATGTGCAGGGTTAATTTTGGTCTAGTTAGTAGAGGGAAGTCTTGAGCTGCAGTCACATTGCAAATAGTCACGAGCGGCAAAAATTGTGGCTTTTACACTCCTCTTATGCAGAATAAGTACTCAAACCTCATTATAATAAAGTTGCATATTAGACGAAAACAAGTTTTTATATCCAAAAACTCGTTATAAAAGTATATTCCGAACACTGTAACTAATACAAGACTATTTTTCATTCACTTTGTTATAACCCAAACTTTATTATAGGTTTCATTATATTGCGGTTTATGTGTATGATTTCCACATTCATCATGCAAATTAAAGTATACTGACATAAAAGACATCTTTGTTTTTTGGTGCCTTGATGCTCATGAATTCGGCTAATTAGACATCTTTTTTCTGGTACCGTGAAATCCGAATCAACGCGCTTTTGCTGTATATGTGTTGTCCCAACTGTAGCAGCTCTCTTATTTTTTTCTCCTCAGCCAAAAAAGAACAAGACGGAAGAACCACCCGAGAAGGAAAAGGCTGACGAGAAGTGAGTCGCTTTGAACTTCCGCATTCTTACCGTAGGCAACGTCGTGCGGCTGCAAAGAGCCTGTGTGTTCACATTCAAGCTGGCGGATACCGGTCCAGCGTGCGATTTGATCTATAGTTAACCTATTACAGTGTAGACCACTTTTAACATAAGTACTTACAGTGCAGCACCGGTTGCAATGCGTTTTTTTTTTTTTTTTTTTTTCCTGACTCTCATCCACCCTCCGCTCACTGTGCAGGGCCCCAAGGTGAAAGACTGGTTGTAGCACGGTGGCTGGAAAATCTTTGTGACAAATGCAGCAGAAGTGCATGTCTGAAAGGAGATGTGCTGGGTTGGCTGGGTATACCGCTGGGGAGCGAGCGTCGGAGTCGTTACGGAGGAGGAGCGGACGCGGAGTCAATGAACAAAGGGCGAGGGAAGGAAAAAGACACGGGGGAAAAAAGACTCGCATGCTGTGCGCGCTCACTGAGTAAGAGAGGAGTGCGGTTGCTCGGCAATGAATGAGCCTGTGCACTGGCGCCGACGCAGCTGCAGTGCACTAAGGGCAGCTCTGGCCACATCAGATATCCTGTTGGGAAAAGCGGTGTCATTATCAAGCTTTACCAATAATCGAAATCGGAACGATCGGTACTGTTCTGCGCGGGGTATTTTGGACGTGACTCAATATAGTTTCTGTGTGATGGGCATAATAGAGGTGGTATGACAGGTAGTCAGGGAATTTCTTTGACAATGCTTTTATTGCTTTTTGTGTTCAATTCATTGCAACACAGCTCTTTGGCCATTAAATTTTTGAACATTCAAAAATTTAAGTGGTTGTAAGCATCGAGCATCGCATGCGTCAATTATCAGACACGCAAAGCTGCATGCTGAACACATTTTGCACAACTGTGGCCCTTGAAAAAGGTTGTTTTGGTTCAGTGCAGATATTCGGGACTCCTGCAACTTAAATTCCAAGTGTTCTATACCCTACTTGGCAACGGTTTGTTTAAGTTTTGGTAACTAGAGAGGTGTGAATACCGAATTGTATGTTCTGAATAGGTAATTCAGGAAAAAGTAAACGGCAAGCTTTGTACAAAATGGCATGCAGTCAAGTCTTGATGTACTGAACACGGATACCAGAAGTTGTCAGACCTAATGAAGTTTTCTTATGCTGCTTGTCACTGCTGTCTTAGTTGGGTCAGTCTATTCATCAGCTTGATCTGGACCAGAGCAAAACATCGTCCAGGTGCCGTTCGCTTTGATGTCAAGTGTCTGCAGCGAGTTCGAAGACGTATCCTCAATGACCCCTGTGGCCTTCGGGCCGTCTTGTTGCAGAGCCAGCACTTCGGCAGCCGCCGCTGAGCCGGAAACCAAGCCGGAGTCTCTTCCCCGGCCGGAGAGTGGGGAGCCGACGCGCCGGTGCTCCCTGGACATGAGCATTGACGTGGGCGACCGGGTCAAGGTCAAGTACGGGCGTGGCCGGCAGCTCAAGATCTACGAGGCTAAGGTGCTACGCATCGAGGAGGAGTGCAGCGAGAAGAAGTTTTATGTCCACTACACGGGCTGGAACATGCGGTAAGGTCGGCCTCACGTCTGTGAGAAGGCTCTTGCTTCTTTTCTGCGGTTGCCGTAGTGGCGCATTCCTGACTATGCATTTAAGCATTTGATTCAAAGGCGTGGTCAAAGCGATATAATTAAGTTTAGACTGATAAACTATATTTAGACGGAATTGTTACTGAAACGCAACATACCCACATTTGTTCATTTTAGGTATGACGAGTGGGTCAGGAAGAACCGCATTGTAGAGAATGTCACAGACAAGACATCTAGAAGGAAACGCCTCCAGAAGGTGAGCTTGGTACGCTTGATTGCAGCAGTTTTTTTTACTTTCCGGTTTTAGTTGTGACTGCATTGCTATTAAGGGCATTTTGTCTGAATAGTTGACACTGTTGTCTGAATTGGATTAACAAATCAGCGCTCTGTCTTTTGCCTGCACGAGTGTGCTTCAAAGTGTATCAACAAAACAGCCCTCTAGGCATACAGTGGCTGCTGTTACTTTGGTATCAAGTTACTTTTTGGTGTCAAGGCCTTACTGCAGATGAGTGCTTTGTATGAAAATAATAAACTCGCAGCATGCTGCGGGGCAATAAAGAAACTATATGTGAGTGAATAGCAAGCTCTATTTCCGGTGGAATTCGTTCCGGTGGAGTAGGGGCTAGGGTGCTTGGCTGCTGACTTGAATGTCGCAGTTTTGTTCCCAGCTGCGACCTTTATGGAGGTGAAATGGTGAGACGCTTGCTTATCTTGCGATGTCAGCGCACATTAAACAACGCCAGATGGTCAAAATTTGAGATTATGAGAGACGTCACTAAGGCGTCTCTCATAATCATGTGGTGGTTTTGAGACGTAAAATCTCAAATATTATTAATATAATTTTTGGCCTAGTCCTGTGGTCAACAGTAGGGTGTGGCATGCATGCATATGAGATCAGCTTGTGAGTGCAGGCCCATAGACTTTTGATCAAATGATTAAGTGCATGTTTGAACATTGTGTATTTTTCTTTACTTATTTAAAAGTGCCTTGCAGGCTCCTGATGATATTTAGTAAACGGGGCAATGCGATAGAATGGTGATACATGTACAGTATCCTCTAGATTTGAATGCACTATTGGGACAGTCTGGACAGTTATGCTATAGTGTAAAACTTTCTGTTGCTTTCAGGAAAAGCAGCAAGCAGATGCATCGGTAAGTTCACCTCACGTTGTCTAATTATGTGGCTGCTCGCTTAGAGAAATGCGATTTTATGGTGTTGGTTTTTGAGCTGGGGAGGGAAATTCAGCTTCATGGTGTAGGTATGGTTGCTTGTTAGCTAACTTAAACACCTATCAAAACTGGTCCACTTATGCATAATGTAACGATGCGTGCAGCAAGTAAACACGAATAACAATCGGGATGTGAATGTTTCGTTTGCCTTGTCAAGTGAATACCTCGCACTCCAGATGGGTAAAAATACCCCGACGATTTCTCGGTTAGTCGATGAAGCAGTTGGCGATGCTCGTTTCGTGCAGTCTATTTGATGTCTTTGTTTTTTATCGCTGCATCATTCATGCAGGTTGCTGAGCTGGTCTAGCATAGAATGCCTTGAGTAAACAATAAAGTAATTGAGGTTTGTACCAAGCATTGATATCGTTATTGCTTGGCAAAGCAAAAGTTGTTTGCAAGCCAGTTTAGACTTGCTGAGCTCTATAGGATAAGAGATTGTTAAACTTGGCTTCGTTGGTGTATGCCAAATGCTTATGACAAGCCTTGTAAAGGCGAGAGAAGTGGTGCCGAAATCAGGGTACCAGTATTGGGCAGCTTTTTGCACTATTTGCTTTACATCTTTAGATATCTTAAGTATGCTCCTACAGAGGTTTAGAAGGCTTTCTATAGAAGATACAGTGGACTCGCGATAATTCAAACTCTAATAATTAATACTTTTGGTTAATTCAAACAAAATTCAATTTTTTGGTTGGCCCTCAATTCTTTCAAAGTATTTAAAAGCCTCTCAATTCAAACTCCATCATTTGATTAAAAGAGCACTGACATCAAATTTACTCATGTCAACATTTTTGCGCCGAGTAGCTATCGGCCCCAAGTAGCAATTCGCAACCTAAACGCATCGGAGGTACAAATGAATATCTGTAATATTGATTAATATATCCGTTATCGACCGTGGTTCAAAATGGGTCGAAAGCCCGCCAAACTGTAGTGCTGTCGGCGCTACCTCGGGGCGACGTCGAGGCCGCTGCACAGCTGATGCTGCTTTTACAAACAATGGTGACATCACGCACACTGGCATCTCCTCCGCTAGGAGCGCACGTGCAGTCAGTCCAGCTGTGTCTGATGATGTAGACTAACGCCCCTCCATGCGTTTTCCGCCGGCTAGGTTAAGTAGCGCCAACTCGTTCTTCCCCTCTCCCTTTAGCCCCAACCTCGAGAAGGGCATTGTACTGCCAGTGAAACCCAACTCGTTCGCCAAAACAGGATTTAACCTGTAGCAGCTCGACGCAAAGTAAAAAGAGCAAATGCGGTTGTTCTTCTTAGGCGTCCAGTTCCTCTGTCCATCGGCACGTACGAAGTCAACCCACTGGCTGTGTTGAGGTTCGTGGCTTGGAAAGGCATGGGAACTCCGCGCAATTTCTGCTTTTTCCGCGCCTCGACGTGCGGGTTCCCACTGCGCAGCAGTTCCATGACATTCTGGCACGTGTTGTCACTCTGAATGATCGTACTCACACTGTGGAGCGCATGTCAAATCGGTCGATGCAACACGATGAATCACACACACGCTTCAACACAGCAAGAAGAGCCATTATTACTGAGGGTATGGCCGGCAGTCGACTCCAAGCACACTCAGATCGTCGGCGTCATTGTTACTAGCGTATCGTCACTCAGGATGGTATTTGTCGAATGTATCACACCCAACACTGTGGGAATCGAGGCTAGCCCGCCGCCTTTGTGCGAGCTTTGCCGCCCTGTTCTGCGTTCTCATGTCCTGACATGACTCTCCTCTCTTCTGTGTTCGGAGAGTGAGGAGTGACGCTTAACCCCTCTCACCCGGTAGCGGATGTCGACTGTGGCGCCGCGCGTAAAGTCTCCTGAGAGGTTTCGCGCGCGCGCGTCGGGGAGCGAAATAGACTTCTCCGGGGACGACACGGGGGTAAGGACACTTTTCTATTCTGTCCGTCAGCTCCCTTTGGGGCTTTTTCGGACTTCGCCAACAGCGCCTTGCACCCGCGGCAAACACTTATGTCGTGTCGCCCCCCCTTCCTAATGCTAGGTCGAGGGGCGGTACGGTGTCCTAGTGCGTGGCCAGGCTGCGCCGACCCTTATCTCTTTGAAGCCAACACGAGCGCCTTTGCCCTCGCTTGAGCAACCGGGCCTTGATCCGGGTGTCTCCGTGAATCACTTTTACCACGGAGACGTGCTTGCGGCACCCTGTGTAGTGCTTCTCGCCTGTGGCGTGGATAAGCCCATTTGCTTTTCCGCCGCGCCTTTGCAACGGGCTTTGTACTGCGTTTTTGGTGTTGCCGCAGTCAATAAAGTGTTGCGACCTTGAGCAGTACTGTGTTCTCACCATGGCCATGGTTAGCGCGTGTTCTGCGGCTCGCTAAGACCGACCCCACACTAGTGGCCATAATCCTTCGGGATACGTGTCACTACAACATGTGGCACTAGTGTCGATGTCGCAGGGCAATCTATGTTTAATTTTTTTTCCTTAGCTTTTCTACGCTGTTTGACATCAAATTAAAATAACTTCCATACGACGGATGCCATTCAAATTTGGCCAAGAAGACCTATGCATACCAAGCGATCGAATGATGGGCACATCTCGATCTTGAAATTTGGTGTCAGTGCTCCTTTAAATCATACTTTTTGCTGTTTCATGCCATAAAATATCTGCTGCTTTCTCACTGCTATTTAGAAAGTTTCATGCTTATATAATCTTATATATATATAAGATTATATAGATTATTATATATATTATTATATTAGATTATATATATTATATATAATATATATAATACATATATATTATATTATACTATAATATATATTATATATTATATATAATTTATATTATACATATTATATATTAGATTATTATATATAAGATTATATATATCATCTTATATATAAGCCTAAAAATTAAAAATAAGCACCTTAGACCTTCAAGGAAAAAGCCTTTGCTAGTGAAAACAAATGTTTGAAACGAAGGACACGCATGGTGAGCCGAGGTGCATCTCAACTGGTATAAATAGCTTTGTGCTGATGGCACATCCTTGTAGCAAAGAAGTAGTTGGCAATTTGCGATTCCTTTAAAAGGTCTGATCAGCAGTAAGTGGCCGACAAACTTGTGGCCCTTACACCTCTGTTTTCCGTTCATTGCGTGGATTCCGGGGTTAAAAACACTTTAGAAATGTTTAAATCTGATAAATTTAATGCTAATCATAATGTATGGCATCACCTCACCCACAGTCATATATCTGAGAACTTCTGATAATTTAAACTTCTTAATTATTCAAACAAAATGCAGAGGTTCCTTCGAGTTTGAATTAATGAGGTCCGACTGTATGCCAAATGGCATTCTTAACAGAAAAAAAAAAACTACATACATTGATACTCAATACCCCATTCTTCCAGCCTCACCAAAAGGGGCAGTCCGGACCAAACGGCAACCAGCAGTCTTCCACTCCAAGCAACACACCCAGCTCATCCGAGTCCCCGACTTCCAGCAAGAAAGGAGTGCGTAGGGGTCGTCCACCCAGCGTTTCGTCTAATCGCAGCAGGGCCCTGTCCGTGACTCCACCCCCTGGCAAGCCCTCGCCAAACTCCATGTCCACGCGTGCCTCGCGGTCAGAGCAGGCCCTGGCCTCCGACCAGCTGTCCGGCAGCGGCTCAGAACCGCGACGCCGTAGCCGGCGGAAGTCGGGAACGCACTCGCCGCCTTGTCCGGATGACGACGAGGAAGGCTCGGGTGACGAGGATGACGACATCTCTCTCAAGAGCCACGTCTCGATCAAAATTGAGCCCTGTGATCCTTCGGAGGACTTGGAAAAGACTGCGTCAGCCATAACGACTGACTCCAGTGAAGATGCTCCAATGCCGTCGAGTCCTGAGCCAAAGTCGGACGCCTTGGATAATGAGCCCCTGGTGAAAGAGGAGCCTCCAGAGGAAGTGGAGGAGAAGATGGAGTGCGACGATGAGGACACCGACATCGATGAAAGTTCGACCACGAGTCTGGCCGCCTTCGTCGCAGCTGCACGAGCTCAGAACAAGGAGGAAGCATTGCAAGAGAATGTCGCTGAAGAAGGAGGCGACGAAGAGGAGGAGAGTGAGGCCGACACCACATTGCACATAGAGGAAGAAACTGCGAAGGTCACAGAGGTGGAGGAAGTCCTCAACACTACCATCGCCGAAGATGAGGACAGCTTGCTGGAAGAAGGCAGCCTAGTCATTTTTGAGGACGAGAAACTGGAGGATGCTGCGGAGGATGAAGAACAACCTCTGCCTACCGAGCCCGAAGTAGCCGCGGCTGCCGCCGTTTCGTTGAAACCAGAGGATGACGGCATCGTTGCTGAAGAAACAAAAGAGGTTGCTGTGGAAGAGCCAAAGGAAGTTGAACAGCCTGAGGTCGTTCCCGCTGTCGAGATAAGCAAGCCTCCTACCATCGCTGGCACACGTGTGATCACCATCTTCCCACCAGTGCCTGAGCCAGAGGTGCTAAAGCACATTGATTGGCTGAAACATGATGAAGGGCCGAACAAGCCAGACAGCCATGAGGAGAAAGAAGACGAAGTACCAGAGGAGGCAGAAGTTGAACCGGAGGCCGAAATTCCGTCTTCCCCGACGCCCATTGAGAATGAAGACAACCTCGAGGAGGAGGAAGAGCTCGCGGCAGAAAGCATCAGTGACGTGCTTCTTCTACCCCCTTCGCTAGTCGCCAAGGAGGGTCCAGAGAGGGACGCCTTGCTTGCGGCCGAGCACTCGCTCCCTGCCTCAGAGTTTGATGTCTGCAAGGATGCGGAGGAGGAAGACGAGGAAGAGCTCCCCAAGGAGGAAGAAGAGGAGGATGATGACAACGCCGAGCCAAGCAGCCCCGTAGGGATTGCGGAAAGAGATCCGCTGGCGAGTTCTATGGAGCGCATTGAATTTGTCAAAGAGGAGTCAGAATCTGCGTCCACGCAGGACTTCTACAAAGTGGCTCTCGCTCTCAGCGATGACGGCAGCAACTCCAACATGCTCCGCATCGAAGAAGAAGGTGCAAAGAACATAGACGAACCCGTGGAGTTTCCACCTGTCTGCGGAGAGACGGTCGTATCAGCTGCGGAAGTCGAGGTAGGCCCTACTGACAACGCCGAGCACTCCACGAAGCGGACGATCAAGCGCAAGAAGTTCAAAGGCACCAAGACCAAGTTCGGAGCAGAGGCTAAGCTCAAGGGTCGCAAAAAGATGAAAGGTCAGTTGTTGCCGGATGGCACGCCTGCCAAGGCACCGCGCTTAAAGAAGTGCCGGAAGGTTGGGGATGGAGAGCAGAGAGTGGTCAAGAAGCGGAAGAAATTGAAGAACATTGACGGCAGTGATGACCTGACGGACCCTAGCGTGAAGAAGGCAAAGCGTAAGATGCGCAAGGCCAACAAAGATCATCCGGAAGCCGGCAAGAAGGGCAAGCGGAAGAAACTGACGAGTTGTGCATCATACGAAGACTCGGATGAGGTGGGCGACGTCGAGCGGACATTTGCTGGCAAGATAAAACGTGAGAAACGCAAGGCTGCCCCCACGCGCCCTTCTCCTCCGTTCCATCACGACTATCTCTCGACCCTGGCGGAGGTGTGTGGCCAGGAGGTAGAGATGAAGGCGACGGCAGCGTCTGCGACCGAGTCGCAGGCCGAGTCGGCCGACTCTCTCTTCTTGCTCTGCGAAGAGAAGGTTCCAGCGAGTCCCACGCGGGAGGGCGACGACGTGGTGTTGCAAGCCCAGCATCACCACGCTCAGAGTCAACACCATCATCATCACCACCACCATCACCACGTGCATCACCAGCACATGCACCATTCGCATCCCTCGCATCACCAACCTCAGCTGCAGCAGGCGCAGCAACCAGCGCATTTGCAACAGCAGCAGCCGCCGCAGCAGGGCCCTTCTAAAATGGACATCTTCACTTCGGTCGCCGAAGCGGCGCTGGCCGGGCCGTCCGGCGCAGATCCGTCGGCGGCCGTTCTGGACAACACGCCCCCGACGACTCCGGAGGACAGCGGCGGCGCCGAGAACGACTCGCCCTCTTCGTCGCTCGCGGGCTCGCCGCGGCGGGAAGGAGATAACTTCCACGGCATCGACGGAGAGAGCACCATGTCGGCAGACTCTGAGAACAGCCGGGGTTCTGCGGACGGAGCAGAGGGCTTCAAGGCAGGCGGCGAAGATGACTCGTCCTCGTCGAGAACAACGGACAGCGCTTTTTCGGCGGAGCGGCACAAAGGTCTGGCGGGTACAAAGCGGCCGGCTTCGCGGGACGAAGAGAACCTCCTCAGGCATGGGAAAAGGGCAAGAAAAGCGGCACACAAGGCACTTCTCTCGGCTGTGCGTGGGGACTCCAAAGGGAAAACGCATCGTGCTTCACGGAATTCACGAGGCAAGTGTTGCACGCGTTTCCACAGTGTTTCTGACAGCTTTCCAATTTATTTATTTATTTATTTATTTAAATGTACCTTTTTATTTAAATGCCCTTTATATTTATTTTATTTTTTTTTGTTTATATCAAGCGAATTTGCAGAGTTATGTATCTCATTTCGAATATCATCTCATCTTTTTGTAATCTTTTTGTACAGTACGTAGCTTTTGAAATATGAAAGATATATATCATGTGCCTTTTCAGGAGAGAGCTAGGACTTTTTCGAAATTGACAGTTGCAAAGTTAATTGGCATATCACATTAATCTGAATCAAAACTGGATACTGTACAACAAAATTGATGTTTACATTCATTTGAACAAAGGTTGTTGAACATTCACGAAGGAAATCCCAGATTGACAACAACTCTTCCATAAATCAAGGAAAAAGTATGCAAGACAGATGTCAATTATGCTGGCATCTGAAGGATGCCCCGAAGGCTTCGTTGTCAGTCCCTTTAAGGGGGGAAGCGGATTTGGTATTGCAAAAAATGGCAAAAAAATCGGTTTTTTTTAAATCAATTTTTCAGTTTCTGTAACCCCTTTTTTTTCTGATTCCAAAATATCTACTCTGAAAACCGCGCAGAAGTGCTTCAAAAAATTCGTTTCACCCTCATACATAGCAAAAGTATTTCTGGAAATGGCGAGAAAACATTGCTTTCCAAAAAATTATAGCTTCGTGAGGGCGCGGCCGGGAGCAGCCTTCTTGGACCCATCAGAAAGAGCGTTTTTCTGTATTCAAATTTCCCGCCTCAGCTGGCTTCTTCCTTTAAAAACAAGTGCACAAAAAGCAAATATCTGAAGGTCGTTTCGAGGCGTCTGATTGGCTGTGGCCGCTATATTGCCCCAGCTCGCCTCGCCATTGGCCTGAAGCTCACATAGGGAGATCGTCGTCTGCTGCTTGTGTGTTGTGAGGACATGGCTGTCAAAAATCGCTGTTTTGTGACATTTTCACGGTCGATGATCACTTGGGATATAATTACACTTAGTTAAGAGCTGTAAGCGGATGCACAATTAGATTACTAGGAGCAGGCGCGCGGTTTACAAGCACTGCGCGTCGTCAAAATCATCTTTAGGCCAAAACTCTACGGCGAGACTGCAGGTGAAAACGACGCGCTAGCACACTCTTAACAACATGCTTCTTCACAAGCAGCGAAGCTGTAAGCGGATTCATGATCGGAATACTACGAGCGGGCGCATGGTCTTCAAGCGCGGTGCGTCATCGGAGTTGTCTTTAGGCCTAACTTCGCTGACGGCTAGACGAACTTTGCGGGCAAGAACGCCGCGCTAGAGCACTCTTGGCAAAGTGCTTCTTCGCAAGCAATCAAGCACATCACTCTCTAGCTCCTTGGAACTGCGGACGGGCATATTACGCATCGGCAACAGACCCCACTGTCAAGCTCGTCAACCCCCCCCCCCTCCACTGCCAAGGATTGCTCGGAACAGCGGCTAGCAGTTTCGCGCTTCGGCATTCGAAAATGCGATACCAAGCGGAGAGCGCGCCAGTTTTTGTCATCGTAGGTACACATTTCGCACATCATCACCGAACGCCGCCAGCAAGTGCATGACACGCCGGCTGTGCTGTCTACGGCGTACTGCACAGTCATATGGAGGGCTGGCAATAAGCTTTTGTGATGCAATTTAGACGTTCTTGGAGCCCTGCTTCGTATCGCCGCGTGCGTCTATGAGTGTTCTGAGACAATGAAAGCCTCGTAGTTTAGCGTTTTCGCGACCAGCCGTATTATGATGCGTTTCAGGGCTAGAGTAGCAAAAGAGCATCCATGAAACAGGGGCACGAGTTTTTGTATGCCTGACTCTTGTCATTAAATAAACTGCTAAAAAATTTCTGTGCCACCAGCTTTCTGCCCATAACTGTTAGTCGTTTAGAATTTTCTTATGCAATAAACTTCTCTCTATAAAAAAATTTTCATGGATTATTTAATCAAGAAGTACCTAATTATGCTAATGACAGCTTAAATAAATAAAGTCTTTAATCATTTCAGTATATGGCCTTATTCAATTACAATCTATTCTGTCATGCCTACTATCACAGCACTCCTTCATACAGAGAACTCAGTTGGAAATCCGTACTTATTCTTTGTAGATAAAAAAAAAAGCTTATAAAAAAAATCTGCCAGCCCCTCTCTGAGGTTCAATGAAACAATAATTTGTATCTCATAAGGTTTTTGTGTTATTGCCTCGAAATTTTTGTGGAAGCACTGGGAGGCCATTTTCGGTGTCTATGTCAATTTTCATCAACATCCAACAAGAAACAAGAAAGTTCGTTTTAAAAAGCACGTCCCCCCCCCCTCCCTAAGAAAAGTTGCGCAAACAAGACAGACAATGATTGTTGCGAAACAAGATGGCATTTAAAAAGACAGCAACTGTCTTAAAGGAAAGGAAAACTGACGCAAAATGGGAGCTTGACGAGACGCTCGTCTTACTTGCTTTTTCAGACTCCTCATTGCCAATGTCGTCCACGTGTGACAGCGGCTCGTGTACACCAACGTCTGTGGCTACCACTTGCACAGCGACCACTCCCGGCAGTACCAACATGGGCAGTCTCCACCGGCCGTCCAAGTTCAACTTCGACCTGCCTCTGGGTGAGTTCTTCTCTCGAAAGAGGCCCTTTAATCAACCGCGGGGGTAAGGCAACTATAATGCTTGGCTGCCGACCTGAAGTGTGGGTTTAATCGCGGTCCCAGTGGTCGCATTTCGGTGGAGGTGAAACTGACGGACCTGTGTACGACGCAATGTCGGTGCACATTAGAGAGCACCAGATAGCTACAAAATTTTCTGAGCCCTCCACAATGGCATTCCTTATAGTCTTTTTTTTTTTTATGTAAGGCCCCTAACAAATAATATTATTGTGAGGATTCTTCGTTTCGCTGACAATTCTTATTTCAGTACTCACAAGTTGAAATGTGAAATGTAATGCAAATACTTTTGCACATAACACTCCTTTCAACATTAAAAATATATATATTGGCCGTTATGCAGGTAGTATGCGCACTTATCCTTCCAGTGTAATTTGTGGCTGCGCATTTTTCTCTTTATAGACGCACATAACACTCCTTTCAACATTAAAAATATATATATTGGCCGTTATGCAGGTAGTATGCGCACTTATCCTTCCAGTGTAATTTGTGGCTGCGCATTTTTCTCTTTATAGGCAGTGTTGGGGTGCAGTTGCCATTCCTAGCTGTGAAATCACCTTGCGCTGTCGGTTGGGCTACCTTTAAATTATGACGTTACTAGGCTTGTGCGAATATTTGAACAAATAGTAGAGTATTCGAATTCGCTTTGATACGAATTTAAATTATTGAATATTTCAAAGTATTTGACATGAACTGATAAATGTATACTATATCGCATGTAACCACCTGTTTAGATGGCTTCTATTTTTTTTTTTTTATTTATACAATACTGCAAGCCACAAATGGGCCCAAGCAGGAGTGGGGGTGTTACAGAGCCGTTAGAACAATTATACAATCTTTAGCGAGGTAAAAACAATAAACAGGACAATACAAAATATTTTGAAAACACTGTAAAATATTAATACAAAATTTTACAAGTCAAACATTTGATCAATAGATTTCAGCACATTGTCAGATGAAAGAATTTCATGCGGGAGGTTATTCCAGTCGGTTATAGTGCGGGGAAAAAAAGAATACTTAAAATTGTTAGTGCGCGCTGTGATAGGCGAGAACTTTGCAGAATGGTAATTCCTGGTGGGACGCGATGATAACGGAGTCAGGAAGGCCGATGTTTCGAGTCTGATATTTTCGAGTCTTCTTTGCAATATAGGGTGCTAATCCTTGAAAGCACCTATTCAGGGGAAATCTGCTCTGCGGCGAAATCCTACTGCGTATTTAAAGGGGCCCTGCAATATTTTTTTGTGCATGGTCAGCAAATGCTGCTGATCGATAGTCGAGGCTACTGAAAACACGTGAGCTAAATATTATAGCGCAGCACGCGCCCTATAATTCACAATAAATTCTGAATGTCAAATAAAAATTGCTTTTTTCTCTCAGCAAATGACGCCACAACGTCAAAAATCGCTCGTCACAGCCATTGCATCAGCCATTGGCTGATTTGAGTGTGGGGCGCTGGGTCGTTACTGGGGCCGCTGTGGATGGCCGCGACATGTCTACACGTACATGCGCGATTGCACTGAAAAGCCGCGTATTCAAAGAAATAAAAGAGAGAGAAAGAGTGCTCAACGTCACAACACCTACGTGCCATATGTTTTTTTCCCTATGCCATCTCTCCCAGCTTTTCTTCAAGTGCTTGCGTCGGACGAGAAGAGAGAATACTATTGCAGCATGTGGCAAATCGACTGTGCTCATACTGGACATATTCTAAAAATTGTTTGTGGCAGTTGATTCACAAGACAATAAGCTTTTTCAGTGAATCCATTCCATGGCTACTCCAAAAACTGTTGCATGGTCTCTTTAAATAAACATATTACCCTCAAATCAATTGATGATTTCCTAACCTTAAAAGCTTGTTTTGCCGGCTTATGCACTCCAACTGCAATAATAATATTACGTATTTTACAGGTTATTACTTGTATCATACTGAAAGCCAAATCCTGCTACTTCTCAAAGTTGTTTCGACTTCCTTTGAATGGAAAAAGCAAATCAAGAAAGCTCTTGCATAGAAGCCTCGTTTCCAAAAAAAACATTTTGCAACTTAGGTCATGATTAATATGCCTTTTTTTTATATGTCATATATTCTACACTAATTAAATTTGAAATTATTACCAAAGTCTTTATTCGCTTCGAATTCGCTTCAAACCTAAAATTCATTGTTCACACAAGCCTAGTCGTTACATTAGGGGTAAGGGTGCAAATATCCAAATTTCTTCATGCGAATGAAATTTTTCGTTTATTCAGAGCATATTTGATTCAAATGCACTTATTTTTATTTTCTCAATTGTTCAGCTGTGGCCGGAATATATGGTTGAGGAGGAAAATATTCAGACAGGTTAATATAGTCCCATGAGTGAAAGTTCAGAGTTGAAGTTAGAGCATTGCCAACGCATACACGTTAGATCACATGTCGCGATAGCTGCCCACTATCGATCGGTGCATAGTTACGCTGTTTTCCTAGTGATTTGCCGTGCTTTATATAATCTCCAATAAATATGCCTAATGCACGTATGACTTTCTCATGTTCCCTTTCAGCCTAATGTCTTGCACACTCAGGCAATGAGAGCACTTTTTTCACCAAGCTTTTTTTCGCAGTTCACTTATACAGCATATAAATATAGTTTTGTGTTCTGATAACTGATAGAATACAACCCTCCAGAACATGCCCTGAACAAGTGCTTAAAAAAGAAAATGCAATGTGTGAGCATTGCATTTCCTAATGGACATAATCTATCTCGGTGTCAGGCATGTTGTCAAAGCACACAAATATTGCCCACCTTGTGATCGTGCAGTTCATTAGATGCGTGTGATGCTTAATTGCTGCATTACAAAAGGCATCTTCAGTGTGCTGCAGCACAGCGCCATGCAGTTCATTCATTTGTTTTAAAAGCGTAAGACAAGCTCCTGTTACATTGTTTTGCAATGTCTTAGAGATGTGCACATGTTCCACATTCGAAGGCTTTTTTTTTTCCCTTTGATTTATGTTCGGAACATTGAATATTTGAGCACTCCTACTTTTTTGTTCCTGTCGAATATATCAAAGTTCCCGAACCTTTAGATTCGTGTCGAAGTGAATTCGAATACTGTAATACAGTGGAATTCCGATAATACAACTTTCTGGGGACCATGCAATACTGTCGTATAATCCGGGCGTCATATAATAGAAAAACTACGATTATTGGCAGTGACACTCAACCTTACCCTAAAAACAGGTACAGACTGCCTAAATACGCCCACGGCATAACCCTGTGCCTCTACAAGGAAGGTAGACTAAAATATTTTTGCCAATTGCAGCTAATGGCAGGATTAGTTGAAGGACGTGTGAATGAATCTTTATTCTCAACTTAAAAAAAATTGGATCCAATGCGCATTTTTCTACCAATAAATAGTCCGGAAATTGCCTGCATGAGAAAATAAAACTGAAACCACGTTGCCAACAGCCTCCCGTAAGAAGAGTCTGACACGGTGTTATTGCTATCAATCACATAGTGGTGACGGACCACAAGTTCGTTGAAGATGCCTTCGTGCGCGTTGCAATTCCTTGCCTTGTGAAGTAAAACTGGTGTTGTCCCGCTCTTATTATGAATGTTCACGTAAAGTGAAAGTAATCTTGCATGGTGCAAACAGCTGCATCGAGCCCTTTTGTATGCACAAGCCTGTGAGTGTGATTGCGACGAAGGCAGATCAGCTGTATGTTGACCAGGAAAAGATTCCACAGACCGGAACCACAAAAATATTCACTTTTCGGCCTACTGAAGCTACTCTGAGAGAATAGAGCTTGACTAGGTAACAACCGCAGATATATACGCACGTGATTGAGGCCTATGTAGATGCACGTGAACTTCTAGCAGAATAAATTTTCCATTCTAAGAAGGCATCCTATCTTACTCCTTATTTTTCCAATTGTCAACCTAGGGTAACACAAGTTCATATTTTCCATTCGTGAATATTTGGTCGACGTGGCTCCGCCGCGGTGGTCTAGTGGCTAAGGTACTCGGCTGCTGACCCGCAGGTCGCGGGTTCAAATCCCGGCTGCGGCGGCTGCATTTCCGATGGAGGCGGAAATGTTGTAGGCCCGTGTGCTCAGATTTGGGTGCACGTTAAAGAACCCCAGGTGGTCGAAATTTCCGGAGCCCTCCACTACGGCGTCTCTCATAATCATATGGTGGTTTTGGGACGTTAAACCCCACAAATCAATCATCATATTTGGTCGACGTTTGACTTGAGTGAAGGTGCTCTTTTTTTCCTTATGATGGGTTTTAAAAGTCGTAGAATCCGGGGTCTTGTGTAAAACTGCCTCGTATGATCGAGGTTTTTTAATACATTATTTTCTACGGAGATTTTGCCAGGACCAAACCGATTCGTCGTGAAATGCGAGCCGCCACGAAACCAGAGGATGTATAATCGAAGCTCCACTGTGTTTGTTTAAATGTTTAAAGTGCTCACATATTTGCACTGGCCTAAAGATTACTTTGCACTACAGTCGAGCCCATATGTAACAGCCCCAGTTAAAACGAACTATCGCTTAAAACGAACTATATTTGCGTGACCGTGAAAACATACATTGGTTCAATGACACAAAGTCGCACTTACAGCGAACCTCTTCGAGCGCCGATCAGTTACGGCAAACGGAGTCGGCGCTCTGCCAACTTCCCGGAAAAACCACTTTCAACCACCGATGAGGCATCGACGAGGGGCCCATACGTTTCTATTGTTCAACGCCGACCCTGCCTTCGCGCCCCACTAGTTGCCGCGCTCCCCGACCGTTCATTGTTATGCACTCCTCCGTCCTTTGTCTCCCCACTACTCTGAGCACCCCGCATCGCCAGACGAGGCCTGTGTTTTCACACTGCCACTGATTTTTCAAAGACCGGTCGGCCATCTACCCTGTTTTTGATCGCTGGTACTGTCGTCGGGGTCGCCAGCCTGTAGTAACCAGACCATTTGCCAACAACGTCAGCCACCAACTGTATCCAATCGTCTGCGTCTAGTGCACGCGCATACACTACTCCACCGACTCTGATAATTTGCAGTTCGTTTTGTGTTTGGGACCTGTTCTCGCTCACTTTACACTCGGCTCAGCATGTCCTCCGCACATGTGCGGAAGCGCGAAAACGGCTGTTAATTTGTGCGGAACGAATTGCGAAATATCGAAGTTGGTGAGGCCACGCAAACCTGCTGGCGTAACGAAACGATGTTTCGACCACGGCCGCTGATTTTATGAACACCGCCCCGCACACTACTGATCCAGGCGGCTTTCCTTTGACTTCTTTGGGCGCAGGCTCTCGTTCAAGTTTTTCTACATGCGAGTTGCGCGTTTGGCAAACCTTTCAAGCAAGGTACCCAACCTGCCTTTTTCCAGCGCGTTTTGGTTTTCCAAGTCGCCCTCCCGCCGCATCCTCCCCTCTTTTCACTCTATCACGATTCCTTGCCCTTCTTCTGTCGCAAATCTGCTCTCCTCTCTTGATCACAACCCCTTCGCCCATTTCCACTGCTCCACGACGCCAGCCACGCTGGCTCGAGTGTAGTTTCATTTTCTGACTAGAAACAGGCCTATAGCTGTTCCACGCTTTCTGGCATGTGTGTCACATGTGCACGTCTTGCTCGTTCTTGGTGTGCATGTGTGGTCAGGATGGCAGACAGGAGGACTTGCACGCTTTTTTCTGCCGCTCAACAAAACGTCGAAAGTGTGACTGCTTGGCTTGAGCATAATCCGTGCGTTAGGTGTCGCGTTGCGGAGCGCTTGCTCTTAGCTATTGACCACCTGGCAGCCAACTTGCAGCTTAGGGGGTCCCGGTATTTAGCTGTGGAGGGGGTGAAAATTTCGTGGGCGGCGATGACGGCTACATGCGCACGAAACTGTTTTCACGGGGCCGGCTTCGTCAACCTCGGGCCCGATGCCAAGCCTGGAGCTTCCGAACAAGAAACTCCAGCAGCAATTGGTGGCAGCGCATCATCGACTTCGACCTTGAGATGTGGGACATCTGTTGCAATGGTTTAATTACGGCTGATGATGATGCCGATACTGCGGAACCGTGCACGGATTAGGGCATTGTGAATGAAGTTTGTGGCGAGAGCGATTTGGAGGAATCGGATTGCAAGCAAGAACGACGAAACTTTGGAGCCAGTGCCTCGTGCAGCTTATGCCACGGGCCTCGGCGAACGAGCACCCTGCCATTTTAAATGAACTCGAGACTGCCCTTATTGTTTCTGCTCTTCGAAACACATGAATCACAGACTCTTTTGGGCAAAAAAAAAGTTTGTGTTTTCACTCGCAACTTTTTTATAAGCTGCGTTTCATTTACTACGAACTTCGGTATACAGCGAACGAATGTTATGTCAGGCTCAGGTTCGTTATAAGCGGGCTCGACTGTATACTAAATGCACGCTCTTGGGGGGGGGGGGGGGGAACGGCACAGGAGATGTAAAAGGCCAAGTTCGATGGCAGCGCTGCATTGGAAGTTCCCTCACCAGCACAACTTAAGTTCATAGATTTTGACTATGTCTGCCTGTATGCTTTTCTGTATTGGCTAAAATTGTTTACATTGGGCTGTAAGCAAACATGTCACATTAAACTGGGTTCAGGAATGTGGCCAGGAGATGAAAGTTGCAAAATCCACAATGTCACACAGGAACCAGTATTAGAGTTTCAGCATGAAATTAAGAGGGCGAATGTTTACCTTTGCTTTCTCTTTTGAGATGAGCCTCTGACTGTTAAAGTAATGACAATAAGAATACTCATACGTATTTATGTGCACCAAGTTGTGCTCAACTGAAACATCCCTTTAAGCACAGCGCTTGTTCATCTGGGCTTCGATTGAGCTGACGAGTGAAAAAAAAACGTTTTTTCGATGGCAGATGACAACATGGACGCCGAAAAGCGGATAACAGTCCTTCAGGACCGGATGACCGAGCTCCGCAAGGTCTACTTGCAGCTGAAAGCAGAAGTAGCCGTCATAGACCGGCGGCGCAAGCGTGCCAAGAAAAAGGAATCATGTGAGTTAAATGTTTTTATTGTCGTCTTGTCAGGCTGATTATTGTTCCGCTTTTTTTCTAATCCAATGTGCTCTTAGAAAGTGTTTGCAATGCCCCTGATAATTGTTAGTAAAATGGGGTGGGTGGGGGGTTAGGCTGTCTTACAGTTGGCTATTCGAGTACGTCGCAGCAGGGGTTTGAATGTATGAATGAATAACTTAGAGAATTATAAGAACCTTTGAGTTGAATGCGACTCGATTGTTATGAGTTTCACGGCTTTTTCACATCTGCGACTGGCATTGGTCGTGTGACCCAGTTAGTCACCAATCGTCACTTTGGCTACAATGCAATTACTTTGGCTCATTCGCTCGCTGCTGAATTTTTCAGCCACGCAACTGCAGTTGCAACGCAGGTGCAAACATCGGTCACATTTTGGATGCCAGTCGCAAACTGGTCGCGTGACCGCTGCTGGTATCTGGTGCAAACGAGCCCTTACCGTATCACCGTTTGGCTCAAGGCAGGCTGAAGCCAGGAAGTGTTCCTGATGTGCATGCGCTGTCTCGCAGGTGCGCCTGTGCTGTCGAGTATCGCCATGGTCACCGTCGCTCAACCGGCCTGCTCATCGTCACCACCCAGCTCACCGCGGCCCATTGAGTTGCCGTGCTCATCATAACACCACGCCTCGACAACTGTCGTCTCTCCCGTTGCTATTGCGCATTGTCCTTCGCATTCGTCACGAGCGACTTTCACCCTGTGAAGAGAGACAAGACCCGGCAGGGCTCGTACCTAAATTCGTTGTCAGCCACATTGTGGCGAGGGACGACTGACCACGCACCTGCTTTAAATGGTCATCAGTCATCGTCAAGAAAACCCTCTCCCCACTCGTCGACTTGCTCATGCGTCTCATGACAGCCGTTGCATATCTCACCGCATTAGCAAGCTGTTTCGAGTTGTCCCAATCTTTTTTGTTTTTTCTTCAAGTGCTCCTGCGGATGGGTTGTGAATTCTGGTATCTACATTGCCTGGTAGTCGCAACGTCCGATGTGCCCCGCCTGCGCCCGTATCAGCTGCAGAGTTGGAAACTTATAGGAGTAATAAGGATCCGAAATTTTTAGTCGTCTAGTTTTTCAGATAAGAGTCACCAGCAGTTGAAAGGGAGCCGCATTTTCTTGCTTGTAAAGTGTGCTCTTCGTGTTTCGAGACAATGTACGGATAATATTATCTCACCTGGAGAGTCTAATGTAGAGGCTCCTTCTTATCTGCCATAATGAGAACGCTGTCGTATCTCAACCACAGCACTGATGTTACGAATTATTCCACATAATCTTGTCGCCAATGTTAGTGCTTTGCAAACATGCTCAAGATGCTCGTGTAAGCGGATTTAGGGAGACATTTTTTTTCCCACTTGAAATCTTGTTATGAGATTTGACTGGCTAATTGATGCTACGATGGTCCCATTCATATTCTATGAGAATCAAGGGCTCCATTTCAGCTATTTGCATGCATTAAGTGTGAATTGCACTTTGTTGGTTTGTGCTGCTGCACGCATGGTTGTAAGCATACCATGCAAAATAGTGCCACGTTTCTGTATGAGCCTCGATACAAGTGAAGCAAGAGCTACTCTGTAAAGGCTGCCAATGAATGTGTTAGTTGGGAGTCGTTCGGGACCAAGAATGATTGGCAACGTCTGCATGTCAGGTAGCCTTTTGCACAAACATGTTTGCAAGCTTGCGAAACATTCTCGAGCTGCGTGTCAGCTTGTTTCGGCTCGGTGGTCTTGCCGAGTTGCACCTCCTCGCATGGTACGTAAGAGCAGAAAATAATGCTGCAATACGGACATGTACGTGCAGGTCACGACCGGTTCATTCGTGGAGACGGTCACTAACGTCGGATTTTGTCAAAACACCGCCATGCGTGCTGACGGCACGATTGAAAAGATTTGCAAGTTTCTACAATGACCACGATTCGCACTCACTCATCGCGTTGTTGAGTTTTCGAGTTCCAGAGAACTGCCGCGGCAACATCGCACGCGTAGCGTGGTGTTGGAATTGCGTCACATAGTACTCCGCTCATGCCACAACCGTTTTCGTTTCTTTTTGTGAAAGTGTGGGCTCCATGAAGTGCCTGGTGTCGTGTTGAAAATGATGCTCCAGACGTAACTTTTTTTATTTATTTATTTCCTGAAAGAAGCTCCATGGCGCAGTGCCATCACAGGATGGCAGAGCTTGACGAAGTGTCAATAGCATGCCCAGTGCTCGCATTTATACTTATCAATATCTGAGTACATTTGTAATCAGATGCAACTTGATAAGGAAGGGGTGACCCAGCTTTAGTGCAACTACAGATTTTTTTAGTGCAACTACAGTGCAACTACAACGTGCGTAACTGTAAGGTCACCAGGTGGCCAGCTCATTTCATTCACTTTCACAGAATGACCGGCACTGCCTTTGAATGTTGTATCTGACTATGAAGCTGTACAAATAGAGAATTCTTATAAGCTGTCACATGGGAATTGAATATTGTCAGAAGCCAATAGAATCAACTATGGGTCCTTATTTATGTTTACGGATAGAGACTGTGATTTAGAGCCAATCAAATTGGTTAGTATCTTATTCATTTTTAGAGTATTCTGAATACTTGCGTGCTTCTAATCTGCAATGTTTCTGTTTTTTGTGTGATTTATATTCTGGTATCTAGACCGAGAAAATGCTTTTCCTAAAATTATGCTTAAATTGTGGTCACTATGTTTTCATGCAGATGTCTTGTCTGTTTTGATCCTTAATAGAAGATCCTTTCAATTTTTCAGTGCACGAAATGTTTCATCAAAAGACATGCTTGGAAATCAGTGTTAAACATGCTTGGAAATCCGTACTCATAATCTCGGGAGTCACTTTTTTTTTTTTTTTTCAGTTCCGTCAATGCGGCTTTCGCGATGCATATCAATCTTGTGTTCATGCGCTTATTCCCGCACTCGCGCGAACTTGGGTTTGTGACCACGTTCAGTCATTATTGATCGATATGCTTATCTGTTCTGTCTGTACCGTGCGGGTGTCAGAACTTCTCAAGACTAGCCAAATCGTGATCTCCATTTCTGCAGACTCGCGTGAATCTTTGGATTTGATGTACTGTGTTACAGGTATTTTTTCATTTAAGAGGGCATCTTACTATATCATTGTCTGTAATTGAGATAATTTATCGCAATGGTCCAGAGATAATGCACCGACGTATGCACAGTTCACACTTCAAGTGTCTGTCGATGCAATGTCTTCAGCTTTTGTGACCACTTCGATGTGCTCCGTAAGTGGACTGTAATGTATGTTCATGTTTTCAACAACTGAACCCGGGCAGAGCTCCAGTGCATTCTTACTCAAACTTGATTTGACATGCTATTTCTGAAGAAAGGAAGCATTTTACTGCCATACACTAAACTTCTCAAGCTAACTATGTCATGGAAAATGTTTGTCTCCAGGTGGCATGAAGTATTTATTCATCTTCCAGTTGATTGCCATGCAATCATTCTTTTGCAGCACTGATGGCATTTATATGATGCAGGTTATTATGTAATTTGCCGACACATCCAGTTGTTGCTCTGTTCTTGAATTTTCAGTGTTTACAGAGGCTCATTGCAATCCAAACAGAGGAATTGTCATTTCTTGTGAAATCCAAATGGGATGTTTACACGGTCAGTATCAAGAGGCTCGTTGCGTCTTCGCTATTGTGAAGTTAGGCTCCCCGCTTGTCTGTCAGCACAGACGGACTACTTTCAGGGATCAGCATGGTGCAGTGGATTGTCGTTGGTGATTAAGTGGTTAAGCAGTGCGCAGTTGCACAGTGGGTTTCTCATTTAAATTATTCGTGCATTTCTGTGCCACATTTATCGTGCTGCGTTGTATTTATGTCGCGTTTCAGGGGGTTAAGCAGCCCGTCATCTGTTCGTAGTTTGTGCCCATCGAGTACTTTTGGTCCGATGTTCTCAGGACAAAACCATGCAACTTTGATTCATCACCTGTCGGGGCATATCAGTCAAACGTGTGTTACAATTGCAGCAAGAATTTTTCGTCTACGAACTTCGTTTGAACCTATTAGCATTTTTGCGTTTCAGTCAAGTTCGTTTCATTGCACCAATAGACCAGCTGCGGAGAAAGTAACAAGACATTATGCTGTGCCAATGATCAACTCGTGACTCTCTAGCCTGCTGTACTCTGAAGTAACCAACTTGGTATCCCCCAAAGGCTTCTTTTCTTATTTCATCTGTGCCCTTTTGCATCGAGCCATTCATGAGAGGTTGGTGGTCCTACAGACAGCAATGTCACATACATGTTCCCAAGGCTCGACTAGCCTAAGCAGTGTTCCTTTCACTCCACTGCGTGAATAACATTACTATGCCATCACTCGCCCCCCAAATCCTGCGGTAGCGGGACCAAGTGAATCAGGCCTTTACTGGTGTCTTCGTTATAGGATCAAGTCGTGGTGAGCCACAAGTGCTCATAGCATAAAAAAAAGGCAATAATTGCATGGCGTTTGAGATGATCTAACATAGCTGATAAAGGGCTATAAGTTTTTAGCGGACCTTTTTTTTTTATAAATTTTTTACGCCTTTTAAACACCATCTCGCCCTATAGTGACTTCTCTCTCTCTGTACATTTATTCTTGGTCATCGTTGTGTGGACCGTCATCAGGTTCCCCCTTTTTTGCTTTTATTGTTTGTTTAGAAACTGTAACTTCAATTGTTATGCAAGATGCTTGCGTCTGTCGTAGCTGTGACAATTTTGTTTTGTCCAGTTTGTTACACGGATGACATTGTGTTAAATTATTTCTTCACGTGAAATTCTTTGATGAAGCGTTCAAGCTACTCTGTTCGTCGGCACCAGCGTGAGCAGGTCCACTTCGGTGAAGCTTATCAATGACGAGAGTCTTGAAGCTCTGTCAAGCTCTCTGGTGTCTTTACAGTTTGCTAAGCATAAAGTGCATTCAAACATCTTAAGGGGTCAAGAGGTCAAGCTTTTGTCAGTGTGTGTGCGTCTGCTTGCTCACGTAGCTAGGAGTGTCAGCTCTCCCGAATATTGTCTCGTGGCCATTGGAGAAGCAGGTGACTTGGGGCAAATATCAGTGTCTGACACTGTGTTTCTTGTGCTGGGATCAGCAAACACCCAATTTGTTGCCGGTCCAATAATTCTCGGTGACGCGCGCCAGATCGCTCAGAAATGTTTGGGCGGGGAAGACAGAGACACATATTTATAGCTATATTGCTTGTCTCGTTTGTTGATTTCATTTCTTTGTTGCTGTTTTTTTTTTATTCCTGTACATAATGTTGATGTAAAAAGACTGCTGGTGCAATGACATTTATAATTTGATGAAGGACAAAGGTGGTTATGTCTAACGTGGTGTTCGTGCAAGAGGGACGCCATTGCATCAAGTTGGACGCTGCTTGCATAGCGCGAACGTCGTGTTGGACGCGAAAAAGACGCTACGCTACACATGTGACAGCCATGTTGTCCTTTTTTCACTGTAGAAAACTGTATCGATACTACCATCACATTGGTACGGGCAACATTGCCGTTTTTTTATTTATATTTGTGTGCATTGTGGCAAGATAGACCACACCTGTACAGTTCTCCATACATATGTTGGCACTTTTGCATAAGTTTTTAGGTGTAATTATTAGTATAGCCATGTCCTGTGTGTTTACTCATAAATGAACTATATGTGTCTGCATAACCAGTAAAATAAATGTTTATCTTACTCTTATTTGTGGCTTGTGTTTTTGTTTGAATGCTTCATTCAAGAAGTGATCAAAAAACTGTGCAGTTAATCACATGGTTTTCTGTTGCCAATGGCAGTCTTGCTATATCCTTGTCAATTAGAGTAGTGCATGGGCCCTTGAATAAACCCATCTGGTAGAGCGTTCGCGAATCTGATATCCAGGCTGCCCTTTGCTGTATGGACACATAATCAAGAGGCACGTGTTTGATGCAAGCACAGCGTTGAAAACTCAAGCTAACGCGGACGCAGAGCTCCAGGTGAGTCTAGTTTCATGGGGGATTAGACACATCACTGTGGTTACGTCGCTGCACCATGCCACTGCACCCCTCCGTTGCGCAGAGCAGCAGTGTAGCCAGCAGCTCCAGGATGTGCTCCGGTTGCCCGTACTCATAGGAAAGGAAAAAAATTTACCCTGTATCTGTGTACTTCACTGCAAATGTTGTCGAACGACGACGTCTTCTGTCGGTCGTACTACTCTAGTCCTGGCCTCATCTGCGTGAGATGTGGAGATGCGTGAGATGGACGCCATCTGGCAGTGGGGTCTGAAAAGATGAGCTTGTGCTAAACCCAGGGCCACTGCCAAGTGGCAGCACCATAATGTCTGCAGAGGGATTTTTTTAGTATAGCGTTGCATTTTCAGTGTAGCATAAGAAACTAGGAAATGATGCATCTATGTATTTTCTAGTAAAAGAACACACCGCCTAATATGTATTGATGCCACACCTCAAATATGCGTAACATTTGCTTTTTGATCGACAATGTTCGCAGGTGGGGCAGGCCAACCCTGACTTTGAGACCTACTTCACCTTTAAAAGAATACTTACACAAAATTTTGAAAACGAGATAACTTTGTTGTGGGATACACGTATTGAAAGGCTGCAATCTTCTATTTCAGCAGGGTATTTAACAGAGGGATTATCGTCGTCACTGGCTCGTCAGCATGAATTTCATTCGTAGCCCCCTACATTTGGCCAGAATGTCTACAGGAACAACAGTGAAGAGCACAGGTTCTATCCTGAAAATGAGTGGCCGTACTTTTAGTTCTGATGGGCAAGAGATGACAGCAAAGGTAGCTATAAAATATTCAGTAGAAACCATCATTGTGGTAGGAACTTTCTCGCCAGCATCAGGCAGCATGAGTCGAGCCATGATCCTTTTGTTCCGGAGGATTGGTAACAGCATAGAGGATGGTTCGTACCCATAAGCTTGTGCAAGGTTACTCTGCGAGGGGGGAGGTGTCACGGCACCTTCCCTCCTTATTATGTCAATGTATGGGGCTGACTTGTGCCCCCCTTCCCTGTTATGTCAATTTATGGGGTTTGCTTTGCACCACCCATCTCTCCCACTACCCCGCCTCTCGTGCACGCCTATGTTGACAGTGAGCGACATGGCGATTCTGGCGACAGACAGACTGGAGTTTTGCGACGTCTCCCTTGCATACTGAAGGAAGGTGTGGCAGCGGGATAGTTGGTATTCTATGTTTTAAATGCAAAGCATTCTTTGGTGAACTTCGGCGACTTTGAGCGTATCTATCTATCTAGCCGCCTACGACTTTTAGCTCTCCTGTCCGTTTCGATAAAGGTATCGATACGAAAGTTGGTATGGTATAACGTGACTATAAAGAACATATTTGACTAGTCACAACATGAAAATCATGACATATATGTCATGAATGTCATGATTTACCGTATTTACTCGATTATACCGCGCCCTTGATTGTAACGCGCACTCGGTTTTCAGGATGAAAAAAAAAAAAGTAAGACATCGATTGCAACGCGCACCCATTTTTCTCGTTGGCCCGCACGATCACACTACTCAGGAAAACGACTCCTTTCGGGAGCGTCTTCCGTTTAAATATGAGGTACGGGGGAAGCTTGTGCCTATCTGAAGTGCAATGGAGCATTGCCGTCATTCTTGTTTTACCGTGGCCCGATGTCAGCACGCGAACTTGCTTCGCCCCCTTCTTCTCGACGGTTGTGGTGTCAGGCATGTCGAAGTAAAGAGGCGTCTGATCGGCATTCCCGATTTGCCCAAGCAGGTAGCCGTTGTTGTGCCGCAAGTTTAGGAGGAACGTCTGAAGACTCTGAAGCTTTTCTTCGTACTCCTCCGGCAAGTTTTGGCGCATGCCCGTTCGCTTTCGGAAGGAAAAGCCTTTCCTCTTCATAAAGTTAGTTAGCCAGCACCTGCTCGCTTTAAAATGGCTCTGCATTAGCCCTTTTTCTCAGGCTAACTGCATAGCCTGCACTTCGAGCAGTTCTGTCGTCACGGGCCGCTGTGCCGCTCACTGCTCAATCACATACTCGCCGAGCAGCTCTTCAATTTGCGGAAACCGACCCTACTGTGGTACAATAAAGCCTTTGCGTGAATCTTTGCTGTCGACAATCTTCTGCTTTTGTTTCCGCCAGTTCCGCACGCACGTTTCGGGAACTCCGAACGACCGCGATGCGGCCCGATTTCCGTCCGTTTTGGCACACGCGATTACTTTTTTTTTAAAAGCGGCATCGTGGTGCACTCGTCGAATTTTCGGAGTCGGCCCTTTTGGAGCCAGCACCTGCTAGCTTTGAACTGGCTCCGTGTTAGCCCTTTTTCTAAAGCTAACTGCTAGGTCCACATATACCAAATTTGGTGTTACGTGACGTCAATGGATGACCAAATATATGACTGGTGCAAACGTGATAATTATGACACGCGTGTCATGTAAGAACATGACAACATACCACGCTCAAAGCGTGCTCGCGGCCGTTTCGCTAGCTTCACATGTACTAAATATGGTATCACGTGACGTGAATACATGACGAAGGTAAACGACATCTAAACATGATAATCTTGCCACGGAAGTCAAGTATGGCATCATTTACCTCCATCTCGTAACGTTGCGCTGATTTTAAAGTGATATATCGACATTTCTCATTCATGCTTCGCATATCATCGATTGCCACGTACGTGGGATCTGCCTTTTTTTTTTTTTTTGCAGCTGAAGCGCAAAAAGGTGTATAATGAACTAAGCATAGTTTGCATAATCCCTTGCATAGTTTGCTGCAAAAGCAGATGCAACTAGTGCATGGAAAACAACAACTGAGCAAAATATCACATGTGTGTTACCGCATTCGATATTCGGAAAAAAAAGCTACGAATTTTTTCCCGCTAGCCGGACGCGTCACTGAACCGCCATGAAGTGCTTGCTGGTTCACTTGCCGGGACTACGGCGAGAACAAGAGCAAGAGGCAACAAGTCCGCGCTCTACAAAAAAAAAAAAAAAAAAAGTGCCCCGACCTTTCCGAAGGGAAGCGCGGGGAAATGTGTACACATTTCTTGCGCCGAGAGGGGTACCGTATTGCTGTCAGACCGACTTCTGCCACTGCCTTGAGAGACGCCCAGATAATGGTCGAGGGTGAGGAGCGAGTGGATAAAAGAGCGGGGGGCCAGCGTACTCGGCCAGCGCCCTCTTGAACTTTTTTTTTAGGTGGCATTGACTCGGCTCGGCGTTGGCGTTTCACAGCAGCGTCTCGAGCAGACATTACCGGATGTTCTTGAGAGGCGCCCAGCCAGCGAACTGTCGAAAGTGGGGGGGGGGGGGGGGGGTAGTGGTTAGAAGAGCAGAAAGGCACCAAAAAAGAAGAGCAGAAAGGCACCAAAAGTGGAGGCGCGAGCGGACGGGAGAGTGGGGCGCAGGAAGGAGAGAGAGTGAACTACGAGAGAAGGAGTGGCTATCGCACTGCACCTACACTCTTTCCACCACTTGCTCCGTTTGCTAGGGGCGAGGATAAGAGCACGTACCCACAACTGATGCTATGGAAGAGGGAGTGAGAGCGTAGAGATAACACCTGCCGGCGCGCGGACACCACCGTGGACAACATCGGATGCCTGACATAGCCCGGCTGAAGAATGCATCCGCATTTAAGACGCTACTGTTGCTTTGCGAATTGCCACGGACGTAAAGGGCTTCAAATTTACTGATTTCCGCAGCTTTCGCGGAGCAGAACGTCGAGAGCGCTGGATACAGGCCGTTGCGATTGGGTAAGCGTTCTGGTGGCGTTCTCTTCAGCCGGTCTCATGAGAGAGTGTGATAATGTAGCTCTCCTGTTATTGATATGAGTAGCCTTGACGGACAACTGTGGTATCACGGATTATGAAGCTTAATAGAGCCTCTGGCTGTGGTGCGCGCCGTGCAACAGTAGACGGGTGACGCGTGCGATAAACTTCGCACACGCCCCGACCAACTATAATCTGAAGTTGTCGCCACCACACAGCACGCAAGGCTTTGAAGGCTGTAAGTTCCGACTTTAACTACGAAATACAAACACCTACGTCATACAGGTAAGTCGCTAAATGATCATGACCTCAAGGAGGTTTTTCTTGCCGTCGGTCTCCGCGATTGCCGGAGCTATCTCGAAGGCCTCGGTTTCGGCTTTCGTTGTACACCAAGAAAGGAGACTCGCATGTCCCCATTTTCGGAAGACTACTGTCAACCAAACGTTCTAGCATGCATTATAAAACAGTTCAACGCACATGATTCATTGATATGTGGGGTTGAACGCCCCAAAACCACCATGTGATTATGAGAGACGCCATAGTGGAGGGCTCCGGAAATTTCAACCACCTGGGGTTCTTTAACGTGCACCCAAATGTGAGCACATGAGCCTGCAGCTTCATCGGAAATGCAGCCGTCGCAGCCGGGATTCGAACCCGCGAACTGCGGGTCAGCAGCCGAGTACCTTAGCCACTGGGCCACCACGGTGGCGCTTAACGTGCAGGAGAAAGAGATCGATGGAGAATGCAATTCTGCAAAGGCAAAAATCGCCATGGGCTATTCGTGCCGGATGAAGCGAATTTCGTGAAGCGAATTACGATCAGTGGATCGTAAAATAGATTGCACTGTATGCACTTCATCGCTTTGGCATATCATGTATATGCCCGAGTTTAACGCAATTAGGCATTACAGAATTCACGTCGGAATGCTTGCCTCGAACTCAATATGTCGTGTGGTGCCCATCATCATCAGCCTGACTACGTCCACTAGAGCACAAAGGCCTCTCCCATGTTCTGTCAGTCAACTCGGTCCTGTGCTTCCTGCAACCACTTTATACCCGCAAACGTCTCATCAGCCCATCTCATATATAACCTCCCTCCCCGCCCCCCATATAGCCCCCTTGCCTTCTCTAAGAATGCAGTCAGTTACCTTTATAATGACCGGCGGTTATCCTGCCTACGCGCTACATGCCCGGCCCATGTCCATTTCCTCTTCTTAATTTCAACTATGATATCCATAACCCCGGTTTGTTCCCTGATCTACTCTGCTCTCTTCTTGTCTCTTAATAATATGTTACACCTATCATTTTACTTTCCGTCGCTTGCTGCGCATCCTCAATCAAAGCTGAACCCTCTTGGTAAGTCTCCATGTTTCTGCTCCATAGCTAAGTACCGGCAAGAGGCAGCTGTTATACATCTTCCTATTGAGGGATAGTGGCAATCTGCCAGTCATGGTTTGAGCAAGGCCGCTGGATCGGTGCGCTTTGATCCAATGGCGGCGATTGGTAATGCTTGCCAAATGCGATTTACCCCATTCTTATTTGAGAGACTCTTGGTGTGGCTCCGCAGTTATTACCTGTCCTAAGTAGAGGTAGTCTTTCACAACTTCAAGTGCACTATTACCTATCTCGAAGCGCTGTTCTATTGCGAGGTTGTTGTACATTACTTTTGTTTTCTGCAGATTAAGTTTACGACCTATCTTTCTGCTCTCCTTGTCTAACTCCGTAACCATGAGTCGCAATTCGTCCCCTGAGTTACTCAGCAATGCAATGTCATTGGTGAAGCGCAGGTTACTAAGGTACTCTCCATTAACTCTTAATCCTAACTCTTCCCATTTTAGGCCCCTGAAAACCTCCGGTAAGCACGCGGTAAAATAGCATTGGTGAGATTGTATCCCCATACCTTACACCCATCTTGATCGGTATTTTCTTGCTTTCTTTATGGAGCACTATGTGGCAGTTGATCCCCTGTAGATTTCTGCCAGGATGTTTATATATGCATCGTCAACGCCCTGATTCCGCAGTGTCTGCATGACTGCTGATATTTCTACTGAAGAAAACGCCTTCTCGTAATCTGTGAAGGCTATGCATAGTGGTTGGTTGTATTAATTCTGAGCATTTTTCTATTATCTGATTGATAGTATGAATGTGTTTGATTGTTGAGTAGTCTATTCAAAATACTAGCTCCTTGTTCCTTTGGTTGATTGAATACTAATGTTGTCTTAATTGTGTTAGTGATTACCATTGTAAATAGCTTGTATACGATGGAGAGCAAGCTGATCGGACTGTAATTCAGCAAGTCCTTGTCATCCATTTTCTTATGTATTATGTGATGCTCACTTGCACTTAAATTTGCAGTTGCAGCACATTTAAACAACTGAAACATCCTTTGTATTGTACTTTGAGGAGCTTCCTACTTTTCTGAAGTGAGCTTGGATTGAAAGAAGTTTGCCAAGCTCTCGCTTTTCAAGAAACTGCGCCTCAGGACCAACGGAAGAGCGCCTGGGCACGTTCGCTTGCGGATGGCTCTCTTTGCAATACCTATTTATGGCCGGCGCCATGATGGGGCCGCTGGTGGACCAGACACTCCTTCGCTCCATGTATTTCTATATTCTCAGTTGTGATTGGCTAACTTGCACATTTGCGCAAGGTGCAAACATTTTGTGGTTGTGAACAGGCGCCGAGAGTACGATTGGAAGATTGCTGATGCATTGCAAAAGTTCGTCAAATGATCAAAGATGTTTAAGTGTTGAAATCATTCTCCGGTAAATTTTATTACTTTTTCAAATGAATTTTCAGTTCAATAGCGCCGCTTCATTGCATTACACTAAGAGTTTATTCACTATTGAACCATAGAGAAACATATTTACATAAAGAGCGGACACTCCTAAATTGCCCTGCGGCCGAACTACTGCCCTGCTTTCAGTGCCACAAGTGACTGGTCAGACGCAATAATGTATTTCGCCCGTACCCTCTTGCTCCGAAAGCGAGTGTCTTCACTACTAGGCTACACACCCATGCTTCCACGGAAGGACTACATGTGCAGCATATCTAAACCACATGAATGTGTACCCTTTGAGCAAAAAAAAAAAAGCAGAAAAACAACACTTTCTAGTCAGACTTTATTGATTTTTGCGGCAAAGCATTAAACGCCCTCAGCAGTACACGTTGTAGAGCGGATTTCTAAAATTGCATAACTCAATAACGTTTCTTCTTGGTAAAATTTGCTGCCAAATTCAGGTTTCCATTGACCTCCTGAGACAGCTATGTCGCAACTGAAGAGTAGAAATGTGGCAGCTTAGGCTAGTTGGTATGGTATGACGATAGTTATAGCGCGAGAACAAAACGACGACACAGAGACAAGAAGGACTTGTCTTTCGTGTCCTTCTTGTCTGTGTCGTCGTTTTGTTCTCGCGCTATAAACTATAGTCATGAAGAGTAGAAGCGGGCGTGGGTGCGTCATCTAGCGGTTGGTTAGACGTGATCTTGCTGGGCCGCGGCAAGACTGGCCACTCTTTATATAGTATGTTTCTCTTGAATTCTCTACGATTGATCTATCAAATTCGTCCTGTTTCTCAAAAAGCCTTATCTTCAAAAGACTTGACTTAACTCGAAACAGCTGCTCGGCTTTGAAGCGTGTCGTACTTGATCAAACATGGCGCCTGTCAGTTTGGGAGTGGTTGCTGCGGGCGGTGCGCGATAAGTTTGCACGAACCAGGCGCGCGACACTGTCTTTTTCGGGACGAGGATGACAAAGCAGGAAGGCGTCAAGTGCAGCGTGCCGACATGCGACAACGTAGACGTAGAAGGCTGCGGCATCGTGTTCCACAGGTGAGCGATCGTTGCGAACGGCACTTGACGCGCCGGAGAGTATGAGAAGTTTAGCTTCTCAATTGCGTGATACGGTACTTGCCCAAGCAGCAGTTTTAACACGGAAACGCGCATTTCGGCTGCTGAGGGCGGGAGCCTTAAACGTCTCGTGCTTTAGTCTGTCTGTCCCCCCTCTCCTTCCGTCAGTGTCAAGTTGCATTGCCCACCTCATGATGCAGATGCACAATTGTGTCGCTGGTTCAAGCGCTGGCAAGTGATTCTATGGCAAGCGGTTCGGAGAAGCGCCGCAAGCCCCAAAATGTAGACTCCATCAACACCACATGCTATACGAAACACTTCAAACGCTGTACGAAACATTGTAAATGCACACACAAAAAAATAAGACATGACATAGTCACTCGAATGGCCATCGGCTTTTGCCGTACGCACATTGGAAATTAAGAAATTACAAAGTGTCCTTCAGTTTTTTTTTGTACCTTCGCACAACATTAAACGGTAAAGTCGGGTTCAGACATTGGTATAACTGAACTAACTTAGCTTGTGTACCATATCCTATATCGCACTTTTACATAATATTTAGCGCCGTTTCATTGCTGTACAATGTGAAATAGACCTCGTATTAAGACGGCACTTTCCAGCGCATGGTCTGCGCGTCTTTACAGCATGCTCATTTGTGACTTTGATTAGCTATACATTAAAAACAAAACCCAAGTAACCTCCACATTTGGATCAAGGACTGCGTCATTAATAAAATGTTGTACGAGTTAGCATACCGCAGCTGTATTGCCATCCATCAGTCACCGAACAATGGCCGCTTGCGCATTTACATAGCATGCGTATTATAATTCGCATCCGACCCATGGTGTTGCAGAAATAATGACACAGGTTTGGGTTGTGCTGGCTGTAGCGTTCTTTATGTTGACATCGGCTGTAGCCGACCTCGCTCCAACCTCTGAGCGCTAAGATAAAAAAAAAATGGCGTCTCAATAATTAAAGTGACATGACCATTTTAATGCTGTGCTGGTTTGTTCTGCAGGTGGACAAATGGTGGCTTTACAGGGAAAATTTGTGCTTCTAGGAACTGCATTGTCGGTATGATTCCACGATTGTGATGGGCCACAATGAACAGTCTCCCGTGCAGGCATCGTAGTTCGCGCAAACATTATGCACTTTTAGAATAATGTCAGAAGCTTTGCTTTTGTTGCCACTGTGCGTACATCACGCACTAAACTTTTGGGCATGAACCTTATGTTTGAAAAAAAATTGGTTGTGTGCAGAGTCGATGCAAACGTTATGGACCTGTTTCTCAAACTCTCTATTCTCAAGGTTGTGAAACTACCTTCACCTGGCACCTGTGTTTCAATAAGTATGTGTGAATGATAAGCTCTCCCATAAGTAGTTCAGGAAGTAAAACACAAATCCGTAGCATTGCTGATATCGGCAGGAAAATTCCTACAAATATTCAGTTCCTAATCGTTACGTTGGATTGAAATATCACCAAACGGCGGTATTCACTGGGCGCTTCTCCTAGTGTCCCCATACACAGAGTTTTCTAAATTAGCTAGATGGGGCTCGGGCGCTGCAATCGTTCAGTGACCATGGGAATGATGGGTAGCACACAAGCCTGCCTGGTCTTCGTGCTTGTGGGCTTCAAACACACTTGTGGCTTTATTTATTGCTGTGTTTTGGTTTCGTTTCGAATGAAAGAACGGACGGTTGTCAACTTCGTGACACAATTTGAATTGGTGAGCCTAAAAAGTTGAGGTGGCGAAGTGCAACTGCAGAACACTTTTTGATTGTCATCTCGTGCCAAAGGGTGCCAAGCCGAACGGAGCCAGAAGAACGAAGATTAGACAAATCCGTGTGCTACCCAGCATTATCATGTGCGCTGAAGCAGCGTGCTTTGCAGCTCCCATAGACGCTGGCGCCAGAGTTTCCTCTGGTAAGTATTGTAGGTAATACTGTGCCCATATATACTTCCTTCTTGAGGTTTCTGGAAGCATTTGAGGATCAAATAACATCTATTTAGGGAACTACCTATGGCACTCCACTCATTCAGATTCATTCTTTTGAAAGTGCGTCGCTTAAGCTCCACTTAATGTTATCAACTGTTGGCATTCACATACAGCTTATCCTAGTGTGCCTGTAATATGCTCCTGCAGGATCACATTACTATTACTTTGTAAACTCAGTGGAACCTTTCCACTGCCGCTCTCAAGCATTTTGGCGGGAATGGCTTTGGCATGCATAAAGCTTTTTGGAAAGCTGCTCGAGAATCTTGTGTGCAGCGGTCCTCTCATTACACAGAATTTCAATAAAATGCAGAAGGGGCAAATGTTTGAGGGCTCTCGCTTGGCAGGGCAGCTGTGGCTAATCAGGAGGGGCTTCACCTATAATTTTGTGAACTGTTGATCAATTGTAAATCGGAACAAGCCATTTTGCAATGAATGACCTCCAGCACGGGGTGAAATGCCTGCAGTTGAGAGCTGTGCCGGTCACGTCGAAGAAATGGAAGCAGCAGACGCAGCGCTGAGATGGTAGTGTAATGTCTGTTGCAAAGAGATAAAAAATTCGTGAACAAAGGGTGTCTCTGGAACCGATGTTTCTTCTTCAAAGTTGTCTTGAAGAAGACAAGTCCACTTGTCGAAATGTCGACTCCAGCAAGACCCTCAGCTCAGAAAATTTTCATCTCTCAGCTTTCTCATGTCGCTGAACTTCTGCCTGTTTTTTTTCTGTTTTTTTAGAATTTTATGTCGAGCATGAATTTGTGTAGAGGGCTACGAATCAGAATTGGTCATCAAATGATTGGGTCATCAAACGACTGCCATTGACAAGAAATGGTAATATGTACATCTCTTTTGTTAGTATATATTGTGCTGCTGCCAGCCATAAATGTTAAAAAACTGTCCCAGTTCACTGGTGTTTAAATGAAGTGTCTAGAGAAGCGAAACGTAAAGTGATGCAAGCAAGGACTGAGAATTTGATATAGTTAGGAAATAAAATGGCAGTGAAATGAATCAATGTGCTTTTGATATGTAGTGAGTACACTTCGAGAGATGTCCATGAGGTCAGGTTGTATACATTTCCAAGGATGTCAGACAAAATATTTTTACGTATCTGTATTTTTAAGCCACACTTAGGATTAGTCTTTATTTTTGTGTGTAGGGAGGTAATCGCCTGCAAACCATAGGTATTGAGAGCATATTTAAAAATGTAAGTAATCAAAAAATATTTTTAGTCTGTTCGTTACTCGATGAGATATAAAAAAAATATAACGGACTAGTATTACTGGACTGTTTGAAGGGGGCATTACTCTCTATAGAGACTGTTGGCCCCTGGCCTCTGCAACCAATGTTCATTGCTCATGCTCCCATGTACCAGGATCATGTTTCATTTCGTTATGAGCACTCTTTTTTTTTTGGTGTGCACTTACAGTGGCAGCATTGCACATTCTGCATTAGGTCATTTTAGAGAAATTAGTGTGAGATTGTTGGTGTTATTAATTGTTACAAGGATTGACCTCTGGCAAGTAAGAATGTGCAGCTGTCTGACTGATATATCAACCGTTTCGTACGCGTTGGGCGTGGTCGCCACTGCGCAATCCGGCGCTGCGCTTGTTCGCTTCTAGTAATTAGATCTTGTGAGTGACTCTTTGGCACAGGCATTGCAGATTCACGTGGCAGGTGTGCATTCCCGTGCACCCGCGTTTACCACGTGTGATTGCGCCGCCAGAACACCAGACCTAGTGAGTGGAAGAAGCAAAACTGGCGATTTGCGGAATATTAAGCGTCCTCTAGCATACATTTTGCAAACATCTGTGACTTGGCTTTATTGAAAGAATGCTCTCGAGGGGAAACCCCTCCTTTCCGGATCCCTTTTCTAGGTTTGAGCACGTTCACCACTCCACGTTTCAGCGAAGGTACGCAAGCTCTACAGTAACCTCTCATAAATTACTGCTAGACTTACTTAGCTCCATTGTATACAGAACAAAGTAAATCCATGAAAGGAGAGGCAGGAATAAGTGTTGAAAGTGAAAAAAAAAAAATTTACTTGTTGGTCGAAGTCAAGGCTATTCGCGTGGAAAACAAACTTTCTCATGCATGCACAGTAACTATTTCACGAGGTGTCAGTTTGGCCGTGGCCAGATTATAAGAAAGGCTCGATGCGTGTAAATCATCTCTATCCTGGCCAGACTAGAGGCAACGTGAGGGCACATTTAATTGCCTCTCTGTTGAAATGCTCCAACGAATTGCCTCCCAAGATTCCTGGCGCCCTCTGGTTAGTGCACGCTGCCCACTTAAGGGCCTTTGGCTTTCCCGTCGGATGTTGCAGGTTTCCCATCTCGCGTCCGGTGATCTTGAAGAAGTGGCTCATCCAGCTTCAGCGGGAGGACTGGTCGCCGACCATTGAGGACCGTATCTGCAATGCCCACTTCGACTTGCGCTGGTTCAGCGACAGGAATGGGGAGAAGGTGCTCCGGTGGCAGGCAACGCCGACCATCGACGTGCCGGGGCCGAGAGAATGTGGAGAGGTCAGTAAATTTCCTGTTTGTCCTTTTCGACAGCACTGACACTAATTTTAAAAATTTTCATAGTTTGGCTTTATATAAAGAAGACTGGTGGCGAAAACCCTGAAAACAGTAGCGCAGTGTCTCGGAATTAATTCAATTCATATTTGTTCAGCTATCTTTAAAGAAACACTTGTGGTTTTTTCCTTCGGCTTCACAGTGACGTGTTAATACCACTCAACACAGGTCTAAGCCACTTAGGGCAGCAGGTTGTCATGTCCGTGTATCAAGGTCACTCACAGGATGTCAGTTATGTGTCACGCATGTAAATATCTATAAGTGATTTCTTGCCTGACGATTCCTGCAGCAATTGCGGCTTCCTGCAGGATGCAGAGTTCTCAAACCCAGAAAACTGTGTGAAGTATTGTGATAATGTTCGCTGTGGTTGTGCTGGCTTGCAGACGTTAGATGTTGGAAGACAAAAATATTTAAATTGAACTAAAGTACTGTGTACTCGTTTTCTTTTTTGATTGTGTGGAGGGTCAATGCTGCAATCCAAGAAAAATCATAAGTGTCTCATTTGTTGTGCATGAAAATTATCCCAGCACTCCTTTAAGTTTTTGATCATAGCATTTCTTGCACTGCCCTTGAGGAAAATTCGTTGTTGCAAGCTGTTGCATGCATGAAAATGCTGGAATACGTCTGATTCGCATTGGCGCTTTTTCGAAGAGCAAAGATATTTCCAATATGTCACTTTTTGACTGCAATGTTCTGGTGCTGATTTCATTCTGCACTAACATTTTGCATTTTGTACTTCATTTTGTACTAACACACCTCATAAATAGCAGTCTCTGTGGCTTTATCTTTACACAAAAATAACTTATATTTAATTTTCAACAATTTCTCCTTTGATGTACAGTTTTGTTTGTTGGAAGATATGCCGCATAACCACAAATGTAAGAGCACTAGCTTAGCAGCAAGGTAGTGTTGGCTTCCTGACATTTAGTGCTTGCGCTGATGACAGTTTATCAATTTTTTTTCTATATCAGAGTAAGACATAAAAAGCAAATGTGCTGTGAGTAGCATGCTTCACTACATCATGTTTTTTTCTGCTGTTAGCATTTTTCACTGCATTTCACACCTTGGTAGCTACAAAGCTTACTAAAATCAAATTTGCTATCTGAGCCATTTATATTTTGAGACTCCCATTGCTCGTCTTTGCTTTGTGAAATACAATTTTCATCATATTCAGTGCCTCATATGACGGCATCTGCCATTACAGTTCCATTGGTGACATTAATATTTCCAATCGCCTAAGAGAACACCAATCGCCCATGAGAACACCGTCGCGACTGTACATTTTTCGGAAGGGTATTTTCTTTTTCATAAAGTAGCACAAGCCGTTGCTACCATCTGGCTACTAGTGGCAGCAGCCCCACGTAGGCCAGTATCCACCAAAGCTGAGAAGTTTATGGGCAAACTAAAATTCTGTAATGCCTGCACCTTTTTTTTTTTTTTTTGCCCGCTGAACAGGACTCTTCCGCAAATGGAACACCGAAAGAACGGGCGACGCGGCTACCACGTGGAAGTAGAAAAACAGCAGCCCTCTACCTGCTTCCCGACTTGCACTTTGAGGTACTTGTAGCTGTTGAACCATCATTTTTAGGGACTGACACTGGCGAAAACTTTAAGCCACGGCAGTAGTGGACCAGAGAACAAGGTTGGTTAATCTGTTACATTTGTGCAACTGGGAACAGGGACATTTGCGGAGTTGCTCGAACGGGCATGTCATGTCACCCACTTTTAAGCTGCAGAGTTCCTATGCTGTTGCAAAAAAAAAAAAAAGTTTTTTGCAGCAACCGTGGTGCTCAGAAGGTTGCTTGCTATATTACTGAAAGATCTGTTGAATGTGTGCAGTCAAATCTCGTTGCAGCGACAATGAAATAGGGAATTATGGGTTTTAGCAAACTAAATACTGAATAAATGTCGGTTAGTCAAATTTCATTTCAGAAGCACTTACTTATTTTTTTTTTGATGGCACGAAAATGTGAGGCTGAAACGAAGGAATATATCGCTCACGTGAGGCTGAAAACTTAAAAAATGGCAGCTTGTGAAGTAAAATAATTATTTAAAGACAATTCGCATCCAGGTCTTCTTTTAATTATTTGAAAAAATTATGAAAATATTGGTCATCTAGCAAAAAAAAAAAAAATGCATTGAGCTAGTTGTGCCACCATATGAAATGGCGTAATGACACAAATAAGGATTGCCTCGTTTGCAGTGGACTTGAAACCTAGAGTAACATGTTTTTACGTTGAGATTTTCCACAAGCCTGATTGCCAATTTCTTAGAGTAAATTTTTTTTCATCATTTGGAAAAGTTGTGGAACGATTGTTCATTCAGCAAAAAAAAAATGCATTTGGCATAATGACACAAATAGTTATTTCATAAAAAGGTGGACGGTTGCGCTAGTGGATATGCTTTCATAGTATTTAAAGCAGCACAAGCGACAGGACAAGTGGACACAATGAATGCTTGGATGTAGTTCAAGCATTCGTAGTGTCCACTTGTCCTGTCATTTGCGATGCTTTAAGTAATATGAAATATGGGTTGCCTCATTTACAGTGTGTTTGAAGCATACGATATTATTATGTTTCACAAGCCTGATTGCCGATTTCTCGGAGCAGATTTTCATCGGTATTGTTACAGTGAATATTGGATATAACAAATTCGGTTCGTTATGCTTTTGTATAACAAGGTTCGAATGTCGTGCCGAATTAGAGGTTCTAGAAATATTGCAAGAGGATGCAATTTAGCATGTCTTGCATGTCTCGTTGATGTCAGAGGTGCTGGTTGGAGTTGACAGTCAATTCGTTATAAAAACGTGGAGATGGGAATAGAACATCTGATGTCAACATGATACGTTGTGTTAGTTTTAATGCATAGATGCTTGAAAGACGTAGAGCATGGTTGCGAATACGAAGAAAAAAGGGACAATGTTTCAACGAACGTGTGAGACTACCTGCATAAATACATAGCTTTTCAGCATCAGATATCTTCATTTTAGAGGGGGTGTGGGGGGAGTTTCGTGCAAAAAACTAAAGTAAAATAGGCCTTGTGGTTTTGTTTTTATCGATTCTCCATGATTTCTATAGCAGTGTAGTCATTGTTGTGATCTATTTGAAAAATTTCAAGGTATTCAAGTGTGGGCCTAACCACAGGTCATCTGATTAGGCATACTAGGTACAATTGATACTCTCATTTTGTATTGCATTTATGGGTAGCTGGTACATTGCACTATTATGACAAGCACAGAAACATCAAAACTTAAGATTGCAGCATGATCCCTCAATGTCAAATAAAAAGGTTTCGGTTGTGACGGAAAGATATGTGAACCACAGTGCATGTTCAAGCCAGTATACTAGTTTCTTTGTAATGCTGGCAAAGGTGTATGTAGAGTGTAGGTATTCCAGTCTCTTATAAAGCTCATTTAATCGACATCTACTCATAAAGTTTGCCATTTTATAGGCCTTCATAAATTGAACTGCAAATTGCAGTGAACACCTTTTGCACGGAAGCATGAACAACCACATAGTTGTTAGTTATTATAGGTAGAGCAATAGAAAGGTCGCACATTTGTCTAAATTGAACTTTAGTAAGCGAATACAGGTGAATGTCAATTCTTCAACATATATGAAAAATCTGATGTCAACTTTTGTGGGGTTGAGATGCCTGGGGAGCATTTCAAAGGTCAACCTGTGCTATCTCACGTGAAGTTGAGTACGAGCCAGCCGTCTAAAGAGAAAGTATAGCAGTTGGGTGGGAGAGAGGGCGCTGGTTGCCAACCTCGTGTTGATGCATGTGACGTTGTGGCCACTGACAAGTGCACTGGCATTGTAGAATGTTCTACAGCACAATGGGTCAGGTACGGACAGAGAAGGGACACAGCGCTGTCCCTATCTAACCTATTTCTCTGTAAAATATTCTATGATGAATATCCACCAACTTGCCTAACTCGTGATTCTGCTTCAGCAGTGGCATGCAGCCGCTGCACTCTCACAATCCACTAGAACTACGGCTAGCTGCTCGAAATTGGGTGGAATAAACGCTGCTCATGAGAGCCATTGTATCATTCTAGTGAAATTTCAGTGTTTCGACAGCTTTTTACAAAATTTTGTTCAGTGTCTCTAACTTTGTTGGGCATGACCGAAGGACTCGGCTGGGGGTGCAAAAGGGGCAACTGCCCCTCTTCAAGCTACATCAGCATTCCCCCCTCTTCGTGGGCCACGGTGCTACACAGAAATTCTGCCTGCACCCATGCACATGACCTTAGTTTATCAAGAACTGTCTGTACATGCGTCAGATTTATGGAACATTATTTGAAAGCACTCTATATTCATTTGAAATGAAAGTAGCTATAATACATTGATGTGAATTTTATACAGTCGATCCCGGATATATCAAACTCGGATATACCGAAATATTGGCTGTATCGAACAGTTAAAAAATCCCCTTGAAGTTCCCATGCAAAAGTATGAGACCAGTGCACCCGTATATCGAACCCTGCATAGCGGGGACATCCGCTATATCGAACTTTGCGCCGTGCCGAAGTCCAGAAAGTGCATTTTTTTCTAGCAGATATGGATCAATTTTAGGCCGCGTTCTAACAAGTTCCGATCCTTTTTTGCGCGCAGGTGACGAAAATAACAACGGCGTACGGTGCCTCAGTGAATTCTGCGACTTATCAGCACTTTCGGGCACCATGTCGGACAGCAGCGACTTCATCGGTACAGATGACAATGTTGCTGTTTCTGACTGCGTCGATGCCGAGATTTGGGCCGCCTTTGCCGGTGCCGCGGAAATGTAGCCGTGTGATTATGAATGTGCCAACGCCTTCACTGCCGCCGCTAACCAAGCTTTTGCTATGCTACAAAGCTTAGATCGGCATTCTGCTTCAACCAATGTTGTGGCGGAAGGAGCCAAGTTCGCTTATTTGAAAAGCTCCATTGATATTAAGGATGACTGGAACTTGACAGCGTGCAAGACAAGTTTATGTTCTAAACAAAGTTCAGTAACCTGCAGATCGAACCTTGTTTTTGAGTGAATCGTTATCTTAGCTCTTGTAACGATTTCAGAGGCCTGAAATTCTACAATTTAGGCCTTAAACAGGCATATTTTGTATTTAGAATTCTCGATATATCGAACTATTTCACGATCCCCTTCGAATTCGATAAATCCGGGATCGACTGTACTAGTTAACTTTAAATAAATTAAACTATATATCTATTTATCCTGAAGTCATTTTCATTCTATTTTTTATAAATAGAATGAAATCTAATGCGAGAAATGTAGTGTAAATCTGTTCTCAGTTATGTTAAATTCAAAAAAATATATATATTATGCTCTTTTGTTGGCTTGCAGAAAAGAGCATGTCGAACAACTCGTCAGGCATACTAGTGCCTTTAGTGAAGTGATCATGTCCAGCAGTATAATGCAAAATGAAGTTTAGCGAAGATACGATCTTGTTCTTTCTTATTCACTGATTTAAACAACTAGCGAAAACAAGTGGTGTACGCAGTTGTGTACAGTGTACCTCAGAAAGGCTTAGCAAAGATGCAAGGATTGATTGAAACTACGTCACTCTAGCCTGAGTCACACGGACATTGTTACTTTTCCCAGGGCGTTCCTCAGAGATCCTACCTCGACAGGCCCAAGCTGTCCCAGGAGCTGTCAGATCCTGATGAGCCTGAGGCAGTTCCGTGCCAATCGTATGTCAGAAAGAAGAAGCGGCCCCACGAATCTGTCCCTGTCACGCCCGATGCCAAGCGGCCACCATCTCCGATTAGCCTCATGATGCGGAAGCCAATCGACTCCCTGCAGGACATCGTCAATGGCCTCAGAGAGTCGGGGAAGCTGACACCCCTGCTCACCAATCTCCTGGAGAAGGTGTGCTCGTCGACATCCCAAGAAGAGATGGACCGCATCTTGAGGGACTATCGAGCTTCCGGAACTAAGGCCGCGGTGATCAAGACTGTTGGGTACCCACGCGCTCTGCGCAGTCTTGCCCTGACACTGCTCTGTTTCTCGCTGGAGGCTTACGAGGATGTTCAGAAGCTGTACGATGTAGCCATACCGCCCGTGCCAGTGGCACGCGCCTGGATGAGCAACACGACCTGCGGGCCAGGCTTTCCGGGAGCCGTGTACGAGAACATTCGGGAGAAGGCGACCACGAGCCCGAGCGGCCGGTTGCTGTGCACCCTCATTGTGGACGACATGTCGATACGGAAAGAGATCTCTCACGACGGTCGCAACGTGCGTGGCTACATTGACTTCGGCATGGCTGTCGAGGACGACAGCCTGCCGGCTGCACGCAACGTCCTCGTTTTCGTGGTCGTCTCGCTCCAGCTGGACTGGAAGGCGCCGTGCGCCTACTTCTTCATTGACGACCTCTCAGAACGAGACATGGCTGGTCTACTGCGCCTCTGCATCTCCAAGCTTCATGATGTGCGCGCAGACGTTGTAGCTGTTACATTCGGTGGCCCCACATTCAGTGCGGGCCTCTTGCGCGAGCTGGGCGCCGACCCGAGCCCTGAGAGCATGCGTCCGTGGTTCCCGCACCCAGAGCAGCCTGGCGCTAGAGTATATGTCGTCTTTGACGCACACCAGATGCAGGCATTAGTGAAGACGTCGCTGGCACTCCTTCACCGCATTTGTGACAGCACAGCCTCTGAGATCCGGTGGAACTACGTGATGGAGCTGCACCGCGCACAGGCGTTCATCTACCCCGCGGGGCACAGGTTCGCAACTGTCGACTGGGATGGGTTGCTCATGCGCGTAAACCTGTCAGAGCCTGTGCTGGGACTGAACTTTGCCAACGGCATTGAATTCTGCGGCCGTGCGCTTGAGATGCCGCAGTTTCGTGGTTGCGAAGCGACCATCCGCTTCATCAAGACCTTCCACCAACTTACCCAGATGCTCAGGTCGACTGCAGTGACGCAGGTGTGTGGCTTTTTTGTTTCACAATAAAGATCTTAAACACTTCATAAAGGTAACTGCATCACTATGGGACAGTTGTGTAACCTGGGAGAAGCATACACAGAATCAGACCACTTATTTATAGTGGGAAAAAGCGCCAAACAACATGTAGTCAGGTGGAAGAAAGCTGCAGGAAAAGCGCTGCAGGCTTTTTTCCATCATGAATTATCAACTCACCCAACAGTATGTTCTTCTTAGTCACTTATCTACTTATTTATTTATTTAGAAAATACTGCAGGCTAAAAATAGCCCAGGCAGGGGGGGGTGGTACAGTATGAAGATATGACCAAAAAAAGCAATAATACAGGAGGCACAAACTAATAGGTAAATATACAACACATTATGGTACAAGATCTAAGTTACTTCTACAAAATTTTCAATACACCTTAACACGTTTCCAGATTCAAAAATGTGATGTGGTAGTTCGTTCCATTCTGTTAATGTGCGAGGAAAGAAAGAGTATTTGAAGTTGTTAGTTCGAGCAAAGATAGGAGTGAATTTTTGTGAATGATATCGTGTAGTTTGATGCCAAGATAACGGAGAAAGAATATTTGATAGCTCAAGTACGCTTTTTTTGCTGGATAGATAGAAAAGAAGCTTTAGTCTTGCAATTTTCCTGCGACACTCTAGAGTTTGAATTGATAGATAGAAAAGAAGCTTTAGTCTTGCAATTTTCCTGCGACATTCTAGAGTTTGAATTTTGTTATTATGCATTAGTTCAGTATCAGATCGGCGAAATCGGGGTGAAAAAAAGCGGACTGCTAACCTTTGGATTTTCTCTAGATTGTTAATATCTGTTTTAGTATGCGGATCCCACACCTCACATGCATATTCGAAACCAGACCTGATTATTGTATTATAAGCTAGAAGTTTAGTACTGGGGGGAGAACTAATGAGTCTATGCCTCAGCATGCCTAATTTCCTACGTGCAGATGAACAAATCTTTTCAATGTGAGAAGACCAAGTTAGTTTGTTAGTGATTGTTACGCCAAGATATTTGTAACTTTCTGTTAGTAAAATTGGGGTCTCTTTTATACTGTACGGGTAAATAAACGGCTGTTTCCTGTTAGTGATGCGCATGAACATAATTTTATCAGGGTTTACATTCATTCCCCAGCGGTCACACCACGCAGATATGGCTTCGACAGATTGGTGCAGCGTTATCTGATCATTTAAAGAGTTGATTGAATGGAATAAAATACAATCATTGGCAAATAAGCGGATTTCTACACCTTGTTTAGCACATGTTGTAATATCATTAATATAAATAAGAAAAAACAAAGGCCCAAGGACACTTCCCTAGGGAACAACGGAATTAACAGGGAGAGGGTTAGAATAAACACCGTTTATGTCAACAAACTGTGTACGTGAACTTAAATATGATTCAACCCATTTAACAATTGTAGAGGGAAAACCTACCAGATTAAGTTTGTGAATTAGTTTGGAGTGCGGTATTGAATCAAATGCCTTGCTGAAGTCAAGGAAAATTACATCGGTTTGGCCTGATTTATCTAGTACGTAGGAGAATGAATGGACACAAGAAATTAATTGGGTAGTTGTAGAAAGACCTTTACGGAAGCCGTGCTGGAATGGCGATAGAACATTCGCGCTTCTAAAAAATTTACCATGTAATTTGAAATGATGTGCTCCAGTCGTTTACAACACGTGCTTGTGAGGGCTATCGGCCTATAATTGGTTACGAGGAGATTATTTCCTTTTTGAAAATCGGTATTACTCGAGCAATGCGCCAATCTGCGGGTACAATGCCTTTTGATAATGATAAGCGAAATATTATAACAAGAAAGCGGGAAAGTGATTGAGTGTAATGATGTAAAAATACATTAGGTAGGTTATCTGGACAACAAGAAGATTTTGTTTTAATGTTTAGAAGCATATGAAAGGCACCGTGGAACGTTATGAAGTCGGGGTCAATTTCTGCGCAGTTTCCACTGGCAATGTCAAACAAGCATGGGTTAGAAAAAACAGAGTGAAAGTACCGGTTGAATTCTGTTGCAATTTTTGCCTCATCTCGAATAATTTGATCGCTGAGCAAAATGCAGTTGGATTTTTTTTTTGTTTATTAGTCTTTATGTAGCGCCAAAACTTGGCGGGATCGCTTTTAAAGAATCGCGGTAATTTTACTGAATAGAACGCGTGTTTGCTAGACCGCATTTTTTCTGAAAGGGTTTCTTTTAATTTTTGAAACAAAGGACCCTGTGACTTTCCTTTTCTCATCCGCTTAATTTTCCACGCTATGTGAATAATTTCCCTTGTTATCTACGGGTTTTTGGAGGATTGTTTTTTAAGTTTGTTCGGGATGAAATTTTCGAGACAATAGCAACAGACTGACCGGAAAGTACTCCAAAGGCAGTTGACATCAATACTAGTAAAGCGATCAAAGGCTAAATCAACGTAATCAAGAACTGATTCATCATTTGCTTTACTAAAATTTTTAAACACTCTTTTGTTTACAGGATTTTTTTCCGCTCGACCGACTACACTGCATGTAAAGAGAACTAGCTTGTGGTCAGACAGACCATCATCGATAGTTACATGTACATCAGAAAGGCATTTGCTGTGAAATACAAGGTCAAGAGCAGGTGCTGTCTGTTCCTGTATGCGTGTTGGCAAGCTGACTGCTTGGTCCAGATCACACGCCAACATCATATCGAACACAATCTGATCACTGGAACACGAGGAACTTAATTTTGACCAATTAATGTTCGGCAGATTAAAATCACGTGCAATTATAAGACAGCAATCAGAGTATTTGACAGTAAAGTTGTAGAGTTCGCTAAGAAAATCGGCATCAGAAGAAGGAGGGCGGTAAACGGCAATTAAAATGAAAGAATTTCCAAAGATCTTACATTTCAGACATAACCTTTCATGCTCTTCTATTTCTTCTAAGGGGGCAACAGTTTCCACAGAAGCAATGCTGGAGTTTGCAAAGCCTTTGTCAATATGAGCCAGTTCAATGTGAATTGCTCAAGCATCGAATTTCAATGTAAGGTGCAACACTAAGCATTCTACGTTTGCCTGCGCAGCAGTGGCAATGACATCGCAGTAAAGAGTTTTGGCGCATTGTGGAAATACGGTATGAGAATACGCTACCGTATAACAGTGCCATGCTTCCCCTTCCGGTCGTCGACCTTTTGCTGGTGAAGACACCTCAACACTGCAGAAGCTTCTTCAAAAATTACCGTGGGGTTGTCATGCATCATCGTTGCTTGCCAGCCTAGACATTATCAATGAGACACCTGTCCTTTGCACTGTAACTGGAAGGGGAAGTGGCGAAAGCACAGTGGGCATCGTATTTGCCTACCTTATTTTGGAAACTTGCTGAAACTCTCTAGTAATGTAGGGAGACGCGGCGAGGGCTGGAAGCCATCCGACGCGTCTGCACCGAGCTCCCGTGTTTTTTGATGCTTCTGTAGGGAGACGTGAGCATAGCTCAACATTTCTTGTACGAATGGTTTCCGCAAGTCATACTGGTCCGAAGGATACAACGTTCAAATAGATATTGGTCACCATTTTCAAGTAAGCTTTTCATCTATTCACGCCACACCGGCAAGTCAAGGCACTGGACGCCTAGGCCTAGCGACGCTGCACCGGGTTCCGCTCTCGCAGCCACCTGCACACCAGCCGATATGGAAGTCGAGGTTGACAGCGTCGAAATCTCTCTCGAGGAATGGTCAGACGATTCCTGGACATCACCTCAAGGTTTTCGAGCCCAGGCAAAATCTCACCAGGCACTGAAGCAACAAGCCCAAATGAACGATGCACAATCAATCAATCAATCAATCAATCAATCAATCATTTTATTTCCTTTAGATAAGGTGGAGTACAGGACTAAAAACTCAAGAGCTTGACAAGGTCCTGACCCCGTTCACAAGATGACAAAGCAGCAGGAATGGCAGTCAATCATGTACAACAAATATGAAATAAACATACAGGTATAACATCACAAAAAAAGTAATACAAAAACTTTATGAAAACAGTGCTAAGATAAAAAGAGAGTAGTTCAAGCAAGCAAAGCCCCCAAAACTCCACTAACCCCCCAGCCGTCGCCGGAACTGAAACCGCATCTCTTGCCAAGACTGCCGTCACACATGTACCACATCATGGGACGCCCCAAGACACCCATCGACCTCACGTGCACATCACCTGCATACTTACAAAGAGCACTCTGTGCAAAGTGGCATCTGTGTGTGATCTGGACTCTGCCAAGCGAGACCAAATGCGCATACACCCAAGGAATAATATTTTTACCGTTAGTGTGGCTACCACCAACCGAGCAATCGCGTATCAGCGCATCACGTCAATCCTCCTCGGAGAAGACCGGCAGATTGAGCTACACATGAACGCCCCGCCACACGACAATGCAATACCAGGCATCGCTTTCTACGCCCAGACGTTCCCCACTGATGATGAGGCGCTGAAGGATTTTCAAGAAAGCAACCTTGACTACCAAATAGTAGGTGGCAAACGCATGGGAAAAATGAAGAATTTACTCATAACGCTGCTCAGAGAACACTTACCTAGATTGCTTTTATATCGTGGAGGTCTCATCCGAGTATACCCTTTCTATCCCAAAGTAGACGCATGCTTCAACTGCTGGAAGACTGGGCACCGCTCTGATGTGGGCCCTCAACCTAGGCGCCGACGCTGCCCACATTGTAGAGAAGACCACGAGCCACCGCTGCAAGGAACGCGACCAACATGCCTAGCACGCTGTATCGTCTGTCAAGGAGGACACATGACTAACAGCTCAAGATGCCAGTACCGCTTCACCAAGAATCCTGAACCTTTTAACGCAGCATAAGCAGAAAAGACGCTACGAACCGAGTCACCAGCGACACAGCCAACCTCAAATGACGATAGCCCGCCTGCCTTGGATGAGTGTAACTACCCCAGTCTCGGGACATCACAATTGCCGACGAAATGAGACAGCCGATCGAAGTAACGATCTCGTCTGGGTCAAGCAACCTCCCACTCAAGGTCCAAATCAAGAACCCGATCATCAAGTCACATTCAGCATGCTGATTTATCAAAAGCATCACCAAGCAACCCTAGTGTGGCATGGGCGCAAAGCCCAGCGTCTCTGCTTCCATCATCTCCCCCGCAGCCACCGAAATCGTGCGCCTCGACGTACAACCCGCTCGTCAAGGAACTTACGCAAACAATCAGTGCTTTGAAATCTCAAATGGCGACGCAAATTGCTTGCACAGGACCGCTCTCTAGAAAGCAGACTGGCAAAGGCCAGCCAGTTCGTGCATAATTCAACTGCACAGCCCCAACCAGCCGCAGCAGCCAAACATAAAGCAATGACTTCCACGGAAATGCTGCAATCCGAAGAGGACACGATGGTGAGAATTATTCAAACTGTCAACGCATCCATCGCCAAAGCCCTCCGCACGACAGTTCATGCCACGGTCGCCGACACCGTTCGCGCTGCTGTAACAGAAGCCTTCGCATCCGTAGACTCACACCTAACGAGCATAGAGACATGATTCTCAAACGTGGAAGCCACCGTAAACAACACCGTAGCTGGATTAGAAGCACTCAGAACTGTTACAGACACCAGTTTTGCAGTAATTGAACAAAGCATGGCCAGAGCACCATCTATCATACGCAACAGAGTGTCCTCTCACTTTTACACCCAGCACAGCGAACCCACGACGCCCTCAAGTAATGCTCCAGCTGATGCATCATGGCCAGCACCCACTTGACTATATGGCAGTCGAACAGCAGGGGCTTCCATAAAAAGAAAGCCCACCTGCAGCTACTTGTACAAGAAACACAACTGCCAAATTGCCATACGCCTCCAGACGTCATCGCACTACAGGAAACAACAGCTGCTATCTCACTTCCGGGTTACATCACTTTCTAACAATTCATCGATTTGCACAACCAAGAAGCCCAAAGTACAGGTACGCTCGTCCACAAGAGCTTCACGGCAAAAAAACACGACTAAAATTCCCGGACATTCCACTCATGGCCGTGAAAATTCTTCTGCGGTATCCCTCGCATCGGTCAGTCTTTATTTTCAACGTATACAGTCGCCGACCGATTTTTTGTACCTGGCGGAGACCGAAAAAAAAGTCTGAAAAAATCTAACAGTGCGAAAAATTCGTTTTTGCCAGAAATATGAACTTTATTGCATCAGGCAGGCTTAAAAAAGTCCATGATTCAGCCTTGCCTCATACTACGCTGGGAAGCAATTTGGTTTGCCCGTATTTGCGGCAACACGCTCGACAAAAGCGTCACCGCAATGGCGATCTCCGCTCACGACAGCTGCAGGCGATCGTCGTCATCGTCTGAACTGCTCTCCTGCTGCGGCACAATTTGGCGAAGAACTTCTTCGTCTGTGGGCTCTGCGCACGAAATTGTCATTGTTCCCACGAGCGAAGTCTTTAAATAGGGGGTTTTAGAATAATGTTTGCCGGCCTTGAAGGTATAACGGACGCATTTTTAGTTTTAGAATAGAGTTTGCTCCCCCTAAGAAAAAGTTAAGGGACTTTCGCCTCAACAGCAAACTCAAATGCATGGAAGCTGCAGACAACCCTTCGCCGGCCCCGCGGGGCGCGATCGCCGCACGCTATTTCGGATTTTCTCGGGCGGGCCGCGAACGGCGGCTCGCGTTCACGGCCCGCCCGCAGAAAATCCGACATAGCGTGCGGCGATCACAGCCCGCGAGGCCGGGGAAGGGTTGTCTGCAGCTTCCATGCATTTGAGTTTGTGGTCGAGGCGAAAGTCCCTAAACTTTTCCCTAGGGGGAGCAAACGCTATTCTAAAACTGACAGGCACATTCACTTCACCACTGCGCAGCTCCGCCTCCTTCCTGTGCAGTGCGATGATGAAGTGCTGACCACTATGGCTGACCGAAGATGAAAAAAATGGTCCCGTGTCGCGTTTTAGAAAGCAGACACGGCCTCCGAAACTTGAAATATGACGTTTGCTTTCCAACCTTGGGAGCAGGAAAGTCATTTTAAAATTAAGCCACTAAGCTTAGTCAAGCCGGAGGAAAATCCAACATGGCGGTGTCTATACAGGTTTGTGGCGCAGTTTGAAACAAGCGATTTAGTCCGAAAAATCCAACTTTCGTGGGCGAATTCGGCCGAAAAATTGGTCGAAAAAATGCATCAACCCTATGGGAACTGTGACGGTGCACTTTTGAAGTCAAATATGTAACAAGTCCGAATTGTCGGAGTCCGAAAAATCGGTCGGTGACTGTATTGCGCACCCCGGGCACGCGCCGACGACTCCAACCTGCTGTTTCAGAAAACCACATCGCTATCTCGAGGTGCTCAATTGCTTATACTGGCAGATTTCAATGCCAGACACCCTGACTGAGGGTACCTGCAGGCAAACAAACGAAGCAAGAAGCTATGGCAACTAAGTCAGGACCTTTGTCTCACTCTACTAAATCACCTGCACTAGTCACCGACCCGCATAGGATACAACGTGTGTAGGGACATGTCACTCCATCTTGAATACTGCAAGGATATTGTGCAGGCCAAATAAAAGAACACCTGTCAACTCGCTGGTAGTGATCACTACGTCATTTCCATCCAGGTACAGACGTCCCCTGCCAAGAGATTACACAGAGCACTCGCTCGAATCACGGAGTGGCCCAAAATTAGAGACGTGGCGAAAGTGAAGCCCTGGAACGCATAACAAACCACAAGGAATGAACAGCCTCACTAAATGATTATGTGCGACGCACAACGTGCAAAAATAAAGCAGCAGAGGAAACGCCTGCCACAAACTCTCGTCTTCTCCGCATGTATGACGCACACGCAAGCCTGCTGCGCAGATGGCAGAAGCAATGCTACAAAAAGAAACTGTGTTGCTGATTCCTTCAGACCCTCTCTGAAGGAATCAAGCGACACAGTACTTACCTCGCCCGCCAACAATGGGGCCAGCTGTGCAGCGGACTCAATGGACAGCTAGGCAACAAGAAGACGTGGCACCTGTTACGCCACTTACTGGATCCCGACGACTCGAAAACAGCCGCACGGCACAGACTTAAGCGACTTGTCCGCCAACACCCTGGATCAGACGAAGATCTACTAACCGACCTGGTAGACAAATACATCCAGCAAGCCCACCAACCAGCGACGCCACTACCACCCTATGAAGGTAAACCAAACCCAACTCTTGATGCCGACATCACAGAATCCGAAGAGTATGCAGCCATTCTAAAGCTTCGCACAACTTTGGCACCAGGTCAAGACGGCGTCTCCAACAAAACAATCTGCAACCTTGACGCAAGCAAGGTCAGTAACTGCCCTCACTGAATATTTCAACGACTGCTGGCATGCCAGCAGTATGCCAGAAAAATGTAAGCGTGCGAAAATAGTGTTTATACCAAAACCCGAAAAAGGCAGATTTATCGAATCTTTGCCCCATCTCGTTAACTTGATGTATTGACAAACTATTTGAGCACATGGTCCTGGCTCGGCTAGAAACACTTGCAGAAGAGCAAGACCTTTTCCCTCCAACCATGCTCGGTTTTTGCACCCACTTATCTACTCAAGATGCCCTGGTACAAATCTACCACGATTTATTGGAAGACCGTGTACATGCGGGCATGCGAGCAATGCTAGGCATTGACTACGCAAAGCGTTCGATAACATGATACATCAAGCGATAGCCCAGCACTTGGCCTCAACAAACCCTGGGGAACATATTTACAACTACGTGTGCTCCTTCTTACAAGGCCGCACTGTGGAACTTTTCCTGAATGACAGCAATGCCACGAAACGACTTGCCCTATCCAACAAAGGCACTCTACAGGGAGCGGTTCTTTCACCTTTCCTCTTCAACCTTGTAATGAGCCAACTTTCACAGTTACTAGATCGCATACCCAACATCCGACACACCCTATACGAGACAATGTGACGGTATGAACCATTACCGGCTCCGACGGACAGATAGAGGAGGCACTGTAATGCGCCGTGGACTTAATGGCCGAATACGTCGCGTCTGCCGGTCTCGAGTGCTCAGTGGAGAAATCAGAACTCATCCTTCTTTGTCCTCCTGACTACCGTAAGGTTAAAGACCCGCCACTACCAACCATCGCTCTCAGGATCGCCGGATCCGAAATACCAATAGTGCTGCACATGCGCGTTCTCGGCCTTCATGTACAAGCTGGCAGGAGCAATACCATCACACTAGAGAGGCTTGCGGTCACCCTCACTCAGACTGCCCATCTGTTAGGAACAATCTCTGCGTGGAAACACGGCATGAAAGAAAATGAACTTCGGCTGTTAAATGCCTTCGTAACCACAAGAATCACTTACGCCTTACCATACCTACGACTCCTCAAGGCTGAAAAAGAAAAAAAAGTGGACAGACTTATTCGCACAGTCCACAAGATCGCCTTGGGCCTCTCCCGCACCACATCGACCATGCACCTCCTCAGCCGTGGAATTCACAATACAATAGATAAACTTATCGAAGCACACCGACCTGCACAAATTGAACGATTGCGTGGGAGTAATACCGGAAGACGGATACTCCAACGTATCGGCATTTCCTCATCACTAAGCGAACAAGACTTGATCTCGCTACCACCCCTCATCAGACTGTGCTTCATTGTGCAGCCGTTGCCGAATAACATGCTAGCCGGCATTCATGACGGCAGACGATCGGCCTGCGCCAGAAACCTTCACAGTACCTATGGTACGAACACTAAGGCGGCTCACGTCAACGCGGCAAGATACCCAGCCACCAAACAGGCATATGCTATCAATGTCTCGTCGAAACATACCCCAGACGATAAAGTGCCTACCACGATGTGCGCCGGCTCCATACGTACACAGGGCCCAACTGAGGCTGAAGAAGCTGCCATAGCACTCGCAGAAATAGCCGGATTTGAAACAATCATGACTCCAAATTCGCCATCACCCGATTTGCCCGTGGCGCTGTTTTCCCAACCACGGCGCGAATCCTCCGTCCTCTGCCCCAAGCGGCACACAACGCCTCAGATGACACTGCTGCCTGCAGCACTGATGATGACGATCCCCGTTTAATTCAACTCATCTGGGTCCCAGCGCACGCAGGAAACCCGGGTAACAAAGCCACCCACAGACAAGCTCGAGGACATATGCCGAGCGGTGGGCCAGACTTCGGACCACAATACCGAAGCAACAGAACCACTCACCATCTTTCACGACATCACACAGTACTACAAGCTATCAAGGCAAACCAGACCACCCCCCAACTAAACAAAGCTCAACAAGTCACTTGGCGGCAGCTTCAAACAAACTCGTTTCCTTCCCCGTACATACACAGACTCTTATACCCAGCCTTATTCACATCTGTGTGCACCCTTTGCAAGACGTAGACAGGTTGAACCACATCATCTGGGGATGCAGCAAGGACCCTCCCCCACCAAACCTCCTAGGACAGTCACCTTCAAGTGAGGCCTGGAAGAGAATCCTCATGACCACAAGCCTGGACACCCAGCTCTGGGCCCTGAAACGCGCTGACAAGGTGGTGACCAGGCATGGCCTGACAGCCCTGTTCACTTAGGAAACCGTCAGCTGCCTTAATACAGTTGTTTACTTCTACTAGTAATGTAGGTTTATGTAAATGCAGCAATGCCGCAAACAGAATATTAAATAAAAGAGGTGTAGGGTGGTCATCTTGATATGAATGAACCAGTCTCCGTTGAGGTCTCGTTTTCAGAATTTGTGGGAAAGTGCATGTAAGCTTTTGTACGGTGTTTAAAAAATGCTTTTAACAAGAAGTCAGTGTTTAAGTTGCACCACCATCATCTTATCCATGACTAATGGTTTCTACATCATATTCTTGGATGGTGGAGATGATTTGCTCTTGAGAAGGACATGATGACGATGGATGAACATTTCATTTATCTGCTGCATCTCTTTACCACATTGCAGTGGAAAGGACAGAGCCATCTTCATTTTTTGGAACGGAAATCGCAAATACGTAAGGGAAAGGTTTGACTGGCAAGACCAAGCAGCATTTTAAAATCATTCAATAGTAGTTTAAACTTGGAAACTTATTGATATGACAACACACTTAAATGTTAGCACTTGACCTTTGATGGACCTTTGACTGACAATATCTGGTAATTAGAAAAAAAATATGTCGAGCTATTCTGGTTACATTGATCGACAGCATGGTTGCGATAAGTGTGCACTCTTTCACAAGGCTTGTGTCTTTAAGAGCTTTGTCACTGTTATTTACTTGACTTGTCAAGAGAATGAGAAGGTTTGAAAAATGTTATCATGGTGAAAGGTAGTCATTGTATGATGACTCCTCCTGTGTATTTGCTGTACTCATTGAAGTAGACAGTTTCAGATGTAATCGGGAATTGTAAAGAACAGCACCAATATATGTGGGCCAAGCGCCACCATGTGACGGGTGATCTGCATTACGTGAACAGTGTTGTTTAGTAAGTAATAAAATGTGGACAGTTTCTCGTCGAGCATGTCATAATTGGCTTGAGTATGTCATATCAATAAGGTCACAATCCAAAAGCAGGATTCTCCCCACGATGGATGCCAATTAAACTGCTGTCAATAACTATTTCCTGCCCACTGCTCTGGTTCACCTCCAATTGCTTTTGATAGACTGCCCACCTGTCCAATTGACTCCTATAAATTATGCGCCTGAGGAAGCAATAAAATAGCAACTGTGCATGTGCATCACCAGCAAGCTGTGCTTACCGCCACCTGGGAATGTAAAAACACATTCTCAATTTGTGCTTTCAAAGATCAACTCTAATGCTTGTGCTAGAATACCTATGCACTTGCTTCCGTTTTCTGTGTACATCATTGATGTCAGAAGGAAAGTGGGGACGTGGGCTAAAATTGGAGGTTTGAAAACTTGGAATTCTTAATCTTAATATCTCCTCCTGCACTGTCTTCGAAATGTCAATCCCTAAAAAGCTTTGGGGAACAAGCCTGCTGGAAGGGCTTCAAGCTATCTGCATTCTCTTAACACTCTCAAAATCCTCCTTTCACATGCAGGGATTCCAGGCCCCCTTGGAAAGGGAGAACGTAGATTGCTGGAAGCCCTTCCTGGAGAGCTGCAAGACGTACATTTCCAACTTGACCGACATTCACGGCAGCCCGATCACGAGCACTAACCGAAAAACGCCCTACCTCGCCTTCCTTGTGACCATTGAGAGCCTGCTCGCCATGTGCTCCACACTGCTGCTGGGTGAGGAGGGCGACAGCTCCACACCTCCACCGCTGGACAAGTTTTTCACAGGCTGCACAAGCCAGGACCATGCCGAGGAACTCTTCGCTGCCATCCGCAAGGCAGCACGGCGGGAACGGCTTAACGCCATGCTGTTCAGGATGGCCATTCGGAAGGTTCTGGCATGCAACGACGGCCCCGAACGCCGCTCCAAACACAAGCCGCTCAGACGAGGGGTGCTGTGTGCAGTGCAGAAGTACTGCGAAAAGTACAAACTTCCCTTGGCCCTCAGTTAGCCTTAAAAAGTTGCGAGTGCTTGAAGTAGTTGCAGTCTGGTATGCTTCATGAGTAGCACGTGGAAACTGTGTGAGGCATACAGCACACTGCATTCCATGTCTGGCTCGTGGTATGCTGGTTTGTACATGCACGCAACGTCATCAGCATCATCTGAATATTCATCAAAGAAGGTACCGGCATCCAAGGAGTGCTGCGGACGGCATGGCATGCACAAGTCTGTCAGACAGGACGTTATATAAAAGTTTTGTGCGGGCTTCCTTGATCCTTGAGGAATATGTGATGAGCCCATTAAAAAACTGTGAGACAGTGCGGCCATGTATATCAGCTCATGACCCTGTATCTCATGCTGGGAAGAACTTGGTTTCTGGCCTCCTGGTAAAGCACAGGTAGTACTATGGATCATTGTACTACCCGGAAAGCCATTACGCTTCCAAGGATTTTGGTTAAGAGAGACAACACTTAATCTATACGAAGCCATTTTCCAGAAATCTGCAAAAGCCCAAGATATCCTGCAAAAGCATCAAAACTGTTTCTGATTGTGAATGTGTTCAACACTTTAATGAGAGCAAGTTAAGGACGTCTGTGTAAGGTACGGTGTTGTAAGAGCAAGTGAACTTCATTGCTGTATATAGATTGCAAATAGTGCCCGGCCTGTTAGAGATTTAGGGTGTGGCACATATTCATATGATGGTCAATACATCACCCTCACCTATTTTACAGTGTTCACCAAATAAATCCTTAATCCATAGGGAATGATACTGTGGTGTGTTTGGAATCTAGCTACTACCTGCTTTCATTCAGTGCTTGAAGAGCCATGCAGGGTGTTGTGAAGCCGTATTCTGTAAAAATTTGGTTTTCAAAGAGGTTTCCTTCTCAATACTGTCATGTGGTCGTGACGTTGACAAAGGGAGCAGACTGCAGGTCGAATATTAAACTATTTATTTTGCTGAACTTGTGGCCGGTCAACGAAAAATTAGGTTACAGGGATACAAAATGGCACTGATAGCGGCGAACTAAGAGCATCGGCCGTCGATCAACTGACAAGTGATGACGCGCGTCGATATTTGTACATGTGCCGCCGAATATTCTAGCGCTATCACTAGTGCCGCGCAAGTTCTAGAAGAAGCTGTAATGTTCTCATTTTGGGCTAATCTCATCGCAAGGTTCTACGATTATCTCGATGGTTCTTGAGTCCATAGGCGTGGTTGCAAAGGCCGCACTTACAGGTGTAATGGCGCGATAACACAACTTTAGAAAGGAGCGTGGCAAATTGCAGTGTGCACTTATGTGAAGTCATCGTCACACCCCTGCCTCGCCCTTGCTGCGGTGGCATTGCCCATTGCGTTTTTGCTTAGTGAGCTCTTTGGTAACTGAATCGGTGCAGAATATAGCTATCTGCTGTATTGTATTATCTAAAAATGACACTACTACCAAAATTATGCTTATAGGCATTGACGTTCTTTGTCGGTGTTATTTGAGGTAACAAACACAGTGAAAGATCAACGCAAATGCGGAGGGCAGAGAAGGTTGCGTAAAGGTGACGAAGGGAGCAGAGTAACTTGTGATGCTATAAGATGGTGCCATAGTACGTAGTATTTGCAATCTGTACGGTCGAAGCAGATGCGTTCGCGCTGTCGAGGTTCGAGCTTGTGACGACAAGGGGACTCCGACAACAAAAACGTGCATACAGCTACGCTTAAATTTCTGATTGGGCAGTATTGTAATCTTTGGTAATAGTAATGCGTCTTGGGCTGTGCACTGTGCATCTAGGTATGCTTGAGTCGAAAGTGTACATAATTTGCATAAAGCTTTGTTTGTGAAGAAAGAGGCATTCAGGCTTTGGCTATGGTGTGTAGTTAATAATGCTCTTGGCACCTGCTTCATAACGAAAGGTTGTGCATCAGCCTCTTAGAAACCTAATTCGTGTATAGAGTAGCAGACACGTAAATGCTTCAACATGTAAATGCTATACATGTTCTGCTCTTAAACTTTTTACAGTGAAGGCTGTTATAAGATCAAAACTCTGGTCATGCGCGGCGCTGTAGTTGTCAACCACTATTGTGGAATAAGAAAAAAAAACACCCTAGTTCCACTATCGAACCCGGGTCTGCTGCGTGCAAGCCCAGCATTCTACCACTGAGCTATGCCATTGCTTCGGAATCATTAGCGAACTTGCTTTAGGCAGGCTTGATGTCGAAAAAGAAATCACGTTAATACGGCTTATAAAGCGTTTTAAAAGAGTGAAAGAACAACCAGATGTCACACAATGCGAGTAGCGTAATGAGTGGGTCGTCCAATGCTCCAACCCATTACAAAAGCTTGTTCTTGTTCTACTATTAACTGTGGTTCATACCCGCTTCAGTCATAATTCCTCATTGTCATCAGTCACTGCATGAACAATTGGCACAAAATTCCTTGCAAGTGTTTAGTGAATACCATGCTTCTCAGAAGAATTAGAAGAAATAGCACAGCGAAGGCTGGTCTACTACCCAGAAATTAATAATTTTGTAGTGGTTACCCAGCTAGTGTGCTTGCTGCAGTTACCGAATGAAGGTTTAGAAAAGGCTCTGAAAGAATGCTCTTCTAGCTTTCACTGTGACTGTGCTGCACCTTCTGCGCAGGCCTGGCGTTCTTATTCATAATTTACTTCAAGCAGAACTGCTATGTCTGTAAAATATGCGACTAACAGAACAGCCGACTCGGACTCGAGAACACCGACAGACGTTTATCAGCGTCCACATGAAGATGTGGATCCTAAAAACCACATGAGATGTGAAATTAAAGATGGTTTCTTCTTTTTCCCAAGAGCTCAGTGCTCGCTGGCATGCTGGACAAAACTCATTTTTTTCTCTCTCAGGCTGAACGTGAAAATTTCAACACTGTCATTGACTACTATTTTCAACATAATGTGAAATCGGTAAATTTCCAAGGTTATTCTCAATTACATGAACTTTTTATTTCTCTCGTGGAGTTTTATGTTCGATGGGAATTTTTATGTTGGCAATATACTGTGAAATTATATTAGGTAAAATTGCAAGCAAGCACGCCCTGTTATTTCTCTGCTAATATGACATTTCAACGGCATTCCGAGAAAGCCCTCCTCCTCCTCTTCTTCTCGCTGCCACCTCTGGCATACGTTGCGAATAAGCAGCACCGGGAAGCTTGAATCTCAACCATTCACGCTTACAGCTCGATCTCTAGCACTTGCACCGAAAATTTGGGGTCAAGGGTTTGATTGCAGCCCCCGCCCTCCTCTAAAGTAATCATCGCACCTGGAACGTAGCACTCAAAGAGTTTCGTACAATAATTGTATGAAACTCTATGGTAGTACTAGGCAGCCACATCCCGCGTGCGAGAGTGGCCTTTGAAATCTCTGTTAAAAATGGCAGCTATAAGAAAGCAGCCATCAAAAGTGAAACATCCGGAATCTGCGTTTATCTAGAGCTGAGTTCATCATCAGCGGTGATGATGCTTCCCGCATTGACTTATTTTGTTGGGCCTGTGAGCCGTTGTTTGAATTCGCCGTGCCAAAAGTGACAATTGGTTTTATTTATTTTTTCTGGTAGAAAGCTTTGCTGCCGCTCTACTGAATTTTGATGCCGTTCCCCCCAAGCCCTCGCTGTACTCTTTCCCGACTTGCTGATGGAAAGGGTTATCACTGTTCGAGCGGAATCGCGTTTTTGACGGGAACCAGAAAATTAAGGGCTGTGAGCGACAATTTTGATAACCAAAGAGTTAAACATCTCCCCGAGGGGGACCATGGGGCGATGCGGAGCATCGTGGGGAGTTTCGAGGGTGTTTTTTAACGGCGGTGTTTACCGGTTTACGCTGCTACCTCTGCAGTGATACGTAACGTAACTTTGCAACGTAATAACCTTGCGTGTTATTACGTTGTCAACTTGGTTCGTTACAACGCATCGCGCGAACGTTGTGTTGGAAACTACTGCGATGCTCCGCATCGCACATGGTGTGATTTTAGTTAGCATGCGCGCTGCCAATACAATAACACACAGGAGAAATCTCCGACCGGCACTACCTTGGAGGTCAAGATCCAGGGCCGATATAGACGGGATGGCCAGTGAACGGTTGTGCAGCGCGAGCAGTTGGTTTTTTCAATCAAGGAACTCGCCAGCAGACGCTGCTTGGTTAGGCTTAGCGAGGCGCCGCGAAGAGGAATGCCTTGAGGAGAGGGGGGAGTAAGCGTAGGTTGGCGTTGCGATGCAGGAGAAGAGAAGCGTAGATGAGAGAGAGGGAAGGAAACGCGCATGCGCAATGGGGGATTGCGCGAGCAGGTGGCAGGAGAGTTGTGGAGAGAGTAACGGGAAGCTGTTAGAGTGAGGGAAAGAGGAGAATCGCGCATGCGTAGTGTGAGTACGATGGTAGGCACTGCGCCGTGCTCCCGACCGGGTTGCAGAAATTAGGTGCCTTTTCTCATCTTCTAATCACTACCACCACCACGATGGCTGACATACCTGTTTGACGCTGCGCCGTGCTCCTTTAAGGGCTGCAGAAGTTAGGCGTCTCTTCCCCAAATCACTACCACCACCACATACCTGCAAGCAAGAGATGCTCGGCATCTAGAACAAGTGGTAAATATGCTTACTCTGTCAGTGATTCACTTGAATTGTGCAACATTGATGAAGCTAGTGAATTTGCCACCCACTTTATTTTGCGCGCCGAAAAATTAAGCGATCTTTGCGCCGCGAAACCGACGCTGCAGTACGGCCTCAGTGGCTCTGCCACGCGCAGATCATTGCTTGTAACACGGTTTTGAGCTAGTGCATTGAATAATGCGCGCAGGATTTCTATGTATTTCGGTCAAGATCCATTTTCCACTCTTGGGAGTATTATCCACTCTTGGGCAAGATCGGGCATGAAAGTGCCGGAATTAGAGCAAA